>NW_022990271.1:3871751-4245515 GCF_902827175.1 Gymnodraco acuticeps
TATTTAGTATCCTATCCATGTGAACATGTTTTAGGTGGGGGGTGGACCTAACCTCCTCTAGGAGGGTCTGGGGGCATGCTCCCCCGGGAAGATTATTTTTAAAATATTGAAGTTAAAAGCATTAATCTGGTGCACTTTGAGAGCAAAATGAAGAGATCTATGGATACATCTCTCAACATCCATATGAAACACAACTGTAAACAGATTTACTTTTTCTTTATTGATATTTTACTAATCACTCCCCTTTTAAATGGTATTCTTGTGTTATTGTCCTATAGTATTTCATACCCGTTTTTCATGTATTCTCTTATTCTTTAATAACTATAATGATCATATAAAGGTAGCCTATTCCTCGCAAATACTTGTTTACATAAATGGTGACCAAACCGTTTGAGACCCACTGAGATAAGTTACACTAAAGTGAACTATCTAAACACTGAGAGTCCTTACCCCACTGAGCTGACTTTATAAGATCCTCTCAGTCTGACAGGAGAGGACTCTCCTCCACCTTGGTGTAGAAACAGCCCTTTATATCCGTTAGCATAGCTAGCTAACCAGATGCTAACAACAATATTCCACGTTACCGCTCGCGCACTGACAAAATGCGCTCGTGCCACACAGAGAGCCGAGCTTGAATGAAACACAGAGACCCATGTACTTGTACTGTACTGTATATCATATTATTTTCGATGGCTTTACTGTATAATCAGTATAACAGATGGACAGATCGCCACTGGGCTTTCATCTAAACACACAGCTACGTAATGATAACAAAACAAAAGTCGGGGTCATTGGTCAAGCAACACACCAATCAGAGAGCAGCAGTGAGCACACCTCACGCTGTGTTTCATATAAAGAATAAATAAAGAATACAAATGTGTATTCTTTATTTCTGATGTATTTCACACAAAAAACTTTTGGTGGAAACGTTTTAACTTATATGATTATTTTTTTTAAACGGCAAATTGGCAATAAGGCTCTTTGGGGGGGCACAGTGACTCATTTGGGGGGGCATGGCCCGCGAATGACCCCCCATGACGCCGACCCTGCTTAGTAAGATCCCATTTTCAATCAAATTGCAGTCTTACCTTGACATGAAGATGAAGTCCATTTGCCTATCCTTCTGGACAAAAATCTCTATTACTTTTTTGTAAAAGTCCTCCTTATGTTCTTGTAGTTTCAAAAGTCTATCATAAATCTGATCTAATCAATAGATTTATGATTCGAAAATTATAAAAGTAGGGTAGACATGTGGATATTATCCGGCTGAACAAAACGTGCATTTATCTAACAGGTTTGTTTCCCACAGATCTTATTTGGAGCTATTTTCTAAAATCCTATGGAGAAATATCATTGCTTTTTTGTGGAGGGAAGCCATGCGCAGTTTATTTCCGGGTTTTAGGACGCCTCACTGCAGCTCTCTCTCCTCCTCTTCACACACCACACTTTTCGCAGCACACGTACTTACAGCCAATCAGCTCTGAATTATGTGAGATGACGTATGGTGGGGATGGCAGCACTATGCCCCTATGGTCATTATTTTTTTGCCACACACATTAAATAGGACAATACTCTGAGCATGCGCAGTGTAGTTTTTTACAGTCACCATTGACTTAAACAGGGAGAGGGAGGGGCAGGATCGGGTTTTGTCCCACATGGCTCAAAACAGCTCAATAGGCACACACTCTAGACACTAATTAGAAGAACACAGACTAAAACAGCAATGTACAGACGAATCAGATGAATAAACATGATCTTAAAATATATTTTATATATTTTTTAATTTATCTTTTGCATTTTTTTGTAATCATTACTTTTAATACTTTCTGCTGACACTAGGTGGGGCTGTGCCCCACCTGCCCCTAATGACCAGTCGCCACTGCCCATATATATAACAGTGTCTCCGTCACCACTTCCCGCCCTCCCCCGTCTGCTCCCCCAACCACAGGCCCGCACCTCAACTAGCATTACTGTGCAGCTCTATGATTGGCAGAGAGACGGGGGATGCCTGAGTGACACCCTCAGCATCCTATACAGGGTCGCTACACTATGAACTCAGGGCCGGCCCGTAGCACTGGCGTTATAGATGTTCGCCTAGGGCGCCAGATATGTGGAGGCGCTGCGCTGGCAGCTCTGGGAGGGAAACAAATATTTTTGACCGTTGGGGCTCATCCTAATTTTCGGCCTTGATGTAACAATATTCATAATTAACTAAATGTAACACCCTTTTCACCCCGGTTACACGTTTCATTTGCCCTGTACGATGGGCGCTGTAAGTGATGAAAATGGGGGATGTTGGCTTATCTGGCTCCCGCAGCTCACAGCCAAAGTGCGATTGAGCGTGGGAGCGAGGGAGGGTGCACCGGTTCCGGCGCTGTTGTTATTATAATCTGGTGCTAGCTGCTCTAACGGATATAAGAAGAAGATGTTTCTACAATGATGTGGAGGGAGAGTCCTCTCCAGTCAGACTGAGAGGCTGATAACTACAGCTCAGTGAGGTAAAGGACTCTGAGTGTTTAGATAGTTCACTTTAGTCTAAGTTATCTCAGTGGGTCTCAAACGTTTTGATCACAATTTATGTAAACACATATTTTCAAGGCACTCCTTTATAATTATTGGGATAAACAGGTTTGAAATCATTCCAATGTATACTATAGGACAGTAAACCAAAAATATCCTTTAAAACTGGAAAGATTTAAAAAAATGCATAAATATATAAATGTTAAGGTAAAATAAGATATGAATGAACAACAAATATAAAATAAGTTACATTAATTTGTTATTGGCTATGGTAGGTTATTGGTTATGTTCACATACTTATTTGATTACATCCACTTGTCTAAGATGACAACAGAGACTTTCGACCCAAAACCAGCTGTTGACTTGTGGATGCAAGCAGCTAATCGCAGACTCAACCAGAGAGAAAGTAGTAGGCCTACATCATCAGCTACCATGTATGTACGACAGAGAGGAAGACAGTGAGGAGAACAGTCAGGAGGGTAGTGATGACAGCTTGTAGGATTACTGGTCGTGCTAATGTTGTCTTGTGTTCACCTCTGCATGTGTGTTCTGTGTTCACCTCACGTGTGTTCAGTGCCGTGTGTCTGTCAAATAAAGTCAAGACCCCCTCAAAAGTTACGGTTTATTTCATTTTAAGGATGAGCACCAAGCAACATCTCCAGGTGCTCCTTTGAGAACCAGGGCAAACAAGTTATGTGCACCCCTGATTATAGCTATGTGCTGAGATGCATGTTGCACAATGTTATCTTTGAATAAAATATGATTTTTTCAACAACTCATTTGTATTTCTTCAATTACTGTATTTCTGTAAACTCAAGCAATCTTTCTCTGCAGAAACCTCTATGTACAGAGCATAGCCCATATCAGATTAAAGTGCTTTAGATTATGCTCAGCAGTGTGTAGTTGGGTGGTCAAACCATCTAGTATTATGAATGAAGTGTGTTATATTTGGTGCAAAAGTTTGCATTTGGTAAGTGTTTATGTAGTTTTGAGTGCAGTTCTTCATTTAACAGGAGAAATGAGGAGTTTTGCACTTTGGGTGTGGGGTTTTGTAAATTGTGTTTAGTGTTCTGAGAAACTGAGCAATTAAAAAAAAAAATTGTGTTAGCAATCGAGAAAAACTGTAATGGGCATTGAGGTGAGATTATTTTTGTCACCTCCTTTTCTAAAATCAAGAATCACATTTTCATAGAATGTAATGAATACAATTATTCATTGTATGGGCCATTATATAGATGATGAGATGTCATTTATTGATTATTTAGATTAAGATTATAGCTCTACTTCAAAATATGCCTTTCATCAGTTTCCAATACAGTAAACACAAATATATCTTAATATATATATATATATATATATATATATTCTGTTTATCTGTTTCATTGTGCTGCACTGGAGTGAGCCTGTGACCTAAGATTTTCATAGTCATAACTGCACTGTAGCTATGTTCGTATGACCAATAAAAACCTTGAAACCTTGAATTGACTCTCCTCACCGTAGAAGATCTTACTTTCTCTAATCAGACAGTTTAGCAGCATTTAAGCTGAAAAGGCTCCAAAACAGCAGGTTTTCTCCGGTGAACAGGCTGCCTTTGAATACTTTTCCTTAAAATCCTTCATCTTGAAATTAAATTGCCTTTCTTCGTTAGCATTTCCCTGACCTTTCCCACTACATATTGTTTAACATTATTTGTCCCTGCGGGAAATAGAATAAAAAATAACACCAAGTTAAACTGGTATTTCCTGTTCAGATCAGTAGGCACTCCTGTCTTCCAAATATAGTCACCATGACAGGTACATTCTTTAAAGTTTAATTCCCCACCCAGCCACCACCCTGACCACATTGTGCTGTACTCGCTTCAGACTGCCACCTGTTCCCTCAAATCTCCATCATAAGCCCCTGCCCACAGTCCTGCCACTTACTCCAGATTGTTGTTGGCAGTTGGCTTGCTCTGAGACAAATATTTCCCGCTGTAATGATGTAAATATTGGACATTTGGACCCACATCGCAAACATCTGTCCACAAAACACTTGGATTAGGCTACACAATCTGTTCATAGGACTTTGATGGAAATGATTCTGCCTCCTTCAGAGCTGTTAGTAGACATATTTGTTTGAACAGTCCAGAAGGAGGCTGTTGCTAGAGATTAATTGGGTAGCTTTCATTTGAGAGTCACACATTTGTACAGTCCAGTATCAATATGCACCTTGGTTTAATTCACTTTTTTTATTTTTGGTCACATGGGACCAGCGGCAGGCATAAAACAGGTAAGTATTTACAAATCTTGCTGATACTACATTGGTATTCATTACAGATCATGCTTCTGGTGTCTTGGTGAATGTGTTTTCAATAATCACTCTCACAAAGCTCCTGTTTTTTTCAGATGAAAGCAATACAAAAACAGGTCAATAAAATCAATACAACGAAAACTACAAGGGCAATAAAACGACAACATGACATTAAAGCAAGACATTGAAAATGTGTCAGTTTTCGAAGAAATTGGTTAACAAGTAACCTTAAAGGTGGGGTAGGTATGTTTGAAAAACCGGCTCGAGATACCCCTTTTGTTATATTCCATGGAATGCTCTTAACATCCCGATAGCAATGAATATCTGAAGTGCTTTGACAATAAATACATCAAAAAATGTAATCTGTGGAAGCCGTAGTACTGTAAAAAGCACGACCAATATGGCCTACCTGCCTGTCAGCCTTCCATCTGTGCACAAATTTACCTCGTGCCCTCATTGGTCATTTGCGCGTTTGTGTGTGTTGGAGGAGGAGCTCTGTAAGGAAGTGGCAGATTTTTTTCGGTTGTGTATTTTCAAATTATAGCGCACTCGAGCTGGTTTCTCCAAAATTACCTACCCCACCTTTAATATAAAGTGTTCAAATTTAGACTGCATTTTTATCAATTTAAATGTTCTTTTGTATTTGTTTTCCTTTATGGCTCAGCCCAATGTGACTTAATCGTCCAAGGGAGTCTGAATTTCTAAGATAAAATACACTCCTTGTGCATGTAACATAATTGCCTTGATTATCAAGTAGTCTGTGAGGGAGGAAGGTGATTTTGTGTCGATACAAAAGTGTCTCAGGTGACCCTGCCCTGCACTGAAGGCAAATTTGTTGTGTTATGTCATGGACTGAATTTAGAAACCTGAAAAACGTGCAATGAGTCGCAATTCGCTTATGAGGAATTGAGACTTGCGTTGTACTAAATGATCTTAAACAAGGCACTTCATGTAAGTTACAATATGGTCCCTGTAGGGCGGCTCAGTCCACATCAGCTCACGTCTCTTGTGGGGACACTCATCCCTCACAGAAATTGGAATTGATCTGGCCTGCAACAAGCTGGCAGCCGCCTTAATCACTAGTCTGAAACCTGCTTCAGTCTAGCCTCTGACATTGTTAAAATGCTGGCGTGTGAAACCTGGTCCATCCTGTCTGAGAGCATGTAGAACTGATGTTCACACATACGAAAGAGAAGATCCATTTTTCCCTATTATCTTCATATTTCTATGCCCCATTGATTATAAGGGTTTGAGGAAAGCATTAAGTCATCTTTGGCAAGGCTTTATTAAAGGGCCTTACAGCTTTCTACTGGATTAAAGGTGCACTTATCACTGTACCTTTTATGCAAGAATTGGCCACAGCCCTCTCTCTCTCTCTCTCGCTCTCTCTCGCTCTCTCTCGCTCTCTCTCTCTCTCTCTCTCTCTTTCTCTCTCTCTCTCTCTCTCTCTCTCTCTCTCTCTCTCTCTCTCTCTCTCTCTCTCTCTCTCCTTGTAGATCATACATTGGTGACTTTTTATTTATAAGTCCATTCTTGGCCCACTTTCTGTCATATCTTTGGAATTATACTTCCCCAGTCTGATTAATGCTGCTTTCACAGGAGCGGTTCTCATTATCTGTTTACCGTAAGTCTTTGCATAGTTGGATCAAAGGGCTTTTAAAATACTCTGCCTCTTTTAATTGGCCCTAACAAAAAAAAATCTGGATGGATAATGTGTCACTTGGAAAATGTAAAGCCTCTCAGGGAACCCTAAGGAAAATTCCTTTAAAGTGTTTTTGATCATTTTAATGTTTCCATTTGTATTTCATATCAACTTTTGTCCACCATACATTTTCTTTTTCACTTTGACCATCTTACCTGTATTCTAAATAAAAATAAGTATCAACATTATATCCACAGCACTTTTCCATAAGTATAACAGTCTTGCCTTGACTGAAAAATTACATCAACAGTTTTGAAACAATGCTAGAAAATAATGTCTCTCTTGAGGTTTTAAGGAATGTACCTTGTCAGTCCTTGCCTTGCCCTGGTAAATGATTTTCTTTTTCTCTCTGGCATTGTTCTGTTTACTGTATTCTGAGCTACATGTATTCATTGCCAAATGCATTCATGCAATTGTATTCAGCTGCAAAACTTTATGGCCGTGTTTGCTCTGTAATATTATTAGCAAATTATCAAATCGGACCTTGAGACTGGTAGATACAAGTGAGGATCAATAAATAGAGCTCTAAGCGACTGCAATCCATTATTTGTAGATTTCCAATAAGTATATAAATACAATCTGTCGTTTGTGTATATATTAACACAATCTTGTTAAGCAGGTCATAACTGGAGATGACGATGAACCATATGCTGTCAAGACAGACCTAGGTTGGAGTATTGTTGGCAGCTCACCAAGTAGCAAAGTCAAATAAAGTTTTATGTCATTGTTGCTTAGACAAGAAAAGGCTTCATACAGTCATTTTTTTCTTTACTGTTCAAGTGTGCCCGGGTCATTCTCACGAAACTGACACAATACAATGGCACGAATGATTTTAAATATAAAACATGTGATTTAGTGATATAACAAAATATTATTATAAAGAGTAGAGTGGTCTCTAATTGGAACATAGAGTAATTTAAACATAGGAAGGAAATATTTTTGTAAATAATTGCATTTTTGCCTTGAATTCTCATTACCGCAATGCGTCCAGCTCTGTCTGAATGTATGTTATGTCTTAATTTAACCTGATTAAAATGAAAATGTTCTGAAAAAGAGGCATGCATGTTCTACTACATACTTTCAACTGATAGAAAAAGAATGGACTAAGATTTCATGTACAATAATAATGAAAATATTGTGCAAACATGAAGTGTCCATGACTGGTATTCTCATCCTCCGCAACATGTTTGAGTGCCTGTTTACAGACACAAAGATAATTTTAAATAAAGTTTGATTTTGAATGAAGGAGCACATCTGCAAGTTCATTCAAGATGGCTACCAGGTAAGCATATCTCTTTTCATTTCTCTACTTAAGTTAAACTTTCTCTAGTAAGACTACGTACATGACAATATCGTTTCTCATTACTGAAACAGTTGTTTTTCAACATTCAGAAAAAAGTTAGATTTATAATTTTTTATGAAAATATACTTAAGTTATGTCCAATAATGTACATTGAGTAAAAATGTGCTTACTCATCATGGCTTCCCTATTGTTAGCAAGAAATGCTAATGGTCCTCATACACCGCAACACCTTTCTCACTTACCGCTACAATTTAAGGCCAGTTGTGGTAGAGAAAACTTCTGTATCGGTAATGAGAAGTTGACCATACAGTATTCACATTTTTTTTTAAAGGGCTTTATTAAGTGATTCATTATTTATTTACCAGATTTACTTGCTTATTCTGAAAATAATTAGGCCTAAGTTAAATATAATGATGAGCAAAGCTAAGGTTAGCATTTAGGTTGTTCAGTGTACAAGTTCCCTGGTTCTGCTTTGCTTTCTTTTGTTATTGGTTGGATTGACAGTTCCATAGTGGCAAAAATGACATGTTGTACCTTTTTATTTAAATATTTGTACCAACTTTTGAAATGTGACTAATGTGTTGTTTCATTGCAGACAGTCAGCAAATGACAAAAATAAATCTTTAGCGAAGGCTAGGCTGACAAAATTCAGAGAAAAGATTTACAGCGACCCAGAACTGCTGGAAGAATACAGAAGGAAGGAGAGAGAAAGGTTAGGGGTTTGAGAGGTTATAGCAAGAGTATAGTCTAGGAAGTCAATATACAAAAAGCTAGGAAGTTTACATATATCCATGTCTACACATTGAAGCTTGTTTGTGTGCAAGTTTGAACCATAGGATGTTCACACAGTCTGAAAGCCATTCAGCTCGACTGTAGGATTATATATTTGTGTCATATAAATGTTTTCCTATTTTTGAAGACATGCTCATTTGATGTCATGCTCCATTTCCATTTTCAGATATCAAAAACGAAAACAAAATGGTCAAATAAAAAAAACTCAAGATCTGACAAAGAAGCAACATGAAAGGAAGAAAAAACAGTGGAGGAAAAACTCTGAACAATATTACAAAAGAAAGAAACAGCTAAGCGCTGTATTGGATATAACACCACCCATTGAGGAAGAGGATGAACAACATCATCAATCAGCAAGTCAATGCCCCTGAAACAAACTCAGCTGCAAAAAAAAAAAGAGAAACCTATCAAGAGACACACGGTCCGATGATGTCAACACCAAAGAAATTGCACAAAAATAGGAGCAAAAGAAAGAAAACCCTTTCGAGATTGAGGTCAAAGTTGCGTCACACGGAAGAAAAGCTTCTGGAGAGGACCAATGAGATGGTCAATCTCAGGAAAAGACTCAAGAGACTTAAAAATATGCCCAAGAGAAAGAAGGCATTCTGCAGCAATGAAGGCAGAGAGGTGCAGAAAAATGTTGCAAAGAGAGGTCCTCAGAGGACTTTGGCTTGTAACAGCAAGAGAAGACACTCTGGTTAGCGCACTCTGGTTAGCTGCTTTCTTCATCACGATGAAGTCATCACCATTATAAATGGGAAATCTGGGGAGATTAGGAGAAAGGGCCAGATATTTCAGAAGAGAGCCTTAACAGACACAATGGCAAATTTGTATAAACGATTTCTGTCAGAGAATCCCAGGCACAGCCTTTCAAAGCCCCAATTTTTTAAACTTAGACCATTTTGGATTGGCCAGAGAAAAGTTACAGACAGAGAAACTTGTGCTTGCAAAATACATGAAAACGTTGGCTTAAAAATAAAGAAGCTGCACCAACTTGGGGTTATAGGAACATCATCCCCAAGAGACATAGTACAGACTATTGTCTGTAGTGATGAGGAAAAGTCCTGCATGTACAGAACATGCAGCAATTGCAAGGATAAGACAATACAAACAACACTGGATCCTTCCACAAAAGGTAACATCATTGTTTGGGAGGAGTGGATCAATAAATCTGTACTCGTAGCACAGAAAAGCAAAGATGGGTCCACTCAAGAGAGGGCAGTGAGAAAGGTGTTTCTTGAAAAGAGGCATACCTCCATTGACAAACTAGTGGAACTCACACAGGACCACCTCTCAAACTTCTCACGACACATATACAACATAAAGCACCAGTTTGAAAGACTGAGGAAATTGAGAGAGACCCTGACCCAAAATGATGTAGTGGTTCACATTGACTACAGTGAGAACTATGCTTGTAAATACACAAGGGAAATAAAAGAAACTCACTTTGGAGGTGGCAACGAGCAGGTAACCCTCCATACTGAAGTAATCTATCTTGGTAGTGGCAGGGTGGAGTCATTTGCATCTCTGTCGGCCTGTCTTCAGCATGATGCCATAGCCACATGGGCACACCTTATCCCAGTGCTTCAGAGCATTCGAAAGGAGCATCCAAATGCCAGGAACATCCACTTCATCTCTGATGGTCCCACGTCGCAATATCGAAATAGAACCAACTTTTACCTGGCCTCTACAGTGCCCTTCATGCAAGGGTTTGAAAAAGTGACATGGAATTTCACAGAGGCGTCACATGGAAAAGGTGCTCCTGATGGAGTGGCTGGAGCCCTTAAGAACCTAGCAGACAGAATCGTGTCCTATGGCACTAGCATTCCCGATGCCAACACTGAATTAGTACCACCGTCCCTGAAGGCAGTACCTGGGACGATGAGAATTCATCAGGTGAGTCAGTTCAAAACAACACAGTTAGAGGTCAACAGCCTAAGTAACTACATAAAGATACACATTTATTTTCTACTTGCCTAGTTTCTTAAAGGTTATATCCTGTAAACTGTCAACAATATATAGTAGTAAGTAGTAGTAGTATAATAGTATTCAATTATAGTTATTAAGGGTTAATATGTCGGATGCCAAATGGAAATGACTAAACAGGAGATTTGTCAGTTTGTGATGCTGAACAACAATTAAATTAGTCTGTTCTCTATGTTTTTACAAACATCAAATGGAGCACCATAATTAGCCTTCTGCACTATATTTGCCTTTTAGTGTTTTATATATATCAAAAATTGAATAATGTGCATGAAATGTTACTTATAATACTATTGCCCCCCCCCCCCCCTAAGATGACATCAATAAAACCAGGGGTAATCCAGACCAGGGAAGTGTCCTGTTTTTGCGGCTGTGCATGTGGATGCTTTCACCCAAAGGAGTTCCACTTCAGAGAGGAAGTGAATGTGGAGTCAGAGCCTGTTTTAGAAGTGGGAAAGTGGGTCCTTGTGGAATATGAGACAGAACTCTTCCCTGGGACCATCACACAGGTAAGTAGAACTTGTTAGAGGTTGTGACACTCCATGCAAATGTAACTTAAATGTTTAGTCCTATCCTGTAACTTTTGTTTTACGTATTTACTCTACAGATTGAAGGTGATCAGTATGATTACAATGAATTGTGCGGGAGAAAACAAATTCTACGTTCCCTCTATGAAATTTGATGGAGAGAAAGTTTGGTACTTTTTGGAAGACATCAAAAGTATCATTCCAGAGCCACTAATAAACACACAAATAAACGTATGTGAGTGAGTGAGTGAGTGAGTGAGTGAGTGAGTGAGTGAGTGAGTGAGTGAGTGAGTGAGTGAGTGAGTGAGTGAGTGAGTGAGTATTAAATAATTTCATGTTTGAATTGAAAGAGTTCACATGTTTTAAATGTTTCTCTTTTTTTGTTATTTGCAAGTGAAGTGCCCTTGCACTTCACTTGCAAATTCATAGGATTCACAGTTTTGCACTTCTTTCAGCCCTTCTTGTATTGTGTATTGTGTTTTTCACAATGTATTGTGTTTTTAGCACATTTTTACACTGAACAAAAATATAAACGCAACACTTTTGTTTTTGCTCCCATTTTCCATGAGATGAACTGAAAGATCTAAAACATTTTCTATATACACAAAATAACCATTTCTCTCAAATATTGTTCACAAATCTGAAAAAATCTGTGATAGTGAGCACTTCTCCTTTGCCGAGATAATCTCACAGGTGTGGCATATCAAGATGCTGATTAGACAGCATGCCTTAGGCTGGCCATAATAAAAGGCCACTCTGAAACATGCAGTTTTGCTTTATTGGCGGGGTCTGGGGGGGTCCGAAAACCATTCAGTATCTGGTGTGAGGGGTAGGATTAGGGTTAGGGGTAGGGTTAGGGTTAGGGTAATGTTGTGAATCGAGTGGCCCATGGTGGTGGTGGGGTTATGGTTTGGGCAGGCGTATGTTATGGACGACAAACACAGGCCACTCGATTCACAACATTACCCTACCCCTACCCATCACACCAGATACTGACTGGTTTTCGGACCCCCCCAGACCCCCCCAATAAAGCAAAAATGCACGTTTCAGAGTGGTCTTTTATTGTGGCCAGCCTAAGGCACACCTGTGCAATAATCATGCTGTCTAATCAGCATCTTGATATGCCACACCTGTGAGGTGGGATGGATTATCTCGGCAAAGGAGAAGTGCTCACTATCACAGATTTTTTCAGATTTGTGAACAATATTTGAGAGAAATGGTTATTTTGTGTATATAGAAAATGTTTTAGATCTTTGAGTTCATCTCGTGAAAAATGGGAGCAAAAACAAAAGTGTTGCGTTTATATTTTTGTTCAGTGTATTTGTATAATGTTTTAATGCTTTGTCTAGCATTTTGTGACTTGACGCTTGATACATTCATCTTATTTACTTATTATTAAATTACATTTTTGATTGTTTATTAAATATGATATTATTGTAAATTGTAATTGTTTGAGTTATATTGTTATATCCTCCTAAGAATGCAAGAATAAAATCTACCATATCAATTATCATTACCGAAATTGTGAAACTAATTTCCGAAACACGAATATCATTACCGTGACAATTATAGGCTATTTATATAATTAACAAATTATATTTTGCTTTTTAATTAGTGTGCATAATAAGTGAAAAAATGTATATCAGTGTAGCAGCAGGACTTTTAAAATATGTCAAGTTTCCACAAAATATTTTTAAAAAACAGCTTTTGGATCAAAGGGGTGGTTGCGGTAATGAGGTAAATGAGTTAAATGAAATAAATGCATTTATGTAAAAAAACAAAATTCCCTGGGTTTCATGCAAATCTGTACAGTCAAGATTTAATTTTCAAAATTATAAATATTGTTTTGCTTTTCTAATGTTTTGGATGTTTTGTAAAGTTGCGGTAATGACATTTTTCAATTACTTTTTTTGGCAAATGTGAAATAAATGTGACATACTGTCAATATATAGCTTCCATATTTATAGTCCAAATGACCTAAGATCTTGGTATTTTACTTTCTTTTAAAAAAAAAATGATAATACATTTTTTTTAATTATTCATCTTTGAAATATTTGAAACCAGGATTTCGTGAGAATGACCCCCCTGAATGTTGTCCAAAAAAGGAATTGTGCTTTGAACACCACTGCCATGTTCCATGGGTTAACAGGTTTCATAGTTTGCATAGCTGATAGCATAAACTCTGTTTATCACACACGGGGCTTTTCAGTATTCATGGCCTGTCTATGCTAATATCACCCCCTTGTGTCATCTGTATATTTGGAAACCTTTCGTATTTGTTTATCTTTTCCGGAAGGGCTCCGTCAGAGGAGAAAGCTGACCTTTCAGATCCACCCCAGTGACCCAACAGCAGCGGCAACCAGTGTGGAGAGATCACTGACAGACAATAGTTGTCAGGACACCGGGTAATGACTCTATAACATGCAGAGACGATTCCCGACCTGTGCACACCAGCACAGTGACAGAGGAGAATGTTAACCTGCTGTTTGGCCTCATTTGCTCTCGGCTCTCTCTCTCTTCTGTCTCTCTCTCTTCTCTCTTCTCTCCTCCTCTCTCCTCTCTCCTAGCTCTCTCTCTCTCTCTCTCTCTCTCTCTCTCTCTCTCTCTCTCTCTCCTCTCTATCTCTCTCTCTCTCTCTCTCTCTCTCATATCCTATTGAGTCAGCCTTCAAATACACTGCAGGAATCACTTTTAATGTCACAACAGTCCTAGCTGTGCGGATGTCCTATTCAAATGAAAAACACATTTACAAATATTATATTTTGACCTTAATCAAAATATTCTGTTATTTTCAAAAGCTTTTTTAGTCTGATGTTTCGATTCATTTTAAACAGACCCTTCAACAAAAGGATACCCAAGATTTACACGTCGCTGATGTGTACATACTTTCTGGAATATTATCCTCACTTAGATTATTCCCTGAGGCTTTGTCCTCCGTTTGGTTTGCCCACATTTGCCCAATTAATTAATTATCTGTGATTTAATCATCATTCTCAGGTTGTTTTCATAATCCCACACTCTTCTTCTACACTCTGCTATACATTCTTTAGGCTGAGTTGTTTGCTGCTTGATAATGAGTTTACGACTCTGATTTCTCTGTGTTTTGTACAGAATAGAGTCAGGAGGCAATTATCCTAGCTTAGCATAAAATACGCAGGGTTAGGATGCACCATTGCATCTTATTTCTTTGATTTGAACATGAAAAAGATAACAAGTGCAGTTTTTTGTTTTGAAAAGACTTATGAGGTGTTATTATTTGTTAATGCCCACCTGTTATTTTCTTAGAACTAATAACAACACTTAGTAAAATCATAATTACTGTTACATTTCTTGTTGGGTATGGGTTAACTAAAGAAGATAAGGAATATTTTAGTTTTGCTTTAAAGGTGCTTGTCATAGAGTTTTTGATATTTGGACTGAACTCTACTAGCTTTATCCACTAGCTGATTTCCTCCTGGCTACAGCTCCAAATGTAACATACAAGAGTATCTATCTCCCAAACTTCCAGTAATAGAGTGAATCATTGTATTTCCTGAAAATATCCAATATTTATTTTTACTTTTGGTAATAGTTTATACTGATTTGGAGGAATTAATATTCAAGCCTTTAATTCATATTTCAACAATGTCATTATCATCACACTCGCAATTGGCTTTCAAATATGTGTCAAACACATCCCACACATCCGCTGAAAGAAAGCCACGTCTGTTGTGTAACAAACAAAGCAGCAGGCTTATTTATACCCATCTCATACATCTAAACTGAAACTCAATTTGAGGAAAGATATGAGCAGATATAGGTGGATCTGTGAATAGTATAACATAATTGAACATCCAGCAAAACAAGAGCTGACAGTTGACATTTCAATTTTTTAGCGTTTCAGTTTTAATTTTGTGATTTAAAATACACCTTCTGTGTAATGAATTCACCAAAGGAAGACATAAAGACATCAATATTTTTCTCAGTATTCCAGGCACTGTAGCTGCTCAGGATTTTTAAACGTGTTGTCAGACTGGATTTCAAGCTGTTCCTTCTTTTACCAGAATTCCCCTCCATGGGCAAATTTGGCAACAGAGGCAGAAACAGCAGCTGCACATCATCCTCCATATGCCACCACTTCATGACATTCCTCCTGGTTATTAAGTAAATCTTGGTAATTTGAGGTCTAAGAACATGCCGATGATTTAATACTTTTTTTTTCTCACAAGTAGTTCAGTTCAATATGAGGGATAAGAAAAGAAGAAACAGGTGAAAAACTCCATGGTGGAAACTCCATCTGGGCGTTTGGGCTGACAATTCAAAGGGCGTTGATTGACAATTGAATGCGTTTGTTGCTACTGTAGGAGAAATGCTGTTAGCGTCCATGGTGCACTTCTGAGGGGATCATATTATTATAGCTTAGAAAAACCTTAATGCAATATATTCCCAACCATGTCTCCAGTTGTTCCTTTGCCTTGTCTCAATTCACAAACTTTCTATACTTACACTTGCTTTTTGATGCATTAGTGCTTTCACAGTGGGAGTACGGGAAATTGCATTGCACTTTGAGTACACTGATGATGCTCTCACAATGGTCAAGAGTTGAGTGTGGAACGCTGGCTGCTTTTTACCAACGACAATTGCACCTGCTGAGGGTAACTCCAGTTGCTCCAGTAACAGCACTGTACAGATTTAAGCAATACACATGGGTTTTTCCACTATTCTATAACTGTGCCGTCTATACTGTATAATGATTTGGTACTACAAACAATAATCGTACTTGCTAGCAAGCCACTTCATATGAGGCACAGCTATTGTGTGTGATTTGAGAATGCTATTCACAGTGTACAACTTTGCAGTGTATTAAGGGAAGTATGGAAATAGAGGAACAGTGCTAATGTTTCACTTGTGTCTCCTGGGCTTCCTGTTTGACTCTCTGCTTCTGTGACAAGTGTATGACTCTCCGCTCACTTCCATTTTACATCTAACTTATCTTCCGTGCATATCAACTCCATTTCTTAATTAATCCACCGGGCCGTTGTTTCAGCCATAGAAGAGGACATCTGCATTCCCCTTAATTGTGTATTCAAGTTGATATCTCTGGTGTATATTTTTGGCTCATCTGTTTCTTTGACTCGCTGTGCCCTGCTCCGCCACACTTGACCAGCTGCACTTTTCCCCTCTCGCCTGCACGACTTTCATTTTCATCCATCTTAGTTCCCTGGGTAACCCTGACAATAAAAATCTTCTTATCCATTCACAATCTGAGTCTGTGTCTCACCACACAAGACATTTTATTTTTTTCTACAAACCCACGTGGCCTTGGTAATATGCAATTAGTATTTCACATTTTGGTAAATAGACTCCTGTGGTTTATAATTTGCTAGACATGAAGGAACTCAAGATTTGTTTTTATTCTTTTGTCTTTTGAGAAATCTCTGAGTCCTTTACAGTTGGCATTGGACCAAGGGTTACACACAGCACATTATGGGACCAAAAAAAACATGTCATTTGATGTCTTGCTTTATATGCTTTTACCAGGGGCGGATCTACGGGGGGGCAAGGGGGGCAGCTGCCCCTCCACTGTAGAGCCTTTCCCCCCCAGCTGCCCCCCTAACTTTTGTTTCCCTAAAACTGTACTAAAACAAACCTACACTATTTCCACAAGCTTCTCAAGCAACAAAACAAGCATTACATTAGTTAAAATTGAATCATTTTAAATATCATTTTAGGCCCGTTAAAAATGCAGCTACGGCCCTGCATTAAACTGCGGAGCGGCGTTCACACAGACCGCGGCTCACACCGCTGCAGAGAGGGAGCGAGCTGTCCCAGCACCTATGGATCAGCTTCTCCTGGGAGCATTTCCCTTTCCACTAGTTTTGTTTTTACTAAGGACGAGAGCTTGAAACTAAATATTAATAAAACGCTGCCGTTTGAATCGATAGCGTTTAACAGACGGGCGCTGTTTGGGGCGTTACGTTACAAAATACTACGCAGACAGCATTAGCTGGGAGATCAATCACTTTGCTAAACTACGCGGTAGCCTACTATTAAATCCACGTAAACTACACATCACAGCCATGAGGCCAGATCAATGAAACCAGGATACATCCTTTACCGTAAAAACTGGATCCAAACACAGCTGCCTGTGTGCGTTTGATCAATACTTTCTGATGTTATATTTATGATATGCTACATATTAGCTAGGCTACATGGCCCTAACGTGTAAAGTTATACAAGCATTTGTACCAGTACTTTTCACAAGTAGACTCTTGCAGGCCAGACTATTGGAGTGATTCAACAACAACAAAAATACATATGAGAAGTGATCAGGACGAACAGAAAGAGGAAAAGGAAAAGAGAGATGAAGAGACCAGGAGGGTCAGAGCAGGAGGAAGAGGAGGAGATGAAGACATTAGTGAAGAAGAAGAAATATATGTGAGGAATAAAGATGAAGTATCAGAAAGAGGGCCAGAGGCAGGGATCAGGAGGCAGAGGAGACTCCAGCTGGACCACATGGTGTGTTCTTATTCTCCTTACATATTCCATTACAGCAGCACAATCTAGCAGCTCTTAGTATTGACAAATATGTATTGAAATGTGTTGCTGCACAGGTCACCTGTAGCTCTCTGAAGAGATGGGTCATGTCATTTGTGTACTTAATTATAATTAAGTACTTACAGTATGCAGAATTCTGAGTATTCTCTGAATCGGGTGCCTTTTGGGTCTTTATATCTTTGAAAAATGAAACCAAAATGTTTGGTCATAACATCTGGTAGTGGACTACTTACATTTTCCCACCTCAGGCACAAAATATAAATAATTACTAGGAATTTCCTTGAAAAAATTTAACAGGGTTGAAGTTTTTGACAAAAAGTAGGCATGAGACCTTGTTTAGCTAAGATATGGCACCACATGGAAGTCAAGGACATTACAACATTGTAATATTTTGCAAAACTATTGTTTATTTTTGTAATAAACAATTATTTACTATTATTAATTCATACAACAGAGTTGAAATGTTGAGCTTGTCAATCTTAATCTGAAAATACAAAAACTGAAATATAGGTAAGAGAAGAAACTGACACTTTTGTGATGTAATTCCCTCAATGCAGATCACACATGGACTGATCCACACATGGACTGATCCATTATTTTAATAGGAGGGTAAATGATATGGCGTGACGGGGTTGAAACAAACTGAGGGACAATATTGCAATTTCATAGATAATTCAAGTATTTTTTCAGAATTTATTTTTGATCAGTTAAAGTTGACAAGCATATGATTATATTAGCAGCAACATTTTGGGATAATTGGCCATTTTGATTTGTTTAATATTAAATTAATATGTAATAATGCTTAGTGAGGACATGCAAATATGTCTGTCTAAGACAACCAATTTTTTTTAAAACAAAATATATATTTAATTTTACATTGTAATGCAAAACAACCTGTTCCATTAATTAATTGCTTTAAAATACATTTTGTAGTTTCCTTTCATTTAAAATGGTTGAGGTAAGCTTGGGGGACTCAAAGGGCACCCGATTGTTTGTCTGAACACCTTGTTTCTCTTGTGCATTAAGAACACTTGTGTTAGGGCATGAATTAACAATAAATAGGTTATATACAGTATAAAATACCACGTACTGTCCGCCCTCCTATGCCACCCTGGCATGACCTCTTGCCTCCCCTTTGCCCCCCCATGTAAAATGTTCTAGAACCGCCACTGGCTTTACCCTTCAGTGGTGTTGAAATTCTATCCTGTAATTATGACTTGCAACTAGACCTGGTATTGATAAATCGACATTCAAACTTTACTTTCTTTTACTTTACTGTGATTTTTCACTTCACACATTCCCTCAGAGAGCCTCTTAGCTTCCATTGACTCAAAGGCCCCATGTTCATTAAAAATCGGAGTATTCCTGCATAATGCACTGATGACCGTTTTTCAGGCTCATCTGATATACACACTCTCTTGGGTGTTTACAACAGGTTAGGCCTATAGGTTCAACTCATTTTCAGCGAGTTAGCTTGAAGAAACTAAATTAGAATTTAGCCAATAATAAATGTGACATAGCCTCAATTTAGATAGCAATCTTTTAATTGAATTCAAATTAATTTGGCTTAGCTGGAACCGTAGATTATCGTGTCTATTCCACCTAATGAGATATGTAAGTTTATATTTAGCAAGGGCTTGGCATCAGTTAATTGATTTCAGCACCCTGCCAAACAATCACATCCTATGTTGGTGGTGTGCTTGATAAAAACAGGCACAGCCTTCCTATCAGTTTTGTGAAAAATAACCTAGATTCTGAAAAATATATTAGTGTGGGGTTTCATCTTTATGTATGTTTTAATAAATAAAATATGTATTACTGTCAGACCATCTTAAATATCTTGGCAGGAAATAAAAACTGGAAAAACGTAATATCAAATCACAAAACGAAAAAAAAATGATTTGGGGTTTGGTTATTTATTAAGGCATCTGCATCATATCCTGTTACATTTTTCGAGCAGTGGAAACCGATGTAGTAGTATCCCATCATTCATCTGCGAAGCATTGTTTGTGCAGTAATCGCTGTGATCCTTTAACAGTGTAACACAGAACTCGTCTCTCAGTCTGACAAAATGCTTCCTGTTCTGATTGATGTCTGGAATTAGTGCGAGGAAGGAAGCAGACCTGCCGTGCCTGCCGCTGAAGCAGCTTACCACACCAAAACGCATCGCACATCTCTGAGTTACTGCTGGCTGCTTCGGCCGATGAGGCACATATCAATCATAATCAGGACACATATTGATCGAGTGCAGGCTTCATTCAGGTAAGGATGAGGGAAAGGATTGAGGGAGCGGAAAGCAACATTTTCTCGATATATTTTCTTCACATAAACATTTATAGAAGTTTATTTTGTATAGCATAGACAAGTCATACGTTTAGAAATACATTTATATACAAAGGCGTTAGATACATTAAAGTAGTGTAGTGCATCCCTATGTCCCTCCATTGCCAAACTACATTGTATCAGTCAAAACAGAGACCAGTTTCCTGCCAAAAGGTTGTCACTCAAAGTTAAACCAATGTTTAAATTATTTATTTTAATTCAGTATCAATTTTTTATAACTTTGCTCGCACTACACAGCAGGTAAACACTATGTAACTCTTCGAGGTGTCCAAATGAGAAACTGAAATCTCTGTTTGGACAGCTGGAGGTCAGAAGATTTAAGCAGTATATTATGATGATATACAATAGTTGCTGCTATAATGCTAAGACCAAATACATGAATCCCTTCCAGAATACCAAAACCTCAGTCTATGAATAACAAAACAGCACCCATCCTCCCTAGCTGGTTTAAAAGAAACAAGCAGGTCTTTGGTTTGACGGTTCTTTTGTCAGACTCGTGCTGTGATTGCCAGTTATGAAAACTCTGAAAGTACGTATCAAATTGAACTTCTTACTACCTTCCTTATGCCATACTAGCAGTTGATTGTTGATATACACATGATTATTGTTCACCGTGGCTTCTTGATTATGTTGCAAATGCCTCCACAGGCCGCCCGTATGATCTGCTGTTTAGGCTGCAGACTAACAGCACTTGTTTTCCTTTTTTGGTATTTCCTCTTTAGCTGATCTGATTATATGCTAATGTTTTTGTTTTGCTTGTCCTGTAGAGATTGTGGAGCTCCTATTCATGTAAACAAATTATACAAAAATCAAACAAAGTATACATTTTTGACATTCTTAATTAATTGCAAAACATATTGTTCTTCAGGCAAAACTTAATTTGATATCATTTGGCAACATACAAAAATGGCTGCTCGTTATTTTGGCTGTTGGGTCATATAGATCAGTAGTCTCTCTAATTGAATGCATAATTATAGTCAACACGACACATGTATAGTATAAGGTTTGAAGTATCATTTGCAATGGCTGAAAGCGGATCTTCAAAAACCCTTTTCCATCCACACAATTCACTTTCAGACAGTCTTAGTCTTAAAATTCCAACAAAACATTTCGTCTATCAAATGCCAATATACAATAATTGGTCAACTTTGTTTGAAGGTAGTCCATGACTTGTGTACTTGGAGTCTTTTTAGTGTCTGTGACGTCACGGAAAGTTGCTCATTTGGATGTTGTCCCCTTGGAGTCCAGGGTTGTAATAGGCAGAACGACCAACTCCAAAATTCAAGTCCAAAGGCTCGCTGTTGTCTAATCTGAGAACTAGAAATCAGACAAGTTCACATTAAACATTTGTATGATCATGTTGATCTTGTACTTAACAGAGAAAAAGCTTCCTGAACATTTTGATTATGTTTTTTATTTGCAAATTAACCTGTTATTCATGGTAAAAATCCTTCTGTTACTGTTCTAATCTGTGAATGTTGATGTGGAAATTCTGGGTTGACTTTTGGGTTGTTATGTTTTTATTCCCAAAGATAACTCCCAGAAATAACATCCCTTTGATATATTTACTGTCCAACTTTGCTTTCACTATTACAAAAAAATCCATTACAGTCAACAAGCAAAAGTGCCCTTGCTGAGCCTCCATTTAGAACTAACATGTACAAAAAGCTTTCAAACAAGTCTATTTTTCTAGAAAAAACATCATAATTTCTCGCAGTATTGTTTCCTGTACCTAAAGGTACTGAATGCAGCAAGTTCACACACAATATATGGTGTTTTTTAAAAAGTCACTTTGGGAAATGTATGAAATCATAACACCTTGCAGAGGTGAGAGTAAACAAGGGAGACTGGAGGTGAGTAGGAACACTGAAGGAGTGACGTACTCCTAAATACAAAAATCTACTGAAACACACAGATAGGGTTGCTCAATATCCCAAAGAGAAAAAACACAACATTCTTAGTCAGTTGGATGTTATAATAAATCAAAAAACATTGTATATTACTTTTGTATCCAAACTGCGGGTCTAAGAAAATAAGGTGTTAGAAGGTATAAATCTATTGTATAATTGTATTTATAAAAAAATGACTTGGCTCTTTAGTTTTTTATAGCTGGCCTAAGCTAATGCAGACAGAGATTACAGCTCCAGCAGTCAATGAACCGCGTGTACAAATTATGGAGAATGTTTGACTAATGGTGCGTATTGTTTTGCATACAGGTTTTGCAAGGTTTGATTAACATTGAAGGCCATTTTGTTGACTGTTTGAACTGCTACAGTACTTACAGTATGAAATGAGCCACAGGCCCCATAGCACAGTTTAACTCTCTCGTTCTAAATGTAAGTTGTAAGGCTGGTCTATGCACTTCAGCTGACTAACTAGTTACCTATCCAGTTTGAACATTATTTGCATGCTTGTATGCTTCAGAAGAGAAGGAAGCTGCATGGAGAAATGTTAACTATGAGGGCCTGAAGGTGAAAAGGTCCAAGAAAATCACGTCTTCCTCTAAGTAGTGCCAAGAATCTGTGAAACTGAAACTTGTCATAGTAAATGATCCTATGTTGCGTGGTAAGCTTACCTTAGTGTGTGTGAATGTGTGCCCTAAAGACCAGAGGTACCTCTCCAGCTCACTGATCAACACCTTGTTTTGTAAAAACCCTGTTGTAGTGATCTGTCAATCACTAGTAGCCTCACCTTAAGGCTACCATCTAAAAGGCTATACAAAATACAAATAATTCAGTTTGGCATTTAGTGTGTTGGAACATACCTGGGTCTGAAGGAAACTGCTCAACCAGTTTCCTGTGAGTGAAACCCTTCTGTTGTTTCTTCTTCAGGATGACATAGGCCACCAGTCCCACGATGGCAACAGCCACACCCGTTCCCAGCACAGCTCCCCACGCTCCGTTTCTTTTGCTCGTGTGGGTATCTGTTGCCAATCCTTTATTGGAGGAATGAGGAGTTGAGGGGGTTGGAGAGATATATAAAAAATGTGTCATCAACAACATTATTTCCATCAGCTGCTGCGTTTGAGGGTTAATTGTCAGATAATTATAGCTGAAATTTGTTTTTGACAACTGTATTTCCAGTGGCGGCACGCTTCATAGATACACATCCAATAAGACAGCTGTACAGATTAGTATATTTTACGCTGTGATAATTAATGCAATTAACAAGCCCAAATCATGATCATTTCTTGAATATATTTGAATATTTCAAGACAACAAGCTGCAATCCCAATATTAACAATGTGAAATATGACTGAACATCACTTTAGTTCCCATAATATTATATCCCTCATAACTTTAAATTACATAACACTGATTCAATGTGTCCATACATTTCTTCATGGAGATGAACAGAGGTAATTAGTACCTTAGTATAAGTATAACATAAATGATTATAGGATGACTAACCTATTCCGACAATGAGTGTTAAAGAAATGTGCAACTGTGAAAATGTAAACTATAGACTTTAAATGTGTTACTAAAGTGTTGGCTAATTGTTGAAGCTAGAAAAAGGAAATGTTGTTAAAGTGAAGGAAATGTTGTCTTTATCCTTTGACATAGAAGTACCACATTTGTATTTTATCAGGACTCCCACGTAAATATTTCAGCAGCTCCGTTTATCTACAAATGGCTCAATTTAGCGACTTGCTAGGTTACATTTTATCCTAACCTGGGGCAAGTCAAGCAAAAAAAACTATATATTTATACAGTGCTATTTCATTTTTGTCTTCAGCTGCATTGCTCCCCTTTATTTGAAAGTAGGCCGAATAAGATATGGTTGAGTGGCGTATTTTTTTTGTTGGTATTTTGTAAACTTGATTTCTGTCAATGTCAGAGCAGACACTCATGTTAATTTCAGTATGAATTTTAAATCTCTTCAAAACTTCCTGACTTTTCATGTAGCACCTTCATCAGGTGATAACTCAAATTTGGTTGAAACTCCTGGAAAGACAGTGCCAGAAAAGTGTCCTCTGTTAATATGTATATACATTGTCTGTCACGCCATTGTGTGCACACTGTGCAGGTCTTAGTAACTGTAGCAGTTTTTTCATTGTTGTCTTTCCATCTGTATCTCAACTGTTTTCCCATTGTTTATTGCCATCATCTGTTAGTGTTATGTCATGCTGTCACATATATCTGTGTTGTAAGAGTTCAGTTGTATTATAATCCCAACCTCAGTCTTTTTACACCTTCTTGCCATGGTGTCGTTACTAAGCTCGCCCACGTTTGCAGAACAAGTAGCTTTTTGAGATACAGTATAGATAAGTGTTATTTATGTTTAAATAATGCCAGGTTTTAGAATGACCTGCAATATAACTGCTGCCTTCATGCCAGATCACCATTGTGAAGGAGATTATATTAGTCGGTTGTATTAAGCATAGATGGATAGATGGACGGACAAACAGACAGACAGATAGAAGAATAGATTTACACTAAAGAAACTTTTTCCAGTCCTATCTTCTCAATCTTGTGGTTGACACCAAAGACTAGTCTCACGCCCCTGCACAGAGGCAGCACAAGCATCTCTGACCTGAGTCCCTGACCGCCTCTTTCAGGGGGGTTTTTGCCTCTAAATAAGGGGTTCATTGTCCTTAAAAAGGTGGTTGTAATAGACCCTTTCACATAAAGCTGCCACATTGATAGCACCTGAAACCCAATCCAACCTTTTCTTTGAAAGAATGGGTGTTTGTCCTCTGCCAGTGGGAAAATAGAAGCCAGCAAATGTGGGTCAGTTAAAGGCTGGTAAAAAAGAGCAATGTCTAAAACAATCAACATTGATGACTGCAATAAGCATAGTTACTTTATGTCTGTAAGAGTGATCTGTTAAGGATTTTGTTCATATTATGTTGCTTTATCGCTTAAATCAATCAAAATGTTATGTATGTTATGAGCGCCTAGAATTTCACACAAATACTACTATTTCTATGGTTTCTGTCTATAAAGTGAGGTAATTCTTAACAAGACATCCAAAGCAGATTGGACAGAAATGTGCACCAGATACTGTGACACCTAAAACAACAGCAGTACCTCTATCTGGGTTGTTCCCTGAGGCAGCAGCTTTGTCTGTCTTGTTGGACGTCACAGGTGTTTTCGGAGCAGCGGCAGCTGTAGTAGCAGGACTTGTTTCTGTGGTCTCAGATGGGAGTACAGTTGTAGAAGGAGACACGGTTGTCTTATTTATCTCTTGCTTCACTGTGGTTGGTAAAGTTGTGTTGCTGTTACGTTCTGTAGACTTAGTTATCCCTGTGTCTTGGTGGGGTTTTGTCGTGGATTCTTGAGTAGTGTTGCTCTTTGGAGCCAAAGTTGTTTTCTGTGAATCCGTGGTATTGGAGTGATCTGAAACACTGGTGGAGTTCTGTGTGCTCAGCTCAGTTGAGGAGTTTTGTGGAGTAGTCGTGGAGTTTTGTAATTCCTCCTCAGCTACTGTCATGTTGATCTTTCTTGAGTTAGTGGAATCTGTGGCAGCACGAGTTGGAGAGACAGCGGTGCCTGGCAATTCAGGTTGCTTTGTTCTTGTGGGAAATGTGGTAGTGACAACAGTCAGATCATCAGATGTTTCTTCTTGTCTCTGTTCTTGGTCGGCCAGATTCCTCTCTTCCTCAGTAAATATTACCATGGAGCCAGATGCTTTCCCACTGCTGTTTTCATTAATTGGATCCATAGTAGTAGCTACAGAACTCTCATTCTCTGCGCCCTTGTCAGTATATGCAGCATCATGAGGTTTAGCAACTTTCTTGTCCAATTCACGGAGCCAGCTTTTATCAATTGTCCGCCCCGGAGAGTCGGTTGGATTTTGGAGCGATGCCAAGTGAAAGGCTTGGACAAACAGAAAGAGGCATGCCGTGGTCTTTAAATACAGTCCCATTTCCTTGTTTGGTTTCACTCTGAAATACAAGAGATTAAATAAAACTTAATTCATTACTTAAAAGAAATGTAAGTTTCAAATTGCTATACAAAATTCAACAGGTTCAATATACTTTTATGAAATGAAAATAAACAGAGAGTGCAAATGTGCTTATTTCCATTATGATCCTTTGTAAATGTGGTACAGGGATAGTCGTTTGACAGCTCATGCAGTCAAAAACACTGAAAATGATACACAGACCCTTCAACAAAATAAGAGATGAATACTCAAAGTTGGTGAATCCTGCCCAAAGACTTATAAGCAATATATAAGACAGACATAATTATTGATGTATTTATTTTATTTGTATTCCTGCTCCCACCAAGTGACTGGGACTACATATTGTACCAAGTACCCAAAATAAAAACCATGCAGTAGCAGCCAGATGTGTTAAACTTGTGTTCATCCCTGACCAGAAAGACATCTTGGATTGTTTCCATTTTAGTAAATAACTTGCTTTAACAAGTCATAATACAATTATTTGAACAACTGCTCCCGTCCCGCTTTCCATCTTTCAGACATGGGCCACAGCTACATGAACATGCCTATATGTGAATTGAAAAGCAGTCATCCCTGCATAGTTACACAGGAAAATAACCCCAGTTCAACATGGTCCCAACACAATCTCCAGTGAGATCTTTATGACAGGGTGAATTTACATAGCTACTGTATGTGTTCTCCCTTTGCTTCTCTACTGGGCAACCTCACTGCAAATAATTGTTATCCCTTGCCTTTGAGAAGAATTTGGGATTTCTGAAAAATCTCACCAATTGCATCCTTCCAAAAAATGAAACTTCCATTTTATGAAAACAAGCAATTGTATTGAGTGTCAATAACCAATTAGCCAGATATGTTCCCCTGTGGTCACTTCCTCAGCAAGCTTGTTTATCGTCCACTCATCAGCCTGCTTTTGAGTGTTTTTGTACTGTGTTGGAATTAAATAGTACAGTTTGACACTGGGAGGTGGAATAAGAGCCTGTGATTAAAGAAATAGGCTCAATCCAATAAAAGAGGCACCTGGCTGAACATTGCTATTTGATATCTTCAGCAACCTCAAGACGAAGAGATTGTTTTGACTCAATTGTTGTCACCAGACCAAATGGAGTTTGATGTGTTTTAAGTAAGAAACATTGAATCACAGAGCTTTAAATTATGTGTGCACCATGTACGGTCAGCAGAAGTTACAGATTACCCTTTGTAGATAATTTATACGACAGTCAATAGTTCAAATTCCTTTAGTTTCAGATTCTGGTGCTGTGTTTCGTTCTCATTGCAATGACAAAGCATACTGACTTTGACAAAGTTATATTTCAGCAGCTAAGGCTCATGGGTATTGTAGTGTGTAAAGCCAAGGTACAAACTGAAGAAGAATAAACATACTTAGAAACAAAGTTCAAGTAATACATACCCTTGTTCATAGCATTATTGATAGCATATTTTTTCAATTGCTAACAAGACTCCCATATTTCATGATGCAGCACATTGATATCTATGTGGTTCCTATGTTGAGTTGTTGAATGAAGTCTGTCGTATTTTGTCAGCTACTTTTAGTCATACAATGGCTAAAACTAATCCCCCAGTCTGTCTGCACATTTATGTCCCTGACTGACCGACAGTCATTTTTAGACAGACAATACTAGCAGAGCATGTTGAAGTGTGACATACACTCTGTAGAGGATAATAGGCTCAATTTGCGCTGCAGGCACTGAGGTTCAGGTGTAAATTAGGCAAGTTAATAAAACCAGTTTAACAGGCAGCTCAGCAGAGCTGCTGCTTTGTTTTGATTTGCACCATATACCTTAATCTGCACCTGGTCAGTGGGAACAAGATTTAAAGTCAAGCAAAGATCAAATTAAAAAATCACTTTGAGCTTTTATCTCAAACAGGTTTCAGGCAACCTGTGTTCATATATATCTGCCTGAAACAAATGTCACCGCTTTTTATCGTTGTATTGCATATGTGGGCTGTTTCAAACCAGTAGTTTCTGTTTCGCTGTGTTACTCTGCTGAAAATAATTAAAATATTCGAACATCCGTCATCACGTTGTGCAAAGCTGTGGGAAACAACTCTCCACCTTTTCTTTTGAAAGGAATTCCAGTAGCAAAGCGCCCTACTCGCTGAGATGCTATTTGGCCCTCAGCAGAGTCTCTGAGGCGCTGTGTGTCGATGTTTACCTCTGACCCCTCACACTGAGAGGAGCCCACTGTTAAAAAATAGTTCCCACTCAGCTGGCCTGTCACAGTCTGTACCCACTATCACCTCAACAGCTCTGTCCACCGAGAATATACAGGGTTATAAACACACATACTAAAGAGCTAAAGACACTTTTTAACCCTCACACCTATTACATGATTTATTTTGCAAATTGGTTTAAAAATGAATCTGTCTTATATTACTTACTGTAACTGTATTATACAACCCCAATGTCCATATAAGACTAAACCCAAGCAGGGGTTGAAAGTAAATTAGTACATTTACTCAAATACCAAACAATGTTGAGGTTCTCTATTTTAATATTCCGTTAAACTCTACTCAGATAAAACTATTTGTGATTTTTACTCCAGTCCACTGGAAACTTTGTCATTGTATGTAATACAATAGGTAAGGTCCTATAGTATGTATGTCACTTGATGTTGTGATGTGTTGCCACACTGTGATTAACTTAATTCTCAGCATTTCTGTTCAAAAGCTGCTATTACAATTATTTTAAAAGAACATTGAATGTCCATGTTACTGTACAAATGATTGTAGAAAGCGACTTAAGGCTTAAATATCACACCGAAAAACGTTATTTGTGTTTGTTTTTAGTTTTACTTTTTAGTATAACGGTGTAAACAGACTTCCTGAGAAAATGTAAGGAGACAAAGACAAAATGAAATCCTTCCTCAGTAAATCCTTACCTTATTCTTAAGCTATGTCAGATGAGAAAGGCAACAAAATCTCTTCGCTGAGCTGCCAAAGTGTGAGAGTGAATCAGCATTCGGCCCGGAGAGAGGAGCAGGGAGGGAGGAGGAGGGCTCAACAGAGTGGCATTCAGGGAACAACCTGCTCAACCTGCTTATACACCTGCCAGCAGGAGCAACACGCCCTCAACCCCATCCAGTTGCACGCTGCGAAAAGGCCATGCAGCACTGGATGGAAATAAATTAGAGGTCAAGAGAAGGGGAGAGACGGTTGAGGGATTCATTTATAAACATATCATTCCATGTTCACATCTAAATAAGTTGATTATGGTAATTTTTGAGTTATGGGGTTGCCAGGGTAGATCTGTTGATTCCCCCAGGTGGGTGGAGCCTCTGTCCACATGTCCTCTGAGCTCTTTTCTTTTTTTGCCTCACTGGAAGCGGCTGCTGTCGTCATGGTTACAGGTAGGAGGCTGGTGAGCTCGGGTTTCATCCACAGCTTTGTCTCTTGGTCTATATCAGGCTACCTAGTGACGTGGGATTTTGTGAACTCACCAGTACTGTGCGTCAAGTGAGCCGGTATTGTTTTGTTTTGTTGTCTCATTCCTCGGCTAACTGAGTCATGCAGCGGCTGAGTTTATCTGACGAGTGAGGCGGAAGAAGTGGCCCTCAAAACCGGTATTGTTTTGTTAAGTCAAGAACAAGGAGTGGTTGTACCTGTTTTGCAAATTAATCTGAAGTTAAAGTTCCCTTATGTGGGAGAGAAAAGCAAGAATACCTCATTAGATCTGAGAACCGCCTTTTTCACAAGCGCTAGTAACACTGACTTCACTATAGGCTATTCATGTAGCTCAGTAAATGAGGACAGAATGACACTGAGCCACAACTTGCAATTACAGAACTCTTAAACTGAAGCAGCAAAATGGAATTCAGACATAATTCATGTCATTACTGTCTACCTGTGATTTTCCTACTGTGACCTGGTAAAATGTCACAACAACAAATGAAAAGCAATACAAGTCAAACAAGAGAAAACAGAACAAAAAGTGTTGTGCATTTATAAAGAGCGATTTTTCATAAGCAACAAAAACATGGTGAATTCTCTGGGCAGATAATATGAGCAGCATATTAACATTAAAAATGTGTTGCCACGATGAAGCCAGGTCTCTGTAGATGCTGGCACAACAGTATCAAATCTGTATTTTTTGGTTTAGCCTGACTCTTATTTCATCCATCTTATTTTCTTTCAACATTAGCCAGGAGCAGGCTGGATAGTTGCATAGCATTAGTCCTGGCTCGGTTAGCTTAGCTACCCTCCAGGGTCTCCTCCCTCTGCTTCTGGGGCGTTGAATCCGCCTTTGGGAGGTGTTTGGTGTGACAGGGCTGGCTGTGTGGTGGTCGGGTTAAGGTCCACTGCACTTAAACCAATCTTAATTTTCTTATGTTGACGGTTTATCTTGTTCATCAGCCATATGTTCTCCAGCCATAAAAACAACCATTTTAAAACCAAAATGTTGTTTAAAGAAGCGACTATTCCCTCTACAGTTTATGCACCACTGTAACCTTATATAAAAAAAACAATATTAATATACAGTCCATTTACCCATCACTCACTAAAATATGTAAGCAAACAAGTACCATGACCTCAGTAGCTGCAGGCCTGACTTCAGAACTGTTATAACCCACTGGTGAAAACCCTCATGTGCAGAATGACATGTGGCTAGTTATAATAAGCAAATTAGATGTATTTAAAAAAAGGGCTGGTGAGGTATCATTGTTTGCAGTTAGGCTGTTGACATGCTGCCATGAATGAGGTTTAACAGAGACTCCCTGTCCCGAGCACACTGAGTTTCTCTCAGACAGCTTGTCACTGGCCCCTCATATGGCCGCCAGTGTTTGGAGCTAATGGGATAATGCAGCCTCATCAGGGACGTGAATAATAGAACTGCCAACATCTTGAACCAAGGGCAGCAGGCGTCAGACTTCAGTGCAAAACAAAACATTTAAAAAGCCATAAAAAAGCAAAAGGATGTCGCACTTCGGCACATGGTAAATTCATTATGAGGAGCTTCATAACAGCAACATGGCACATTTATGAATACTGATTCAAGTTTTATGTCAGCTCTCTCTCAGTACCCAACATGACGGATAGATAGAAGTGTGAAAGACAGTGTCTTCGTATTTTATTTGGCAGTAACACTTTTCAGGGACAGAGGAACTGAATCTGTGTAGTGTTAGTAATTATTGAACCCTGAGAGCAGGACAGACTGAAAAGAGTCAAGGGAAGCTTATAAAAGTTAACAGCATTTAATTACACAAAAGATGCGGTGATGTACAAATGAAATGTGCTAGTGGAGGCGCTCTCCCCATCAGCTGTTGCTCATAGCGTGTGCGTTCGGTCAGCTGCATGGATGTATAATAAGAACTAGATACAGCGTGGGAGGCGGGGCCTCATTCATTCCTATGAGAGTTGCTCATTAGCGCATGATGATAAAATGGCCCAACTTTTGAGAGAGCGAAACGTCACAGATTACCCGGCATGCCTGAGAAGTACCCGTATGTGCACTCAGAGCATGCGCAACTTTAACCAAAATGCTCGTTCACATCAAGCACGTCAATTTGCGTACACGTAACAGCACCGCACGTTCATGACAGCATGGTAATGATTTGTTATTATGATGGATTTGAGCGTCCCGCTCTTGCTGTTGCTTCCACTCACATCCACTGTCTGGAGCTCCCGGCAGATAACCTCTTCCACTTGCTGCGCTGCCGCACAGACGATGTCCTCCTCCAGCAGCTCCTTTTCACGAGTCTCTCTCTTCTCGCAGTAGTGGCATCCGCCGGCGGCACACGGGCGGCGGGAGAGAGCGTCTGCATTTGTGTGGCGCACCCCAGCCCGGTGCTCCACCCTGAAGTCGAAAGCTTGGAGCTCTTCTAGCCACCTGGCGACCTGCCCTTCTGGCTCTTTGAACGTCATGAGCCACTGTAATGCAGAGTGATCCGTCCTCACCGTGAACGCCTGCCCGCACAGGTAGTACTTAAAGTGCCTGATGGACAGCACCACTGCCAAAAGTTCCCTGCGGGTGACGCAGTATCGTCGCTCCGCTTTGTTGAATGCCCGGCTGAAGTATGTCACCACCCGCTCCCCCTCTGGTGTAGTCTGGGAGAGCACTCCGCCTACCCCAACGCCGCTAGCGTCTGTGTCCAGGGTGAACGGCAGCCTGGGGTTGGCTGGGGCGAGAACCGGGGATTCACTCAAGGCACGCAGAAGGCCGTCAAACGCTGCTTGACATTGCTCAGACCACAGGAAATCCCTGTCCTTCTGCAGCAGCTGGAACAGGGGTGCGGCAGTGCAAGCAAAACCCCGTACAAACTTCCTGTAGTACGAGGCCAGGCCCAGGAAACTCTTCAGCTGTTTCTGGTTGCGAGGATTTGGCCAGCCTGTGACCGCCTGCACTTTCTCGTGCAGGGTGCCGATGCCCTCCCCCCCCACTTTGTGGCCCAGGAAAGTGACCTCTCTCTGCAGGAAATGACACTTATCTGGATGTAGCTTCAAACCAGCGGCTCTGATCCTCTCCAGCACCACTCTCAGAGATCCCAGGGCCGCCTCAAACGAGCTGCCATGCACCAGGATGTCGTCCAGGTAAACCAAACACTGTTGGCGGGGAATCCCAGACAGCACCCTGTCCATCAATCGCACAAAGGTGGCCGGGGCATTACACAGCCCAAAACTGAGGACCTTGAACTGCCATAGTCCCCGGCCGGTGCAGAAAGCCGTTTTTGGTCTGGCCTCTGGGGCAAGAGGGACTTGGTAATACCCGCTGCGGAGGTCCAAGGAAGAGAACCACGACGACCCTGCGACCAGGTCCAGGGACTCATCGATGCGGGGAAGGGGGTATGAATCCTTCTTGGTGACCCCGTTCACCGGTCTGTAGTCTGAGCACAGCCGCCAGCCACCTGTCTTCTTCGGGACCATGACTGGCTGTCGGAGGGCTCGATAATGTCTGCCTGCAGCATGCTCTGCACTGCCTCGTCGCAAGCCTGCTGACGAGCCAGGGGAAGTCGGCACGGGCGACACCTGATGGGACGCGAGTCCCCCGTATCAATCTCGTGTTCCACCAGATGCGTTCGGCCCACCTCCTCCTCCTTCATGGCAAAACTGCCCTGGAACTCTAGCAGAAGCTGCCCCAATTGCTCTTGCTGCTCGGGATTTAGGCCGCCACAGTTCTTCCTCCACACCTCCAATACTGCAGACTGAGCCTCTTCTACCTCCGTCTGGGGTAACTGGGGGGGGCTGTGCTCGGGTGGCGCAGTCCGGGGGTGACAGGTGGGGAATTGTCCTGAGTGGGCGTCACCGGGGATACCGGAACGGAGGGAGGGTTTTCCTCGGTTTCTAGGGTACTCACGGTGGGTGTAGGGGGTCTCCCCGCAGGCTCAGCAGGGTTGTGGATACGGGTCATAGTAATCACAGGCCCCCCCCGGAAACTCACTGTGCCTGCTTGAAGATCCAGGAGGCAGCCCGTCGCCTTCAAAAAGTCCAAACCCAGAATACACGGGTCCTGTACATCCGCTATCCACACGGGGTGCCGCACTTCAACTCCCCCCACCGACACAGACAGCACGCCTCTTCCTTTCATAGCCACCAACTCTCCTGTGACTGTGCGTAGACGCACCGATGTCGGCTCGAACATAGTCCCACTGGGCAACACATCTGCTCTCACCAGGGTTACTGTAGAGCCTGTGTCCACCAGTGCAGCGCAGGGCACCCCTTCCACATCGACAGGGACATAGCAGGAGTCCCCACCAGCACGGCCCACCGCGACGACAGGCTCCATGCCTGTGCTGTCATCTTCTTCAGGAGAGCGTAGAGTCTGGCTCCCCCGGCTGTGCTGTCGGGCTCCTTCCTCGGATGTCTGAGTCGGTGGCAATAGAGCTGTGGTTTGGTTGGGGAGTCTTTGGGCTTGGTTCCACATATTCTCCTTTATGCGGGCCCCCCGTCGTTTCCCTGGGCCCGGGGTGCCTTGGGGCAGTCTCTGGCCAAATGTCCTGGCTGACCACACCCCCAGCAGACCCTGGTACTTGGTCTGTGTGTTGGCTGCAGAGAAACAGCCCTTATCATTTCCGTCATCTCGGTAACCCATGCAGGCTTCTCCTCCTCCCTGCAGCTCCTCACAGCCGGTGCTGCCGGCACTCCGCTGCTCCTAGCAGCTCCACTCCACACGTTCTCTCTCTCCACAGCCATCTCCAAGGCCGCCTGCAAGGACTGTGGATGCTGCAGCTGTACCTCGACCCTCAAGTCCGCAGGGCGGAGAGCCCTGATGAATTGATCACGTGCCAGCTCGCTCTGCACTCCGGGTGGCATGTGTGCATACGCCCGCCGCGTCAGGCTCTCCACGTTGTTAGCCAACGCACGCAGCGTCTCTCTAAACTCCCTACAGCGGTTACTCAACTCGTTCCGGAGCAGCTCTGGCGGGAAACACTGTCCAAACCGCCTCTTCAAAGCCCCCGCTAACGCTTCATAGCTGAGTCGGTCCACAGGGCTAAGCAGTAGCAGACATGAAAGAGCCTCGTCTGTGAGGCACAAAGCTAGCTGTAGTGCTTTAGTCTCTATTGACCACCCCCCGGCATGTGCAAGTATTTCAAATTGGGCATGGAAAGCCTCCCAGTCTGCCTTACCCGAGTATTTGGGTGTTTTCACGGACCCAGCGGCGGCTGCTGCTGGTTGATGGGCGCCGCCATTGTTGTTTACATCCAGCTTGGAAATGGCGCGAAATGGCGCTGAAGTCGGCGACATTCCCGCGTCTCTATCCATCTTCACCGCCGACTCTCTCAGGCGCTCTCTCGTCTCCCGTGCACTCATGAACTCGCTACTCATGTCCTTCGACCACCCGCATGCTCCATCTTCCTCTTCATCACTACTTTCCTGCTTCACTCCCATCTTGCTGAACTTTTCCATCTCCGCTAGCTTGCCGGCTAGCTCCGTGACGCAGTTACGGACTCCCGTCAGGATAGACGTCCTCCGTTCGAAAAGTCACTTCTGACACCAATGTAGCGTTCACAAGGTGAGTCGGAAACAGGCTTCTCGTTATTAGGCTTTAATAACTCTTGTTCTTTACAGATGATCACAGGTACATGTACACTTTGTGGGTTCTACCTCACACTAACCTAACTCCTACCCCTACACATATATATATATATAGCAGTGTCTACGTCACAACTCCCCGCCCTCCCCCGTCCACGGGCGGATCTAGACAAATATTCATGGGGTGGCAAGAGGGTGGCAGGAGATTTTGAGGGGTGGCATCCCCTGACAGAAGTATATGCTGATTTAAATCGCAATCATATCAATCAATTAGGGGTGTAACGGTACACGTACCCGTACTAAAATTATTCAGTACGGGCCCTTCGGTTCGGTACACGTGTGTACCGAACGAATATAGCGTTAAACGTAAACAAATTGAGAACATGAACAACTTTCTGGAAGTAATCTCAGGTATATATCATAGAGCGACCCAAGTAATTTCATTGGACGAGAGGCATACTATGAGAGCTGGTCACAGGGATGCGTTCAAATGTAGTCAGTAATTTGAGGAACTGTCGAAATGGCGAACGCAGATAAAGATGAGCTGAAAATCCTCCAGCATCATTGAAGTCTCCGGTTTGGGAACATTTTGGTTTCGTAGTTACGTACAAGGATGACGGACAAAGACAGGTGGACCGAACCAAAGCTGTTTGTCGGTATTGTTCAACTAACATTGGTTACGCGGCTGGCAATACATCACACTCATTTGAAAAGGCATCACCCGAATGTGAATATCGCCGGTACCAAAAGAAAAAAGACTGAAGTGCAAACCCAACTCCCACTAGCATTTAAGCCTCCACCACTCGCAGAAAGTTCAGACCGAGCCAAAGCTATTACAAACGCCAAGTATCCTTATGTTGCCATGTTAGCAAAGCGCTACCTGGCTGTGCTACCTCTGTCCCTAGAGAGGGTGTTCTCCACAGCAGGAGACATTGTTAGTGCCAGCAGATCTGCCATTTCAGCAAGCAATGTGGACAAGTTAATCTTTCTTTAAACAACATGAAAATACAATGACAAGCAAGTCCTAATGTCAAGCTGGCTGCTTAGGTACTAGTACAGTTCAAATACAGATTATTTCAGTTCATCGAAATGCTGCACCTTAATGTTTATTTGACTATATTTTGTATTTATTTGAATACATTAGTCACAGTTTAATAATAATTTAAAAAATGTTTTTAATGTTTTGTGATAATTTTTTCTGCTGTACCGAAAACGTACCGAACCGAACCGTGACCTAAAAACGAGTTACGTACTGAACCGAAATGTTTGTGAACCGTTACACCCCTACAATCAATGTTAACTTGGAAAGCCACAATATTCATATTTTAACTCAATCACATAGGTGATATTATTGTGGCACATCAGTAAAGCCTTACATATAAGGTGGCAGACGTAATTTAATGAATTTTAACTGAACAATAACTGAATGAGTTTGTCTCACTCTTAGACCAGCAGGGGTTCCAAATCTATGCAGACTGCTGCAATAAGTACATTAATTAACTGTCTCATCGATGTTTGTCTGAATGAATATGATACTATTAACAATCATATTATTCCTATAAGCTGTCAATCACTGTTAATAAATAATAATAATAATAATAATAGATTTAATTTGTTAGCGTTTTTACAGGTGCTCAAAGACGCTTTACAGATATAGTGAATAACTGTTATGATTCACATATTCATTTATTATTGAATAAACTATATTTATTTTTTGGAGGAGTTAATGATGAATGTTCATCAAGATGCTTGCTCACCCTCCTTCAAATTTGAAAAACAAGTAATTATATCATTATTGATATACAGTTACAACCTTGACTTTACATCAGAAAGAACAAACATTAAAGAAGTGACTAACTGCATCAGTTAGGGGTAAACGTGTATTCAGCTAAAACATCGCTGCAGTTATGATCCAGTGGAAGGTCCTTACCTACTGGCCTAGTTAAATCAAAGTGGTTACTTTCTGTTGGCTGGGCAGTGTAGTTTTACACACCGTCTTATTTTACTTTTTCAGGACTTACAATTGTTTTTGGGGGCAGACCCCCTCAAAGAAAAAAATATATACACGCATACAAGGTCATCATCTTAACAGTTTGTTATTCTCATCGAGTCATCCGTGAGCAGAGCATCAAGTTGGCATGTCTATTACAGCTGAATGCGGCGATTACTATTTTGTTCAGCAAAACGCCTCACAAACTTATTAGATCAACAGCTGTAGTGCGTTTTGATTCAATGCTGAGTACAGCCAAACTTGACATTCTCTTCTCTGTCATTGTAGACCGCAACTACCTCATTCCTTTAGTGCTTGGTTCCGAAAGGCTTCTCGTTTTGCGTCGTCCCGTTCAAATGAATTCGCCACCAATCATATTTCCACTCTCGCGCCAGGACCGGGGGAGAGGTTACATGACGTGCATCTTGTGCTGCATTCACTTGCACTCGGACATTAGAGACTTTCTCTCATAAATGTCCGATGAGCAACAACTTTTCTTTCAAAACAAAGATGCCAACTGGGGTGGCAGCTGGGGTGGCAAGGCTATTGTTTAGGGTGGCAGTTGCCACCCCATGCCACCCCGGTAGATCCGCCCCTGCCCCCGTCCGCTCCCCCAACCACAGGCCCGCATCTCAACCAGCATCACTGTGCAGCTCTATGATTGGCAGAGAGACGGGGGATGCCTGAGTGACACCCTGGACATCCTATGCAGGGTCGCTACAATATATATCCCGTGGGTTAGATATATATATATATATATATATATATATATATATATATATATATATATATAATATATATAGCCTACTTATAATAATAAGTAATATTAACTTTATTTAATACAACATTTACGGTACAAGATTTAATCATACAGCCCATGTAGTAGCCTATGATGATGTGCAATATATCCATTATTACAGCTCCGTGGGGTGGCAGTAAGACGATATGGGTCCGTTCTTATTGTGCATCCATGGGTAAAGATAAACGCAACTCACATTGGTTTCTCAAACAGCATCTCTGTAAACTACGTGTATTCACTGAATTTCACTCTCTGCCTTTAACGGCTCGTTGTAGCTCCAATAGCTCCAGCCCACACCCTCCTTGTGAGCACAGTGTGCTCTGATTGGTCGGGACACGTAACATGAACGTGCCAGGCGGCGCAGTCCCGTGGGTTAGATGCGCGTTCATAATGCAGAGGGAATTAACTCTAAGAATAACGTTATTAGCACATTATTACAACTTGAGGAACGAATGTTTTTAATAAGGGCTAAGTGTTCATACTGGGTAGTTTATTTAGTTTAAAAAAAATTATCCAACGATTTACAGACCACTCTTTCCCCATGTAAGTCAATGGGAAAAAGTGTTTCCGGGCCTGGCAACCAAACGGAAGTGTAGTACCGCCGTTTGGCCAGCACGAATATTTTCATCTGAGTCCGGCGCACTTCCTGGGGGCTTGGTCAGCTGGCGTCAGGAAAAGAGAGCGATTCTTGGCTTGCTCTTCTTGTTGTCATCTGTGGTCTTCTCCTATTGGCCGGCGTCGACGGGGGCGTGTCCAATGCAATTCCTGCCTTTTTCTGTTGCTAAATAGAGTGGTGAAGTCCCTCCCCTTCCGGTGGACCTCCATGGGACCTTATTTCGGAAAAATTATTAATTGAAGTCAATGGCGAGAGAAAGATTATCTTTCGATCCCGTTTGAATTGTGCCACGAATTTAAATTTAAATTTTAAAGATAATTTTAAAGATAAAGATAATTTTGCCAGTCAAAAGAATAAAAATGTGTCGTAAAACTGTGAAGTAACAAATTTGTTTGTGTGAAACACTCAATGAACTACATCTCTGGTCTTGCACAACAACACACGTCACCAAGATGGACGTCACTACTGTCTTGCTAAACAAGGGATTGTCTACCCTCACTATCACCACAATGAAACACGTCCAGAAGAATGTCATGCAAAGCTGCCTGCCTACCTGCCTTCCTTTGATTATCTCTGAACTTTCTGATCTTTTTAATGTTTAATGTCAACCAGTTGTGCAGATAGCATGAAGTAGAAAAGATCGCCGATGCAAATGTACGTTAGCGTTAGCATTTCTCCCCTGGGCTTAAATGGTGTATTATAGAATGATCACACCGGTGTGACAATAGACTACTCTTCAAAGGGTTCACAAAATATGACTACTACTCTTACTAGGGGTGTAACGGTATCCGTATTCGTCCCGTCACGGTTCGGACGTCACGGTTCGGACGTCACGGTTCGGCACATGCAGTCACACGACGAATACGCCTTTTTTTTACGAGTGGGAAAAAAGTCTGTCATTCAGGGCAGTATCCATTACACTATTTATAATCCAGGGGGCGGTATTGCGCCTAAAAGCTGTTTGCCAGCCGCCCTTAAACAACAAACGAACAAAATACAAGAAGAAGAAAAGTTAGTATGGTGATTTCAGATAACACACTTAAAAATAAAGTAGGCCTATCTAATATTAAGAGTTGCGTGAATTTCATTCAAGGCAAGGCAACTTTATTTACTTAACACATACAGAGGGTACCTCTCTGAAGAACCAGCACCTTACCGTGGTAGAGAGGTTTGTGTGCCCTGATGAACCTGTGGGCTGTGTTGTCTGGAACCTTGTGTTCCTGGAAGGGTCTCCCATGGCAAATTGGTCTCAGGCAAGGGGCCAGACTAAGATTGGTTCAAAAGACCTCATGAAAGAAAAACCAAGAAGTGAGGATACCCGGCCCGGAGGAAGCCCGAGGTCCCCTTCTGGAGCCAGGCCCAGAAGGAGGACTCGTCGGCGAGCGTCTGGTGGCTGGGCTTGCCCGAAAAGGCAACGTGGGCAACACCTCCGCTTCTCCGTCCCGCGGTCCCACCACCTACGGGAAACAGCGATGGGGTCGGGGGCGCTGCCAGAAGGGTGGCAGTGAAAGCAGAGGGTCTCGACGGACCAGACCCGGGCGACAGAAGCTGGCTTTGGGGACGTGGAACGTCACCTCTCTGGGGGGGAAGGAGCCGGAGCTTGTGCGGGAGATGGAGCGTTACCAGTTGGATCTGGTTGGGCTCACCTCTACGCACAGTGTCGGCTCTGGAACCTTACTTCTGGATAGGGGTTGGACTCTATACTTCTCCGGAGTTGCTCAAGGTGTGAGGCGCCGGGCGGGTGTGGGGATACTCACAAGTCCCCGGTTGGGTGCTTCGTTGTTGGAGTTTACCCCAGTGGATGAGAGGGTCGCCTCCCTACGCCTGCGGGTTATGGGGGGAAAACTCTGACTGTTGTGTGTGATTATGCACCAAACAGCAGTTCGGAGTATACGGCCTTCTTGAAGACCCTGGAAAGAGTCCTGTATGGGGCTCCTGAAGGGGACTCTTTAATCTTGCTGGGAGACTTCAACGCACATGTGGACCATGATGGAGACACTTGGAGGGGCGTGATTGGGAGGAACGGCCCCCCTGATCTGAACCGGAGTGGTGGTTTGTTACTGGACTTCTGTGCTAGTCATGGATTGGCCATAACAAACACCGTGTTCGAATATAAGGATGCTCATAAGTGTACGTGGTACCAGAGCACCCTAGGCAGAAGGTCCATGATCGATTTCGTTATCGTATCATCGGACCTGAGGCCGTATGTTTTGGACACTCGGGTAAAGAGAGGGGCGGAGTTGTCAACGGATCACCATCTGGTGGTGAGTTGGGTCGAGTGGCGGGGGAAGCCTCTGGATAGACCTGGTAAGCCCAAACGTGTAGTTCGGGTGAACTGGGAATGTCTGGAGGAGGCCCAAGTTCAGGAGGCCTTCAACTCACACCTCCGGCGGAGCTTTTCGGGCATTCCTGTGGAGGTTGGGGACATTGAACCAGAGTGGTCGGTGTTCAAAGCCTCTATTGCCGAAGCCGCGGCGGGGAGCTGTGGTCTCAAGGTCTTAGGTGCCTCAAGGGGCGGTAACCCTCGAACCTTATGGTGGACACCGGTGGTCAGGGAAGCCGTCCGACTGAAGAAGGAGTTCTTCAGGGATTTGTTATCCCGGGGGACTCCCGAGGCAGTTGCAAGGTACCGACGGGCCCGAAGGGCAGCAGCCTCAGTTGTGGCCGAGGCAAAGCAGCGGGTGTGGGAGAAGTTCAGAGAAGACATGGAAAAGGACTTTCGGGCGGCACCAAAGTTGTTCTGGAAAACTGTCCGACACCTCAGGAGGGGGAAGCAGGGGACCATCCAAGCTGTGTACAGTAAGGATGGGACGTTGTTGATCTCAACTGATGGAGTGTTAGGGCGTTGGAAGGAACACTTTGAGGAACTCCTGAACCCGACAACTCCGCCCTCTATGTTAGAGGCAGAGCTGGAGTATGACGGGGGATCAACACCAAACTCCCGAGGGGAGGTCACTGAGGTTGTCAAACAACTCCACAGTGGCAAAGCCCCGGGGGTGGATGAGATCCGCCCAGATATGCTGAAGGCTCTGGGTGTTGAGGGACTGTCATCAACGTTGCGTGGGAGTTGGAAACAGTACCGAAGGAGTGGCAGACCGGGGTGGTGGTTCCCCTTTTCAAAAAGGGGGATCAGAGGGTGTGTGCCAATTACCTCGGGGCTTGGGAGTACGCTTATCCGGTCTACATGTGTTTTGTAGACTTGGAGAAGGCGTATGACCGAGTTCCCAGGGAGTTACTGTGGGAGGTGCTGCGGCAGTATGGGGTGAGGGGGTCTCTACTCAGGGCCATCCAATCTCTGTACTCCCAAAGCGAGAGCTGTGTCCGGGTCCTCGGCAGTAAGTCGGACCCATTTCCGGTGAGGGTTGGCCTCCGCCAGGGCTGCGCTTTGTCACCAATCCTGTTTGTAATATACATGGATCGGATTTCGAGGCGTAGTCGTGGGGGAGGGGGTCTGCAGTTTGGTGGACTAAGGATTGCACCACTGCTTTTTGCAGATGATGTGGTTCAAATGGCTTCATCGGTCTGCGACCTTCAGCACTCACTGGATCGTTTCGCAACCGAGTGTGAAGCGGCTGGGATGAGGATCAGCACCTCCAAATCTGAGGCCATGGTTCTCAGCAGGAAACCGATGGACTGTCTGGGCGACTCCCTAGGGAGGTGTTCCAGGCACGTCCAGCTGAGAAGAGACCAAGGGGTAGACCTAGGACCAGGTGGAGGGATTATATCTCTTCGCTGGCCTGGGAGCGCCTTGGGATCCCCCAGTCAGAGCTGGTTGATGTGACCAGGGAAAAGAAAGTTTGGGGCTCTGCTGGAACTGCTACCCCCGCGACCCGACCACGGATAAGCGGGAGAAGATGGATGGATGGATACAGAGGGTAAATTCAAAGTAGTACATTCACTGACATGAAGGACATGGATATGGCGCCACCTTGTGTCACGTTTACAATGCAGATTATTGACATTAGGTCTGGCAATACAGTCAATCATTATCCTGGGCCCAGGAGTTCAAAACTTTTAATCTCAATCAGATCCGATCAGATTTTGAAATCCCATTTTTTGTGATCCAGGATCAGACAAGTCGGCCAAATGTTGTCCCTGGAGTTCAAAGCAATTCAGGATAGGATCAGCCTGATCCAGATTACGACTTTTCAAGATTACTAGATCCTGAATATCAGTGCTTTAATCCTACCGATCTCCATCTAGTGGACATGAAAAATAATACAAGGAAGACAAGAGACCACATTACAGAGACATCTATTGTCCGCAATTACTTTTGAAAGGTGATGACAGATGATGGACTTTTTTAATCTAAATTACATTTGTGATTGACAATCTTTGTTGTGATACTTTCATGAGCATAAACATTTATGTCATCAACATTTGGTTGAAAACAAAACAGCTGGGTTGCCAACTTTGGGTACCTGGCTGGAGTGAGATTTTGATATCATGGGTTTAATTACATATGCGCACGAAATGACTACTATCGTGTCAGCAGCGGGACCTTAGCAAAGCCTATAGGCTATATATATAGGATATATATACAATATATACAAATACACAATATTGGACACAGACTATAAAGGGCACAAAGTTTCATTCACTATTGAAAGTCAAACACATGTTTGTTTCCACTGTTTTATTGTGTGCCTGTCGCGATAAGCAATTAATTGACGTATCGTACGATAAATAAAAATGAACTCGATAAATTGTCATTTACATGAGGATGTGACTAGCAGTTTGAAAGGATGTACTTGAATTATTATTATATATTATCATTATGTCAGTGGTCTAAAATGGTCATACAACGGTGCCGACAATATTATCGTTTATCGCAATAATCTCCGGGAAAATGTATCCAACAAAATTAATTATCGTGAGAGCTATACATGAAACACACACACACAAACAAATCTACAGACTTACTCCAAACTGCCAAATATATTAATTAACACACTCTCACTCTCAAATACTCTTTGACTCTATTTTGGCCTAGTAGAACAATAAGCAGCAGACTTTTACTTTTTTATAATTTCTACTGGTTCTTAGATCTGAGCATGCGCAATACGGGTCGGCAGTCGCGAGAGAGTATTTTTGTTGGGTAATCTATGGTAGGGCTAACCCATACAGTGGTGGGGCTCATGTCAGTATTTGCAATGTAATTACATACACGCTCCCCTTGACAGTGAAACGCCACGCGTGAGGTTTAGATTATTTCCCTGTCTCAATCCAAATTGAACTGTATGAAATAAAAAGGCACATTTGTCTTGTAGTAAATAAAAAGGGCGACCTGGAGCCAATCCTGCAATCTCTCCACAGGTGAAAGAGTTGACATGCTGAAAACCCAACCCCTGCAGGGTGGTCTGGGGGGATTCTCCCCCAGGAGATTGTTTTTGTTTTAGTTTTGAAATAGGCTACTAACATAAAATACACATTCTGGTACTCTCTTGAGAAGAAAAATAAATAAATCTATTACTACACGACATATTTAAAAAATTAATGCCATTTTAATTTTGTGTTACTTTGTTCTGAAAGCTGAACCTGCTGCTCCTCACAGAGAGAAGAGGGAAGAGGCTGTGTGAATTACTTTACATTGTGGATAAGGGTGGATAGCCCCCATTGTTCTGTGTGTCAAAATGAAAGACAGCCCACACACCTATCCAGGGACGTGCACAGACATTTGGAGGGGCTATTGCTCTAAACTGGAAAAAGGGCCTCCCCCCGAAAAAAAACATAAGACCTTTTTTTTATGTAAAAGAACCAAATGATTATTACATCAACTAAATTGAACAGTAATTCACATCTCATAACAAAATAAGCTAAGGCGACTACTTGCATTCGGTGACTTAATTTCAAAAAGGAAAATCAGGGAAATTTGTTGTTATGCGGTCCATATCTCATTAAAATATCTAATGTTAGTAACTATTAAAGACAAAATGGGGACAATTCTGTTCTAATGTAGTTTGACCATTGTAACTGCTGTGCAGTCCAGACATACTGTTAAAATAGGGCCTCTAACCAGGGGTTAAATTGGGCCGGGGCTGTCCGGGGCTCATCCCTGGCACATAGGACGATGCTCTGACGTCATCGCCCTCGCTCATTTGTCATTTGTTTAAGCCATAATGTCAAAACATCTCTCGTTCTTAATATAGACTTTATTTAGGGTCGATATGTGTTGACTTTAAAATTTAAAATAGCAGATCTCTGTGACAGGATATCGTTTTTCCGCAGAGTGAACGTGTGTCTCTGCTCCGATCAGGAGCTGCAGCACTGTGCCTCCTTCGTGCAGAGAGTCTGCAGCGGTGTGTGTGTGTGTGTGTGTGTGTGTGTGTGCAGAGAGTCTGCAGTGGTACCGCCAAACCCCCGACCCGTCTTGTAACACGGAGCCCGTTTCCTACACCATCAGGGCCGGTTCTAACCAATTTTCTGCTAAATGAAAAATCTCTACAAAAGACCAATGCACTACAAAAACAGAAACGTATTGACATAAGTCATATACATCAAAGGCTTCAAATGTATTCAGTATTATATGAACATGTTTTAATTGGGGTGAGGACATCACATCCTCTAGGGGGGTCCGGGGGTATGCCCCCCCGGGAAGAAATGTTTGAACATTTAAAGTAAAATGCTTCAATCTGGTGCACTTAGAGCACACATTACTAGAGACCTGATCTAGGGGGTACAACTCTAACGGCCCGTCCACACAGCGGCGTGCGTTGAAGCTTGCCGGCGGGCGTGTCTGAAACTCGACCAACCAATCACATGAATCTCCCGCCCCTGACATACAAGCAGCGGTTTGATTGGCTAGAGCTTGTACTGGCATATGATTCGATTGGCTGACGCTTCTGCCGTGGCTTCAAAACTTGAACATTGCTCAACTTTTGCAGCGAGCCACGCCAGCAAAGTGACGTCACCCCATTCAAAGTGAATGTTGAAGCTTTCAACGCACGCTGCTGTGTGGACGGGCCGTAAAACACCCATATGAAAAAGATTGGTTTACATTTTAATAATCAAATAAGTATGTGAACATAACCAATAACCTACCATAGCCAATAGCAAATAAATGCAACTTATTTTATTTTTGTTGTCCATTCATATCTTATTTTACCTAGTTAACGTTTATTTATGCATATTTTTGTATCTCTCAAGTTTTAAACGATATTTTTGGTTTTCTGTCCTATAGTATACATTGAAATGATTTCAAACCTGTTTACCCCAATAATTATAAAAGAGTGCCTTGGAAATATTTGTTTACATAAATTGCATTTATCTCTCTCGCTCGATCCCACACCCACTTTGGCTGTGAGCTGTGGACGCCTGATAAGCCAACACCCCCCACTTTCATCACTCACGGCCCGTCTACACTACAGGCATAAAAAAATCTTGAAGCTGGGCGTGTCTGAGACTTGGCGATTTCTCGCGCCCAAGGCGACCAACAACCAATCAGGAATCTCCCGCCCGGCATACAAAGCAATAGCAATGTTAAAACGAAGTAAACTGGATATAAAATCCCCAAACAGGCGAAAACCTACCAGTTTCATCCACTGTCTCTGCCACCTCCCTCCATGCCTCGCTCCTCCGGTTTGTATCCCGGTAGATGAACAGAGACTGATCATACAGCACCGGGTGATTCACTACCGCTATAATGAATTTTCCCTCCATGTTTTTGAATATGAGGAAATGACCTGCGTAGTCTCTCCCAGCATACACGCGGTTTGATTGGCTAGCGCTTGTACTGTCAGATTTGCATACGCGGGATTTGATTGGCTGATGCCAAGCATCGAGCCTCAAAAGTTGAACATTGTTCAACTTTTGATGCCGATAGATGCTCGTGATGCTTGCAAAGCCATGCTCCCCACAATGCAGTTCGGCGAAGTTTAAAAATCTTCTACGTCACCCCATTCAAATGAATGGGCGAAGCGTTGAAAGCATTTGTATATGCCTGTAGTGTAGACGGGCCGTTACAGCGCCCATCGTACAGGGCAAATGAAAAGTGTAACCCGGGGTGAAAAGGGTGTTACCTTGACTTAATTATGAATGCTGTTACATCAAGGCCGAAAATTAGGATGAGCGCAAACAGTCAAAATGTTTTTCTCCCTCCCAGAGCTGCCAGCGCAGCGTGGAGTCGCCGGACCTCGGTCCGCACCCAATTCCGTGCAAGAGCTACTCTCCAATCCTTTCCAAAGGAGAAGTTTGGGAGATAAATTGATACTTAAAGACCTTGGACCGGACCAACCCGATTTCAATCAATCAATCAATGTTTATTTATATAACCCAATATCACAAATGTTACATTTGTCTCAGTGGACTTTACAGTTTGTACAAAATATCAGTATGACAATACGACACCCTCTGTCCTTAGACCCTCACATCGTACAAGGAAAAACTTCCGAAGAAAACCCACAGTTTAAAGGGAAAAATGGGAGAAACCTCAGGGAGAGCAACAGAGGAGGGATCCCTCTCCCAGGACGGACAGACGTGCAATAGATGCCGTGTGTAAATTGAAAAGATAATACATTTGCAACATAGGTAGTCCAAATGTTTGGAAATGCATGTGTGTATAATAGGAAGATGAATCCACGAGGATATCCATCCAGGACCTATGATCCAGGACCACAGCCACGACTCAAGATCCAGGGCTCGCGATCCAGGACAGAGGAGCGCAGGATCATCCATGACTCCGGATCCCGGCGTATATAGACACCAAAAAGAAAGACATTTGGGGAAGCTGGGTTAATCGGAACATGAGAGTACACAAGTATAGACAGAGAGAAGGAAGAAGTAAGATGTCCCCCGACAAACTAAGCCTATATCAGCAAAACTAGGGGCTGAATCTAATCAGCCCTAACTAGTGCTGTAGCGACGCGTCGACGTCGTCGACTTCAAAATATCGTCGACGACATATTTCCGCGTCGACGCGTCGCCACCATAGACTGTATATATGGTCGCCACACACACGTGGGTCACCCAAAGCAACAAGCAGTTCGCAATCGCACTTCTAACACAATGGAGACTGAAACGGCTACCAACTCCTCCTCACAGGATTGCGCACGAAGCCCTCAAACGAAAACATCTCGCCCTAGGTCTTCAAAAGCATGGGAATATTTTAAAGTTAGTCCAAAACGCAAAGATATTTATATCTCACTGAGACTGCTGCTTGACCGGAAGCAGCAGCTAGCTGTGGTGGCAACCATTAGCAGCTAGCATTTGCTCTCCGATTTTTACATTAAAATGGAATTATGGATTATAAATTCAATACTTTTTTTATACATAGACGTTAAAAACCTATGGATTAACCGATTCAGCCGCGTTTTTTCTCATTTTAATGCCATTGAACACGTATTTTGATCAGATTGACAGCTACGGCGGTGAGACGATCTCCCTAGAAGCTCTGTGAAGGTACGTGTTGTGATGACTGTATTTGCTTCCCCTGTCGCGAGTCCGGATCACTCAGTGATGATACTATGTACCTACATAATCTGTGGAGTCTCAGCTTTAATCGGATATCTTGTATGTGCAGCTACGATAAGTAATAAGGGTACTTTTATCTTGAGATCTGTGCCAATGTCCGTTAGCATTTTTCGCTCAGGGGTCATTTAGATGCTTCTTATGAGACTTGTGTTTTGTTTTGGTAAACATGGTTTGTATCGTCAGTTAGCTGAGATTATTTCCGTTAATCTGGTATAACACATTAATAGGTTCTTAAATATTAAGATCCCCTGAGACACAGTATCGTGAAAAAAAAAATGTTTACATTACTTTTTTTTACATTACGTTTTTTATGAATTGAACAACAGAAAAATAATCGTTCGATTAGTCGACTAATCGATCAAATAATCGCCCGATTAATCATTTTCAAAATAATCGTTTCCCCCCAGCACTAGCCCTAACTATAAGCTTTATCAAAAAGGAAGGTCTTAAGCGCACTCTTAAAAACGGATAGGGTGTCTGCCGCCCGAACACAAACTGGAAGCTGATTCCACAAATGTGGAGCTTGATAAGAAAAGGCTCTGGCTCCCATTGTACTTTTAGAGACTCTAGGAACAACCAACAACCCTGCATTCTTGGAACGCAATGCCCTAGTAGGACAGTAGGGTATAATGAGTTCTTTAAGGTAAGATGGCGCCTGCCCATTAAGGGCTTTGTAGGCGAGAAGAAGAATTTTAAATTCTATCCTGTGTTCTATAGGGAGCCAGTGTAAGGCAGCCAGAACAGGAGTAATGTGGTCCCTTTTCCTAACTCTGGTTAGTACACGAGCTGCAGCATTTTGAATCAGCTGAAGTGACTTTACTGACTTCTTGGTACACCCTGATAATAAAGAGTTACAATAATCCAGCCTTGAAGTAACAAATGCATGGACTAGTTTCTCTGCATCGTTTTGAGGCAAGATATGCCTGATTTTTGCAATGTTACGTAGATGGAAGTAGGCGGTCCTTGAAATAGATTTTATGTGGGCGTTAAAGGATAAATCCTGATCAAATATAACACCAAGATTCCTTACAGTCTCACTGGAGGCCAAATTAATGCCATCCATAGTTAATATATCCTTAGATAATTTGTTTCGTAGATTATTCGGGCCAAGTACAATAACTTCAGTTTTGGTCGTGTTTAACATCAAAAAGTTTAAGGTCATCCACGTTTTTAAGTCCTTAAGGCAGTCTTGAATTTTATTTAGATGATTAATTTTATCAGGCTTGATTGATAAATATAGTTGAGTATCATCCGCATAACAATGAAAATGTACAGAATGATTCCTTATAATATTGCCTAACGGAAGCATATATAATGTGAACAAAATAGGTCCGAGCACTGAGCCCTGTGGCACTCCATGGCTAACTTTGGTTTGCGTGGAAGATTCATCATTGACACGTACAAACTGAGAGCGTTCAGATAGATAGGACCTAAACCAGTCTAAAGCAGTTCCCTGTATGCCAACTAAGTGCTCTAGTCTTTGCAATAGGATATCATGGTCGATAGTATCAAATGCAGCACTGAGATCGAGCAAAACAAGAATAGAGACACGTCCCTTGTCAGAGGCTATTAGAATGTCATTTGTGACTTTAACCAGAGCTGTCTCTGTGCTATGTGAGTTGTTTTTTAGACTCGTGAAGTTGTTTTTTAACCAGAGCTGTCTCTGTTCTATGTGAGTTGTTTTTTAGACTCGTGAGTGACCAAGGTGACGCAGTATTTAGAATGGTGTGCAGGTGGAGTCGCCGGACCTCGGTCCGCACCCAATTCCGTGCAAGAGCTACTCTCCAATCCTTTCCAAAGGAGAAGTTTGGGAGATAAATGGATACTTAAAGACCTTGGACCGGACCAACATGATTTCAATCAATCAATCAATGTTTATTTATATAGCCCAATATCACAAATGTTACATTTGTCTCAGTGGACTTTACAGTTTGTACAAAATATCAGTATGACAATACGACACCCTCTGTCCTTAGACCCTCACATCGTACAAGGAAAAACTTCCGAAGAAAACCCACAGTTTAAAGGGAAAAATGGGAGAAACCTCAGGGAGAGCAACAGAGGAGGGATCCCTCTCCCAGGACGGACAGACGTGCAATAGATGCCGTGTGTAAATTGAAAAGATAATACATTTGCAACATAGGTAGTCCAAATGTTTGGAAATGCATGTGTGTATAATAGGAAGATGAATCCACGAGGATATCCATCCAGGACCTATGATCCAGGACCGCAGCCACGACAATTCCGTGCAAGAGCTACTCTCCAATCCTTTCCAAAGGAGAAGTTTGGGAGATAAATTGATACTTAAAGACCTTGGACCGGACCAACCCGATTTGTATATATCACAGCAAGCTCGTGAAAAAGACAAAACGTATCAACGAGGCTAGCTGGATGCAAACGATGCAAACAGGTAAATGCTATCTTTTGTTTCCCATGCTTGCTCTTCAAACAGCCGGGGACAGATACGATCTGTTCAGAAACTAGACAAAAGTTAAACAAGTACAAACCACAGACTGTCTGTGTCATGGAGAATACAGTCGCTGGTTTATTTATGTCTGTATAGGCCGTTGTTGTGAGTGTGGACGGTCGGAGCATATATAACGTTAGCTTAGCCAAGCTCCATTCAGAAAACAAGCATTCTAAAAGGTTGTTCGCCTGCCGTCTGTCTGCAGACTTGTCAAAGCATTAATTCATGGTTTTTACTAACCGGTATCAGTATGTTGTTACGTCGGCATCATTTAGAAACGTGTATTACAATTTAATCACGGTAAAATATGTTCATTTTGTTGTAGTTGTAGCTCCCGAGCCAGCGCGTCTTGTTTGAATGATGCGAGTAAACACAGCTGGCAGCCGCGGTGAAACTCGAGCGACTAGAGCGATGCGATAGGAGCGTTTAGAGCGAAGCGAATATTCGCATCGCGTCTGATCTGAACGCAGCATTAAAGCGAGCTCCGCACTGCACTGGAAACGCGCCATTACATCACCAGAAGTCCTAATTTAAGGGGTCATTTCTCCCAAAAAAATGTGTTTTACTCACTATATCAAAAGCCCCACCAAAAATATTTTCCACCAGCCGCCACTGCCTAGCACCCTGGCAATAAGGGAAGCAGTCACACGCTTTGACCTCAGGACAGCTCCAAAGTTGCTGGCAGTCAACCTTCCTTTCCTGAACAAATGCCAGTTTGGGTTGGTTCGCTGACCAGTGGTAGCCACCTGAATTGCCCTCTGTTGCTCCTCAGATAATGCCATGCTTGCCACAATTGCCTCAGGTCCCTGATGCCCAACAGATTTGAGAATTTCAGGAACAGTAAGTGTTTCCAAGCTGTAGTGTTCCTCTTCTGGCTCGGGGGAGAGAAGCCAAGAAATTCCTGAGAACCTGACCCAGAGTCTGTCCCTCAGCCAGTCACGATCTTCGGAGGTGGGCTCTCTTGTCAGCGGGTTAAATTAGTTATTGGTTGGAGGAAATAGCTCCTCCACTGAATGCGTAAGTTTAGCTGCCTTTGGCTTCTTCCACTGACAGGGGGTGTCAGTGCAGCTGAAATTGTGGATGGCAAAGATGGCTAATGCAGCCGCATGACTGCATTTCCATTCTCCACATGGGCATTCACATTTTGTGGAGAGAATTCCCTCTTCTCCTGTAGATACCTGTGGTGGTGGGATTGTTTTATTATTTAAAATATATTTACATTTGTAATGCCTTCCCAATTATCCCTGTAGGAGCCATGATCACTGTTGATTGGTTAGCTTGGGCCACATGGGTATGGGTGGCACTCATTATAATCCTGTTCACCTGTGTGAGGTGTGAGTGTGTGGAAGAGAGGGTGACACGGGGCCGTTGTACTTTTTTGTTGAACGCAAGATTACAATTGCTTCGATTATAACAATGTATATGTCTGAGAACAGAGTTTTTTCATTAAACTACCATACTATGAAACAGAGCTTTGGATATCAGCAAGTACTTTTTTAGCGTGTCATACAACACCAAATAGGCCCGGCCTCAGCCTCTCAGCGACTTAGTTTGTTTCCTGCTGTCGCTACATTTTGACAACAAAAAAAATAACAAGCACAAAAGGCGTAAGGCGATCATCATCAAACAGCGCATGGATTAAGGATCTATTGGATGAAAATGGAGATATGGAAATAATTCACTGAGGTAAGCACTGGCTGTTAATAGAGACTGCAGTTTGGAAGCCGCATTCAACGCGGATCACAGCCAGGTAAGCCTTACCGCTGAATGTGCACATATTCACAGCTGTGTGTCTCCACTGTATAACTCCACTCTGCCGCATGGAAGTCGCGCTGCTCTGTTGATGTGGCCATATGGAAATGTGATGCTTTGAAGGAATTGTCATCCGATCTTTGAGTGTGTTGCAATCAAACGAATGCACTGAGGAAGCTTGAATAAACTGACGGAGAAAATGAGTCAAATAAATGTTGAAGGTGTTGAAATGGACTATGGGAAAAGAGAACGCACACTCACTGTGAAGGCATTGGTAAATAACATCGAAAAACTTCAACGGGAACGTAAAACCAGTGTGAACAAAATAAAAGCACTCATACCAGAAATAAAAGGACACATGAGAGAAAGGGGAAATGCCTCACGTGTGCAAACTCATTTAGAGAAATTAATTCAACTGGGTATTCTTAATCTCTTTCATTTTTTGTAAAGCACTTTGAATTGCCTTGTGTTGAAAAGTGCTATATAAATAAACTTGCCTTGCCTTGCCTTGCCTTGCCTTGGGTGAAAAAGCCATTATTTCACATGAAATGTTGATTCCTTTACTCCCAGAGGATGAACTGAAGAAACAAAAGGAATGGTTTGCCAGTATCTTGGAATACAGTGAAAGCTTTCAGAGGGACATTAAACATTACATTACATTACATTGCATTTAGCTGACGCTTTTATCCAAAGCGACTTACAATAAGTACATTCGACCAGGAAGACACAACCTTGAAGAAAACAGAATCATATAAGTACATCAGGTTTCATAGAGCCAAACATTTCAAGTGCTACTCAACTGGCTTTAGGTAAGCCAGTCCTTTATTAGTATAAAAGTGCTTCGTTAATAGTTCTAACGCTCGAAGTGGAGTCGAAAAGAGATGAGTTTTCAGTTTGCGCCGGAAGATGTGCAAGCTATCTGCCGTCCTGATGTCAATGGGGAGCTCATTCCACCATCTTGGAGCCAGGACAGCAAACCCACGTGTTTTCGCCGATGGGAACTTGGGTCCCCCTCGCAGCGAGGGCGCAACGAGTCGTTTGGCTAATGCAGAGCGTAGTGCACGCGCTGGGGTTTACGGTTTAACCATGTCCTGGATGTAGGAAGGGCCAGATCCATTCGCAGCATGGTAAGCAAGTACCAGTGTCTTGAAGTGGATTCTAGCAGTTACCGGAAGCCAGTGAAGGGAGCGGAGGAGCAGAGTGGTGTGGGAGAATTTAGGAAGGTTGAAGACCAGACGAGCCGCTGCATTCTGGATGAGCTGCAGAGGTCGGATGGCACATGCAGGTAGACCAGCCAGGAGGGAGTTGCAGTAGTCTAGGCGTGAGATGACGAGAGCCTGGACCAGAACCTGAGTCGCTTTCTGAGTCAGCTGGGGACGTATCTTCCTGATGTTGTAAAGCGTGTATCTGCAGCAACGGGTTGTAGCAGCGATGTTTGCAGTGAAGGACAGGTTGTTATCTAGGGTCACACCCAGATTCCTTGCAGTCTGAGTCGGGGAAACAACTGAGGTGCCGATGTTGATTGTTAGGTCAAGAGTGGGACAATCTTTTCCCGGGAGGAAGAGCAGCTCAGTCTTGTCAAGGTTGAGCTTGAGGTGGTGAGCAGACATCCACTGAGAGATGTCAGCTAGACAAGCAGAGATGCGTGCAACGACCTGGGTCTCTGAGCGGGGAAAGGACAGAATTAATTGGGTGTCATCAGCGTAGCAGTGGTAAGAAAAACCATGCGGGCTAATGACTGATCCGAGCGAGTTTGTGTACAGGGAGAAGAGGAGGGGACCAAGAACAGAGCCCTGAGGGACCCCCGTAGTTAATTGACAAGGGTCGGACTCAGACCCTCTCCAAGTCACCCTGTAGGTACGGTCTTTCAGGTATGAGGTGAGGAGGGAAAGTGCAGAGCTTGAAACTCCAAGTTTTTGGAGAGTGCGAAGGAGGATCTGATGATTCACCATGTCGAATGCAGCAGACAGGTCCAATAGGATGATGACAGAGGAGAGGGATGCAGTTTTGGCAGTGTGCAGTTCCTCCGTGACAGCAATGAGAGCAGTTTCTGTGGAGTGACCTGCCTTGAAACCAGACTGGTGCGGATCCAGAAGGTTGTTCCGATTGAGATAACAGGAGAGTTGTTTAAAGACAGCGCGTTCAAGTGATTTAGACAGGAACGGGAGGAGAGAGACAGGCTTGTAGTTTATAACATCAGACGGGTTGAGAGTGGGTTTCTTTAGGAGAGGGTTTACTCTTGCCTCCTTGAGACTGTTTGGAAAGTGACCAGAAGTTAGAGAAGTGTTGATGAAATGGGTGAGAAACGGTAGAATATCAGGAGCGATAGTCTGAAGGAGGTTTGAAGGGATAGGGTCCAGAGGACAGGTGGTAGGGCGGGCAGAGGTAATGAGGGTAAGAACCTCACTTGGAGAGAGAGGGGAAAAGGAGGTAAGTGTGTTGGTGGAAGGGGGTCTGGTGACCCAGCGGTGAGTAAAGGTGAGTCAGAAAAAGAAGAGCGAATATCATCAACCTTTTTTTCAAAGTGGGTAACAAAGTCGCTTGACAGAAGTGAGGAGGGGGGAGGAGCTTTTGGAGGGTCCAAGAGGGTGGAGAAGATGGAAAATAGTTTTTTAGGATTGGAATAGGAAGATTGGATCTTATCTTGAAAGAAAGTGCTTTTTGCCTGAGAGATCGAAGCAGAGAAAGAGGAGAGGAGAGCCTGATAGGTTAGGAGGTCGTCACAGTGTTTGGATTTCCACCATTTCCGCTCTGCTGCCCTAAGGACGGTTCTATTAGCACGCAGTGCATCATTTAGCCAGGGAGCAGGAGGGGACTGACGAGCCTGCCGAGATGTGAGAGGACAGAGCGAGTCCAGAGTGGATGAGAGAGTAGAGAGGAGAGTTTCTGCAGCAGAGTTTGGAGGCAGGAGATGGAACGAATCAGAGGAAGGGAGGGCTGAGAGCACCGACGAGGCAAAGCTAGAGGGGGAGAGGGAGCGAAGGTTACGGTGGACAAGTGCAGGATGAGAAGAGATTAGTTTGTTATGTTTGGAAAGGGATAGAGAGAATGAAATGAAGAAGTGATCGGATGTGTGGAGCGGGTTTACAGAGAGGTTAGAAGTAGTGCAGTTCCTTGAGAATATGAGATCAAGGACATTGCCAGCTTTATGAGTCGGTGGGGACGGAGACAGTGAGAAAGCAAAGGCGGTTAACAGAGATGTTAGTTCGTCTATCTTCCCCGTCTGGAGGTTGAAGTCTCCGAGAAGTACAGCGGGAGGGCCAGTTTCAGGGATGAGTGAGAGGAGATTATCTAATTCCTCCAAGAAGTCCCCCAAGGCGCCTGGTGGACGGTATAAAACAACAATGGTTAACTGTATAGGATGGGTTACTGTGACGGCATGGAATTCAAAGGTGGAAGGAGTGAAGTTAGGTAGCTTGAAGAGGGAAAAGCTCCATTTGGGAGAGAGCAGGAGACCAGTGCCACCTCCTCTGCCAGTGGGTCTGGGTGTATGGGAGAAGGAATATGCAGTGGAGAGAGCTGCTGGGGTGGATGTGTTGGATGGAGTAATCCAGGTCTCAGTGAGAGCAAGGAAATCCAGAGACTGCAGGGAGGCGTAGCCAGAGATTAAGTCAGCCTTAGGAACAGCTGACTGGCAATTCCACAGGCCACCAGAAACTAGATGTTGGATCTCAGTGGAGCACGTGGGATAGACGAGAGCAGGCCGGTTATATCGATTAGGAGATACACGGGGCCAGTGATAATTGCGAGAAGACACATGAACAGGAATAGAGAAAATACACATGATTATAGCATGCGGGGCTAGAAAACTAAAGAAAAGAGAAATAAGACACCAGCTCGATCAGAGTAGGATTTGCCTCCTCTTTGCCTCCCTCGTGACTCCCGCACGACTCCAATGTCTTTGTCAGTCTTACTCCCGCAGGACTCCAATGTCTTTGTCAGTCTTCGGCTGTCTGACACTGAAGCTGACGCTCCAGGAAAGAGCTACCCGAAATGGACGCCTGATTGCTCAGTTCTCACAGCTGTAGGGCCAATTTGTTAACTATCTACAGCTGATGGGCGACAATAGACTGGCCATGCCTATATTAATGCAGGCTTGAGTGCTGAGACCTGTAAAGCAGGTTTCGCCTGAGCAGATCTGAGATTTAAAATCTCTCAAACGCGATTTAGCCGTTTACGCTACAATAACAATTTATACAGAGTCGAATAAATGAAACAGAGAAGTCTAATTAAACAAGAATATAACTTACAGTGGTTGCTGCGTCAATAGGTAATGTCGTCACCGGGTCCAGATGCACACAGTGGTTAAAGGAGCCACAAGAGGATTTTACCACAATAACTGCTGCTGTGCTGGATATTCCAACAACAGATGACATGCAAGAGGATGTACAACCAAGTGACAGTGTGTCAAACGTGGAAATCGGAAGAAGAGCAACCCGATCACAAAATTCTGCTTTGGGGATGTGAGACAGCGACCCTTTTAGCGGCTGGATTTCCAGTGAAAGAACCACACACGAGAGGAGGTAGAGTTGCACACCATAGTGTCTTTATTTCCCAGCCAGCCAGCCAGCCAGCCAACCGTTAGCTGTTAAGTTAACCCCAAAACCCACATTATAACTGACCATAATATATAGACAATACATACATTCCCAACTACAACAGAAACCCCTACGCCCATCCCGCCACTTGGTTCATCCCGGAACCTTCTTTAGTCAGTGTTTGTTTCCCCCCCGAGGACCTTTTGGCCAAACACACTGGAGCGGACACAGGACGAAACAGCATGGGTAAGCGATGGGCGTAACCTTTACACAGTGTTCACTTCTACAATGAATGCAACTTAATGTCATGACATATACACGCTAAAACAGGACATCTGCACACAATGATTAATCTCATTCGCTGTCAATCTTACACAATTATAAATACTCTCGGCGCTCTCGCTATAACTCCCCTCTCTTTTCAGGTGGAGCCGAGGACCGACCAGCATCTGCCAGACGACATTCCAAATACTACGGTTTAATCATTTAACAACTACTACATCAATAAATAGTATAGATTATATAAAAATGTGCAAATAGGCCATGTCAAACTGTACTTTGCAAATCATGCTAATAAAGTGCAAACTGTTCACTAAAGTGCTGAGTGACATTCTTACTGTGCAAAAGGAAGTCGTTATATAAAGTGCAAACCCACATGTGCAATATTACAAGGCCCCCAAAGCCGTCAGTCCATAGTAACGAAGTTACCTTCGTTACAGGGGAAAAAGTCTGCAACTTCTACTGCATGCCTTAAAACAGAGGCTGACTTGGCAGCTTTAATGGCAAGAAATAAACTATTAAAGGACAAACATGAACTGGAGGAAGAGGAGGATCGAATACGGAGCAAACTTCAGATGGAGGAGGAACGAATAAGGAGGAGAAAGGAGCAACTTCAGATGGAGGAGGATATTGCAGCACACATTGCTAAATTAGATGTGTGTGACGACAGTGTTGTGCTAGTTACTGAAAACCAGTAACTAGTTACCATTACTAGTTACTTCATTTCAAAAGTAACTCAGTTACTTTACTAGTTACGTAAACCCAAAAGTAATGCGTTACTGTGAAAAGTAACGTTTTTGTTACTTGCAAAAAGGGCTCCCATTAATGCCCTTATAGCCTTCATTTCAGTACTGTTATTGCATTGGAGAATAATACAATCTGTTGATCAACTTGACATGCATTATATGCAATCTGGATTGCATCGATATTAGCTGGCTTTCCATTTTTGTATATTCTTTCTCCAGGTAGTTGGAAAAAGTTTTCCGTCCCATATGCCGTGTGCCGCCCGGACATGCTATCATGCTAACTAGCTCTTTGAAAGCGGGTGACTCCACTGTAGCAATAGCCTGCATGTGTTCTACAACATACCGTGCAATGGCTTTATCGATTTTTCCCTGGCCAGCAGTCCCTTGGTTAAAATCCAGCCGCTGTTGCTTAGGTGGAGGTGGAGTGGCGTCGGCTGAGTCTCTGTGGTCTTAGCTACTAGCTTCGTCCCAGCATGTTGTTTTTGCATTTGTTTTAAGAGATTTGAATTACTGGTTTGGGCAGTAGATAAGATCTTTGACCCGCCAGGACACAACTTACATTTAACTAAAACGTTCTTTTCTTTGTGCTCGACAAAAGTGAAATAGTGAGAATATCTCCAGGTGGAGAAACTAGACTTGAGCTCCGCCGCCGCCATGATAGTCTTGTTAGTAAACAACACAAACACGCCCACAGCGCGTCTCCGCATGTGACACAGGAAGTGTCTAAGTACATTTACTCAAGTACTGTACTTAAGTACAGTTCTCATCTCTGTTCGCCTGGCTGTTGACTATATAAAAAAAACTAACGGAGTAACGCACCATGTAGTAACGGTAACTGAGTTACTGAATTTAAAAAGTAATGCGTTAGAGTACTAGTTACTGCCAAAAATAACGGCGTTACTTGTACCGCGTTACTCCCAACACTGTGTGGCGACCCCTGCCTTGTTATCTCTGGTGTGTGTATGTTCCTTTAAGGTTTTCCCTTTGGTCTATCAGCTGGGATTGAGGACACCTGGCGGCTGGAGTTAGCCGGATAAAGGACCGGGCCGGATCTCGCTCTCTCTCTGGCAGGAGGACGCAACGCGAAGAGCAGCCACGACCAGCTGACCTCTTGTTTCGTAGTTTGTTTCGCCTGTTTGTGTTCTTCAGCAGCAGTGAATAAACTCTTTTTTCCTATTCACGCCCTCGTTTTCTGTCGCGCGTTTGTTGTGGCTGAGAGCCAAGCCATGACAGCTGGGGGCTCGTCCACTTCTTTTTATCTGTGATACAGCAACGGATAGGTGAGATTTGTGTTGGGAGTTGGTGCGCGTGTATGAAGTTTGTTGGGAGCGCGTTTGCAGTGCGGCCGGTTTCTTTGTTTCGGCTCGTGGTGGGAAGGACATTAGATTTCAGATTGTTGTTTGGGGGACTGATTTGATTACTTTGTGAGGCTTTGATTTGTTTGGTATTATATTTCGAGTGGTTGCTTCTAGTTGTTCTTAGCCGTGGTCAGCTTTTGGTTTTAGTTTTTTTCCTTTCTCTCTTGTGTGGGTTTGTTGGTGCGTTGCATGTGGAGCAGTGCGGAACGGTGCGGAGTTTTCCCTGGCAGGTTAAGCGGCGGTTCCCTTGGGATCGTTGAGCGGGGTGTGTAGTGTTGCGGAGAAAGTGGTTGAAGCCTTGGCTTGGGAGCATGGCCGTGGTCTCAGTAGTGTTGCTAGCTTGCTAGCTTGCTAGTCGCTTTGCTGGATTAGCGGTCTCCAGTGCATAAATACCCACCACAAGTAACTGCATGAAGACTAGGGAGGAGATTAGTCAGTGGGATGGTGAGTTAGTGGGGAAACTCCAATCAAAAAATTAGTGTTCCACTTTGGACGCATAATAAACGTGGTGGTATCTGTCCGGTTGGTTTTTGTTTTTGTTCTCTTCTTTCGGTTTAAAGGTCCGGTGTTGTGTTCCGGTGAGGGCTCGGTGTAAATTAAGATGGCTGACGTACAGGCATTTATTGAAGCTCCGTCTCAGGAGTCTCTTGCCACTTTCTCAAGAGAGCAGCTGCTCTTAATTGCTGAGCATTTCTCTGTGTCTATTGTCGGTGATAGAAGGGTGAAAGACAACATAAAAGACTATAGTGTCGACATTAAGTGAGACAGGAGTGTTTGCTGCAAAGGAAGAGGGGGTTTTGTTAAAACCTCTTTTTCAGGCTAGTTCACTGTCCTTTGAGCAGCAGAAGGAGATGTTATTGTTGCAGCTGAGTCATGACAAAATGAGGTATGAGATGGAGTGTGAAAAGGAAATTGCAGTGGAGCGGATGCGGCAGGAAACTGAGAGAGCCAAACTGGATATGGAAGGACAACGTCTTTCTATGGTCAGAGATGGTGCGGTGTTGGGTGAGTGGCACGGTGAACAGGTGCCCAGGTCTCCTCATCGGTTCGATGCTAACAACTTGCGCTTGTTACCGCAATTTAATGAAAGTGATCCTGACACGTTTTTTTTGCTTTTTGATCGTGTCGCTAGGGCTAGAGATTGGCCTGATGCGGACTGCGCTCTGATGCTTCAGTGTGTTCTCACAGGGAGAGCGCAGTCAGCATATTCCTCCTTATGTCTTGAGGATAGCTCTAGCTATAGTAAAATAAAATCGGCGGTGCTTAGAGCATATGAACTGGTGCCAGAGGCCTATCGACAGCGTTTTAGGTCCTTTGAGCAAAAACAAGATCAAACATATGTGGAGATGGCGAGGGATTTGTCATTTTAAGCGTTGGTTAACTGCTCTTGACGTCACTACTTTTGACGAGTTGTGTGAGCTCATGACTTTGGAACAGTTCAAAAATATTCTTCCAGACAAGATTGCTACTTACATAACAGAACACAGGGTCACTTCTGCGGCTGAAGCTGCTGTGGCAGCTGATGAGTTTGTGTTGCTTCATAAGAGCAGGTTTGGAGGGCGCTCTGGGGCCCTGGCTGTTTTTGAGGGAAGTAGAAAGGTTGGTTCATTTGGGATGGAGCCAAGGAACTTGGGTTTGGTCAAATCTGAGGGGGATAATAATGATATTTGCCACTACTGTCGCGAAAAAGGCCATTGGAAGGCAGACTGTCCTGTGCTTAGAGCAAAATCTGAGGGAGGAAGATATTTTGTTGGGCCTGTTGCGTTGGCTGCTCCTGTGGAAAGCAGCGGTGTTGCCGATGTGCTTACATCCCACTTAGGTGGATCTGAGGTTTTGGCATCGTATGCTCCATTTATACGAGACGGCTTGGTGTCATTGGTAGGTAGTAATGTCAGAGTTCCAATCAAAATCTTGCGAGACACAGGGGCTTTTGACTCCTATATTGTTGACTCTGGTTTGCCTCTGTCTTATGAAAGTGACACTGGTGACACCCTTCTGAGTAGGGGACTGGGATTAAAAGTTCTTCCTATTCCTGTTCATAGGATGTATATTGACTGTGGTCTTGTTAAGGGTGAGGTGGCTGTTGGTGTACGTCCAGCTTTGCCAATCGAGGGGATACAGTTCATCCTGGGCAACGGTTTGGCAGGTAGCAGAGTCTGGACTGATGTTCCCCCTGTGCTTTTAGTGACTGGCGGTCCGATTGAGTCAAGGTCTGAGGAGAGCGCTACAGTGTTGGCAGACGTCACGCCCTCTGGTGTGATCACTCGTGCTATGGACAAAAACATGTTTAGAAAACAGAAGACCAAGCATTGTCCCACTAGTCAAAGTGGTCGTGGCGGCGGTGGCGTTGATGGTGGTCGTGGTGACGGCAGCGTTGATGGTGGTCGTGGCGGCGGCAACGGGGGTCGAGGAAGAGGCAAGGAAATGTCCTGCTATCGGTGTGGAGACCAAGGACACATGGCTCGTGACTGTGGGCATGCCTACGACCGGAAGTGCTATTCCTGCGGTGGGCTTGGTCACATCCAGAGACGTTGCAGTAGGGTGAAATGTTACAGGTGTGGCGACATTGGCCACGTGGCGGTGCATTGCAGTAAAGCCAGTGAAACTAACTGCTACAACTGAGGAAGCATGGGCCGTGACGGTAATGTATTGTCTGTCATACTGTTTAATAAATCGTTCTCGCTCTGCCCATCCTTTTAAAGTTTGCTTCTCAGGTTGCTTACCTGTGTTGCTAAAGATGTGGATGGGTGTGGGAGGAGCGGCTGGCAGTGTGAGGGTTGTATGTTGCAATTGTTGGTTTTGTTGGAAGTGGGGTGCCGTATGTCTTGTATTTTTGTTGTTCATTACTGGTGATTTTTTTGTTTTGTCAGGGTTGGTGTGCCGGTAGTCCTGGGGACACCGACTTTAAGGGGGGGTGGGGGGGTGTGACGACCCCTGCCTTGTTATCTCTGGTGTGTGTATGTTCCTTTAAGGTTTTCCCTTTGGTCTATCAGCTGGGATTGAGGACACCTGGCGGCTGGAGTTAGCCGGATAAAGGACCGGGCCGGATCTCGCTCTCGCTCTCTTTCTGGCAGGAGGACGCAACGCGAAGAGCAGCCACGACCAGCTGACCTCTTGTTTCGTAGTTTGTGTCGCCTGTTTGTGTTCTTCAGCAGCAGTGAATAAACTCTTTTTTCCTATTCACGCCCTCGTTTTCTGTCGCGCGTTTGTTGTGGCTGAGAGCCAAGCCATGACATGTGCTACAAACAGGGAGCATCCTAAGTGGGAAAAGTTCAAAGACAAGGCATTCGGATGGAATGAACTCTTACATTGAACAAAGAAACATTAAACCACAAGTCCTCTACACTGCTAAGGACAATATAAATGCTCCACAAATGTTGCTAAACCAAAGGGAGGCTAGCATTGACTTCTTCGATCCAACAACACGGCCTAATGAGAACATTTCACCTTGGTTCCTTTCCTCAGAGCCGGTATCCCAGAAAAAATCCACTTTGAAAACACAAATGAATTATGGAGATAGCTTGAACGCAAGTGAAGATCAAAACAACATACTGGGCATTATGAGAAAACAAAATGAAATAACCACCCTGTTAATACAACAGCAATGCCTTTCATCCTTGCCAAAGAGAGAGATTCCAGTTTTTGATGGCGACCCGTTAAAATATCACACATTTATGAAGGCTTTTGAGAATGGTGTTGAGAAAAACACAAACAGCTACAGTGACCGACTCTACTTTCTGGAGCAGTACACTCAGGGTCATCCCAAAGGACTTGTTCGAAGATGCCAGCACATGGATCCAGAGAGGGGATACATCAAGGCTAAAGCTCTAATCCAGGAGCAGTTTGGAAATGAGCAGAAAGTGGCATCTGCTTATTTGCAAAAGGCTCTTTCATGGCCTCCTATAAGAACAGACGATGTTAAGGCTCTGCAAGACTACAGCTTCTTCCTTCGAGCGTGTGCAAACGCAATGGAAGAGGTGCAGTATTTGCATGAGCTTGACATGGCTGCGAATATGATGATCATACAACCCAGTCTCACGGCATTTCGTGTTCACCAACACGATTTTTTATCTATTGATTCGTGTTCACCAACACGATTTGCCCCTTTTTTTCGTGTTACACAGCATGATTTTAAAATCAATGTATTTCTACTGCCTGCAGCACGTATTTTTCTCCGGTCGGGTCGAGGAAGACCGGAAGCTGTGTGGTTCATAAAAACATGTTCTTACTCCATATCAAGCCACAGTTATTGCTTTTATTTTAAATCGTATAATTTCGGACTTTTGTTGCAGTCTGAGAGGAAAATAAATGGGGCTCAGAGCCTCAGGATACTGAAATCTGTATTTTTAAAATATTTTTTACCTTCTAATTTGTTATTATTTTCAAAATAACACACTGTTATTTACTCACCAATAACACACAATTATCCTTGCTTTTATTTATTGGTTTAATTCCATAATCTCGGGCTTTTTTGGCTTCCGTCAGGAACTGAATTTCAAAATAAAAATAACCGGAAACAGACGTAGGCATTTCGAGCGATTACCCAAGATCCTCAGCTATGGTTTTAAGCTCGCTTATTGGATGTTTTAGCCGCAATGCATGCTGGGATTTGGTGTTTATATGATATGAAATCCGGAAAACATTTTAAAAGAATAAAATAATACTTAATTCCGAGCGCTCTTGCTTTTCTTTTTGAAAGTCATCACATAACGGCATTGTAATACACGGTTCGGCTGCATTGTATATTACAGATCTGCCGTAGTTCTTTATTTATAGAGCCCTGATGAGAAGACCTTTGGAAAAACTGAGAAAATGCCGCCGAAACTGAATACTTGACGTGGATCATAAATATATTCAACAATTAAACAACATCTTCAATTTCTCTTCACACAATACGTCTCCTTGCAGCATCAACACTAATTCGGCTGACTTTTACATTTGATCTAATTTCAATTATGTGAAAGCATGCATAAAACTACACATCTTCAGATGTTGTACGAAAACACAAGTGTCCTACACTAATAATACAAAGTTATTATGGCTGTGTGTACCTTGTGTCCTAGTGGTTAAAGCACGTTATTGAATTATTGTGTTTTATTTGATTAAAAAATATTAAGAGTACATACTTTCATAGGGGGAAAGTATAAATATAGAATATAAAAAATCAAGAAGATACTATAAGTGATCTCTACAATAAAACAGTTTAGTGCAGAATGTACAAAGATATTAATAGGAGGAGGTGCAAAACAGAAAAACGAATTAATCTTTATTTAAACATTAAATAACAGATTAAGGTCTTCTTTTAAATAAGAAAAAAACTTTGGGGGTATCTATCTACAGATAAATATTAAGCCTGACAAAGTACTTAACGTCTAATATATTGCTTTCCTGCAATATTAACTATGTTGAAGCACTTATTTTAACTGATATTATACATATGAATTATACTCTTATGTATGTAGATAGAATAAGAAATGTGCAGAATATGACAGTTTAATGGTAGAGGTACACACATATTGATAGATGTCTTGTAATGCACTGTTGAGGAACCTGTGACCCAAGTGTTTCATTCATTGCATAACTACACCGTAGTTGTGTATATGATATGTCAATAAACCTTTGAAAATCTTGAAAGGGATGTGCAAAATAGCCATAATATACAGTCTTTAATTAACTATTAGTAGAGAATAACGAGTAATGAATATACTTTATTACTCGTTTCCATTCATGTCAATTGCAGATACATGTTTAGTCTTCTCAAGCACCAACTATCAAATAGCTCTCCTGATTGTTGGCACTTGACAATCACCTTACCTGAATTTTACTCAGGTGTAACTAAAGTCTGATTGAAGGGTTGTTTATATTTCACATAATTAATCAGAATCTGCAAAGTAACTCAAATAAATGCAGTGGAGTAAAAATACCAGGTTAACCTCTGAATTGTAGTGGAGTAGAATTACAAAGTAACAATGAGCTGTCATGTGGGTATTAATGCTGCGCATTATGGACACAAGCGATTTTCACCCATTTATTAATGATAACATTTTGCGAAACACAATAGCCAGCATGTGTAGTTCTGGGGGGGCGTTCGATTCCAGTTTTGGATAGTCTGGCGTGGTTTCGTTCCATTTCACACAGCTGTTTGACGCTCTGCCTTACGGGGACTGTAGTCCTAAACGATAGCTGGGGATTATGGGTAGTGTAGTGTCTTCGGCCATCCTAAACTCAGAAATGTTGACAATCGCAATGATGCTCGAAATGTCCCTTATAGGCCTACGTCTGTTTCCGGTTATTTTTATTTTGAAAATCAGTTCCTGACGGACGCCAAGAAAGCCAGAGATTATGGAATTAAACCAATAAATAAAAGCAAGGATAATTGTGTGTTATTGGTGAGTAAATAACAGTGTGTTATTTTGAAAAGAATAACGAATTAGAAGGAAAAAAATATTTTAAAATACAGATTTCCGTATTCTGAGGCTCTGAGCCCCATTTATTTTCCTCACAGACGGCAACAAAAGTCAGAAATTATACGATTTAAAATAAAAGCAATAATTGTGGCTTGATATTGAGTAAGAACATGTTTTTATGAACCACACAGCTTCCGGTCTCCCACGACCCGACCGGAGAAAAAGACGTGCTGCAGGCAGTAGAAATACATTGCTTTTAAAATCGTGCTGTGCAACACGAAAAAAAGGGGCAAATCGTGTTGGTGAACACGAATCAATAGATTAAAAATCGTGTTGGTGAACACGAAATGCCGTGAGACTGGGTTGGATCATAATAAGAAAGTTACCTTACCATTTCAGAGACAAGTGGAGAACTTTAGCCTGTGAGCTGCAGGAGAGGAACAGCCGCAGAGCAACATTCTTTGATATCACACACTTCATTGAGAGACAAGTTAAAATCTTAACCGACCCAGTATTTGGAAACATTCAAGATGCTCCCTTCATAACAACAAATACTGCTTTAAACAGATCACAGCCTCGCTCACATTTCGTAGGAACTAGCTTTGCCACCACTGTAGCTCTTGTAGAAAAAGAAACCCAGACAGATACTGAAGGGAAGGAACACATTCTGACAAGATGGAGGACATGTCTGTGCTGCGGAGGAGGTCACACCTTGGACTCGTGCCATCAGCTTGAAAAAGGAACACACAAAGAGAAGATAGGCTTCTTGATGGAAAAAGGTGTCTGTTTCGGCTGTTTGTGCGTGGGGCACATTAGCAGAAATTGCAATAAGCGAATTTCCTGTTCAAAATGTGGCTTCAAACATCCAACCATACTTCACATCCCTTCCAATGAAGCAAGACACAATCCTGCTCAAGCCAAGAATACATCGGAGTTATCAGTGGACAGCGCACTGGTTTCAAGTGGCCTTACAGGGGCTGGTGATGACAATTGTAAACTTCCCATAGTTCCAGTGCAAGTCAAGTCAACGAAGGGCAGCAAGATTGTCACCACCTATGCTTTCTTGGACCCAGGAAGTACAGCAGTGTTTTGTACAGAGGATCTGATGCACGAGCTCGGCCTAACTGGAAAGAAGGCGCAGATTAGTTTACGAACCATGGGCCAAGAAAGGGTCGTAAATAGCCATATTGTGTTCGGACTAGAAGTGGCTGGCTTAAAAAATGACAATTTCTTTGAACTGCCACAAAGCTACACCCAAGAGTGCATGCCTGCCAGCAGTGGGAACATTCCTAGACAAGCGGACCTACAGAGATGGCCTCATCTGAAAAATATTAATTTGCCTGAAATAAATGCAGGGATTGAACTGTTGATAGGAACCAATGTTGCTAAGGCCTTGGAACCATTGGAAGTCATATACAGTGTGGATGATGGACCCTATGCAAGCAGGACAATCCTGGGCTGGACAGTGAATGGACCACTAGAAGGAGTGAGTGGGAATGCAATGGACTTTCACAAACCAGAAGTATCTGTGAACAGAATCTCAGTTGTGAATTTGGATGGACCTTGGCAACAGCAGTTCAGCGCAGACTTCCCTGAATGCAGATTGGAGGAGCAAGCTGGAATGTCAAGAGAGGATCTCAAGTTTAAGAAGTTTGCAAAGAGAGTGTTTTTTCAGCAAGAGTCGAAGAGGAAGTGTAAAAATAAAAGTTTTAAAGATGAGAAGAAGCCTCATCTCAAATCCCAACAAAAGCCCTCTCCTTCAACGGCTGCTCAGAAAGGCCCCCGCTGCAAACAAAGAAATTGAGAACCGGATGAAGTGGACCAACATGCTCTATAAGGCCGAAGGACTCAAAATCAATGACAACGAGGACATGCTGAGCTCCTCGTTAAAGGAGTGGGGCGATCAAAGCAAGAATATCGTGGAGAAGATGCAGAAACGGCAGGAAGAGACGGAAGAACATCCGACATCAGTGACATCTTTTCCACAGTATTGACTCTTTTCGACTGACAGACTTAAATGACACTAAGGATTATCTTTAACTGAGCCAAGGTGGTGGTACCTTTTGGCCTAACTGACTTGTGACTCGTACACAGAAAAGAAGAAGGAAAACTACACATACATGAACTGCAACTGCATGGACTTGATTACTAAGTTATAATTGTCACATGTCTCCCATTTGAATTGTTAGTAATTATTATGTATACTATCCTAATAATTAGAGGCTGGTGTGTAGGAGCCATGATCACTGTTGATTGGTTAGCTTGGGTCACATGGGTATGGGTGGCACTCATTATAATCCTGTTCACCTGTGTGAGTGTGTGGAAGAGAGGGTGACACGGGGCCGTTGTACTTTTTTGTTGAACGCAAGATTACAATTGCTTCGATTATAACAATGTATATGTCTGAGAACAGAGTTTTTTCATTAAACTACCATACTATGAAACAGAGCTTTGGATATCAGCAAGTACCTTTTTAGCGTGTCATACAACAGCAAATAGGCCCGGCCTCAGCCTCTCAGCGACTTAGTTTGTTTCCTGCTGTCGCTACAATCCCTTTAATTGTTTATAGCCTACTGTATGTTTATTTCATGGATATTTCTGTGTTTTCTGGTGTGTAATATTTGTAATCTTGCGGCCTCTTCTCTTTAACGTCTACATGCTACCACTGGCTCAGATAATGAAGAACAACTAAATAAGTTACCATAGCTATGCAGATGACACACAAATGTACGTAACAATTTCACCAGGAGACCATGCTCCAATTCAAACACTGAGTAAGTGCATTGAAAAAATCAATGACTGGATGTGTCAGAACTTTCTCCAATTAAACAAAGATAAAACTGAGGTAATGGTTTTTGGAGCCAAGTCAGAACGTATAAAAGTTAGCGCTGAGCTTCAGTCTGCAATGTTCAAAACAACAGATAAAGCCATAAATCTAGGTGTAGTCATGGACTCTGACCTGAGTTTCAACAGTCACATTAAAACAGTTACTAAATCAGCCTACTATAACCTAAAGAACATATCTAGGATTAAAAGACTAATGTCACAGCAGGATTTGGAAAAACTTGTCCATGCTTTTATCTTCAGTAGACTGGACTACTGTAATGGTGTCTTCACAGGTCTCACTAAAAAATATATTAGAAAGCTGCAGCTAATTCAGAACGCTGCTGCTCGAGTCCTCACTAACACTAAGAAAGTGGATCACATCACTCCTGTTCTGAAGTCTTTACACTGGCTTCCTGTGTGTCAAAGAATAGATTTCAAAATACTGCTGCTGGTTTATAAAGCTTTGAATGGTTTAGGCCCAAAATACATTTCTGATCTTCTGCTAAATTATGAACCATCCAGATCTCTCAGGTCTTCAGGGACTGGTCAGCTTTCTGTCCCCAGAGTCAGAACTAAATATGGAGAAGCAGCATTCAGTTATAATGCTCCAAATATCTGGAACCAACTCCCAGAAACCTGCAGGTCCGCTGCAACGCTTACTACTTTTAAATCCAGGCTGAAGACTTTTCTTTTTGTCGCTGCTTTTAATCGAACTATTCATATCTTAGACTGCACTGTAACTTTTATCCATGTATTTTTTTCTTTTAATGTTTATTTTATTAGCTTTTCTTTTTAACGACTAATTTTAAATGCCATTTTCTTAATGTCTTTCATTTTTTGTAAAGCACTTTGAATTGCCTTGTGTTGAAAAGTGCTATATAAATAAACTTGCCTTGCCTAATAAAGATTTCATGTGACACATAAAATGGATTTGTTGATGGGAATTAATGTGAATAAATTAACTCTAGGTTAACGGTACTCTTGCTATCACTACTCACCGACACTCTATAAACCTTGTCCCTCATGCTAGCCCTGACAACACCGGTAAGCACACCTTCATCTAGGCGGCACTGTTTTACGTGTCCTGACTTCTAGTGGTTCTCTCCTCTATCTACACTCTTCTTGTCATCTTTGTAAAACGATATCAGACATTGACACAGCCATGACTTCTAGTTAAATTCAGTGTGGCTAAAATGAAAAGCTTTGTTAAAATATGCAAGCACGCAGAAGTCAAAGTCAGCTTTATTGTAAAAAATGTGTTATACATCCAGAAATATAGAAATATCGTGTGACATGTTGTGGTGACACGTTATTGGACATAATTCACCTTGCTTATTGTGTTGCCACACGGACCCTTTAGTGGGGAACACCTGTAGCTTTAGCTGCCATTCCTGCTAGCTCATCAGGCAGAGCAGTGCATGTGTTAACCTCTCTGATAGTAATGGATAATAAAGATTGGAACTCCATTCTTAATACACCGCCTCCGACTCTCTTTTCACGGCACTACAATGTATACATAAAACAAAACAAAAAGGGCCTAGATAAACGGGGTATACAGTTTAAAATGTTAATATATGAAAGTGTTCAAAGTGCAGTTTCAGTGCAAGTCAGTTGAAACGATCTTAAGTTGGCGTGACGTTGAAGTCGTGCGACCCTGCTGCTGTACTGGCTTGTAGTTCGTTTATAGCATAACGTTAGCATTTCACTTTTGGCGACTAGATTTATGATTAAAAAATTATAAAAGTAGGGTAGACATGTGGAGATTATCCGGCTGAACAAAACGTGATCCCTCTCTTAAATGTGTGTCAACCACAGACCTTATTTCGAGCTATTTTCCAAAATCCTATGGACAATTTGCATTGGTTTTTCACCAAGGAACCGGAAGAAGTTTACTTCCGGGTTTTACGACGCGTCACTGCGGTTCTATAGAGAGGCGAAGTCCCTCCCCTTCCTGGAGCCTCCATGGGACCCCGGAAGCGGAAAATTATACATTGAAGTCAATGGAGAGAGAAAGGTTATCTTTTGATCCCGTTTGAATTGTGCCACGAATGACACATATGATGTTTGTCAATTTAAAAGAACATTTTACAAGTAAAAAAAAATCAAATGTGTCGTAAAACTGTGAAGTTACACATTTTTTTGTGTGAAACCGCTCAGTGAACTACAGGTCTCTGGTCTCGCACAAAACGCGTCACCATCACAAAGACGGCCGTCACGTTAGCAAATTTCACCTGTTTCTTTCAGAATGAGGCGAAAAGTATAAAACGAGGTGAACATCACTACAAGTCTGGGCATGTTGAGAGCTGTACATACACGAAAGGGGAGTTAATCGGTTCTGTAAGAGCAGCGGGACCGGCTTTACAAGGTTTCGGTGAGTAATATGAGTGCAATGTGTAACGTTAATGTCAGCTAGCTAACATTAGCTAACAAGGTACACTAACGTGTTTTGTTTTAGTAACTAGTTTTCTCCTTAAGAAATTCGTGGTCTCTGTGTATGCTGTGGATAACATTAGTGTTCACAAGAACAAGGTACACTCCCGTGTTTTGTTTTAGTTGCTCTTCAGATTGAAGCGGCCAGTTTTATATCGACTATACTGTATGTGTGATCTCCTTTTTCTTGTTGTGTCATTTGAGTTTATTTGCTGTGTGTAGATTCAAGGATTTTGGTTATCTAGGCACAGCTGTGTGTGACTCCCTCTGGTACACTGGTATGTGTTTTCCTAATGTAGAGAGCATTGATTAATTAATAAACTACACACGAGTCTAGATCCTGACCAAATCCTTTTTTATTGTTGATCAAATGTTTTTCAAAAATGTATTCATACACATTTAGAAAAATACAATGTACAATCACAACCAATACAGCACAAATTACAAAAAATACAGAAAAAACAAACAATAACAACAATCAGACAAGAGGACAAAACTATGGAAAAATAAACCCTCCCACCCCCAGATCCGGACCATCCTTGTATTATTGCTCATTCAATCTATTATAGCATGCTAACAAATGGTACTTACTTTATTTGTACAGATCTGCATGGGAGACGATGGCGCGATGCAGAGCGCTGTCTGTGATTGTGCACAGGGGATGTACAAATGCAGCCACGCTGCAGCATTGGCAATATTTGCCATGTGGCAGATCAGCTCCACAGATGTTGAGTGCCAGTGGAGGAAGCCTGACACTTAAAAAGTAGTCCAGCCGGTGTCTCAACTTTACCAACAGCGAGAGGAGACATACAACCCACTGGCCAGAGACATCGCCAACTGTCAACTGGGGGGTTGTAAACAAGGCCGAAGGGGTGAAGGCTTTTGTGGAGGCCTATCAAGTGACAGTGTTCGAATCGAGTCTGGTCTCTTTGTGAGTGAGTCGGGTGTTTTGGGAGCATCACCCGATGGACTTGTGCAGCCATCTGCCCTGCTGGAGGTGAAGTGTCCACACAGCCAGAGGAACATGACCATCGTGGAGGCAGTCCAGTTACCATCCTTCTGTCTTCGTGAGGAGGGTGTGTCATATATTCTCAAGGAGAATCACCCATACTGGCACCAGGTCCAAGGGCAGCTGCACATCACAGACCGGAGTCTCTGCTACTTTGTTGTGTGGACCCACGAAGGAGGCGATCATCATCCCCATCCCCAAAGACCCTGCATGGCATGGAAATCTCCTCCTCCTAGAAAAATTCTACACCCAGCATATGCTCCCTGTGTTGGCCAGTAGAGAGGAGGACATTTAAATAAACATACTCTTAACACCCTCGGACTCTGCGTTGTGTTTCGTATGTGTGATGGGGTGTTATGCAGAGGAGAGGAAAACAGGACACAGCAGATTGGGATTGTGGTGGAGATGCTGAGCAGCTATTTAATTGTTGCATGTAATTATTATTATACTGCGTGCTTCTTAGTTATTCCATCTTTTGCTGTAACATGGATCTGTATGTAACTCTATATTTACTTGTTATCTACCACACTTCCTTCTACATCATACACCATCATTATACATGATGGTGTATATAGGATATATATATTTGTATACATATCTGTAAATTGTATAATTTTATTTAAACGTCTTTTTGATCTCTCTGTCTATAAACACAAACTGAGTAAGATTGACAATAAAGTTGACTTTGACATTTTTTATTTTTTTTTATGAAAATAGTTGACTGTTGTCAAATGAATCCAAATGAAACATTGGACTGAACTACAACTACGCCAGGGGTGGCCAACCCGCGGCTCTCGAGCCGCATGCGGCTCTTTGCCTAGTTTCATGCGGCTCTTCAGTTCATATCGAATTGTATGTGTGAGTTTGGGGGAGAGACACTGACTCCTGACTAGTGTTGCACGGTGTACCGATACTTGAAAGGTATACCCTGCCGTTAAAAACGTTACGATTCCTCCGTTTCATTAGTATCGGTACTTTAAGAGTGACGGGGGGAAGTACTCCGGTGAGAAAGCGCTGTTTTAATAAGAGCCGTGTGTGTTCAGCGCTCTGCTTTCACTCCCTGCACTGCAGCCGTGCCTATAGTCCCTCCCTCTCAAGCACGCTCTAAGTCCCTCCCCTCTCTCGTGCACGCGGCCACGCGCTAGCTGCCAGAGCATGTGAGAAAACGAGAAGCATGGCTGCAAGTGGGAGTGCAGCTGCTGATGCGCCTCGGCTTGTTGACAAAAAAGACGCCAGAAGCGACATTTTGATGTATTTTAGCTATATCTCTGACAGTAAGGGCAAGCCTACGGACACCACGAGGCCTGTCTGTCAGACATGTATTAATTTGATTTAATACGAATTATTGTCCTTTATTTTATTTATTGTTCTCATTGTTTAAAAGTTTGTGTTATGGTTATGGTTCTGGTGTGAAATAAAGCACAATTACATTTAAGACTGTTTCCCTTTTTTTAAGAAAAAGAATCGGAATCGCAATTCTTGACTTGGTATCGAAACCAAAATGTTGGTATCGTGACAACACTACTCCTGACAGTTAAACCTGATATTTAGTAGGTCTGTTAAGTATTAAATGCTGATAATTCTGACGTAATTTGGCCGCTCAAAGTTGTTTGGGCTCGGATAAAATCGCTCCGGCTCTCCCTACGTGTGTATGTGTGGTGTCAGGTGTCAGTATGAGAGGATGACAGGCGTCTAATTTTGATGTGGCCCAAGAGCCAATCACAATCATACCTGCAATGCAGTGAACCAATCACCTTTGAGGGGGGGAAACCTATCGTTGATTAAACACTATCCAGTGTTTCCCCTACCATTGTCTTGGAGGGGCGCTGCGCCCCGCCAACGGAGCCCCGCGCCCCACATGAAATTCAAGGTGTTATATATATAATTTTTAAAAATATATATATATATATATATATATATATATATATATATAGCACCAAATTGCAAATAATCTATAACTACTGTCACTTTTCACATTGAACATGTGCTCTTTTATTAAATAAACTAAACGCTTTCATCTTAAGTTGTGGGTTTAGTGTTTTTGACCCTAAGAAACACTGATGCATTAATCAATAACAATAATCCACAGCTCCTCTCTCTGCTCCAGAGGATTTAAAAAATATATATCCCAATGCCACAAAAATGCATCAGTGACGTGGTTGAAATCTTGTCTCCAGAAAACTAAAAACTGAAACAATATCAGTGACTGTGTGTTTGATGTGGCTCTTTGCAGTAACATAGAAAACATGTGGCTCTTAACCTCTGACTGGTTGGCCACCCCTGAACTACGCCTTTAAATCTCTACGGACTGTTTTTCAGTGGGATGGCAAGTTCCTATCTTTAAACATTTATTAGTTTTTTCTCAGAACAGATTTGATTTTCTGAAGTTAATTTAACTTTGCCGACCATGTAAGGTCATTATTAAAAGGTACAATCAATTTGTTTAGGGTTGACTAAAATAATGAAAAACATTTAATTTGGATAATTTACTGACAGAATAAGAAACTCAATGATGCTCTACTCACCTGTTCCCTTTTTATAAAGTGAAACAGTTGAAACGATAGATTTTAGTAAACTTAAAAACAACCTTCTCCAAAAGCTATCAACCTGGTACAAAGCACACAGGCATCTTGTAAAAGTGAACCAACCACTTGAAGCATTATCGCCTGTGACATCCCTTACGCGACCCAGAATGGGATTTGGGATTTGTAATCTTTGTAGTCGCGTATTTTTCATAGTCTTATATTTCAACAGTTTTACGACAAAATGTGACTTTTTTGACATGGAAATGATTGTTTAAGATTGACAAACATCATATGTGTAGTTCGTGGCACAATTCAAACTGGATCAAAAGATACGTTTTCTCTCTCCATTGAATTCAATGTATAATTTTTCGGTTCCGGGGTCCCATGGACCGGAAGTAGATGGGCGTGACTTCGCCTCTCTATATATATCTATGGGTGACACCCATCACTAATGCTAACCGGAAATCAAGAATTTTCAGAATAAAAGTGCTAAATTAATTGTTAGTGTGAACTTCCGGTTTTTTCAGAATAAAACTGCTTTAAATTAAAACCCTATATTTAATTTAAATTACGCCATATCAACATTGATTTTAATTTCTTACAGTAGCTAACATCGTACCAATGTATTATTTTAGGTAATAATCAGGATTACTATGATATATGGGTGTACTAATTAGCATGCATGGGGGAAAAAAATCCTTCTTTTCTTTGAAAATAACTTTTTCTTGACCTCAGTTAAAGTATTGTAAGGTAAAAGAAAAAATGTGTAAACAGAGACAACCACAGTGATAAGAGAGTATATGAATAACATATTGAAATCAGACTTTCACTGGAATGAATAATGAGGGCAAACAGAAGAATTGCCCTTTGATTTGATAAATCTGTTGAATCCATTGCATGTATTACTCATTCTTGCACATGCGCCTCTGACATAGCGAACAGAATTCATGCATTCATTCTTGCATACATGTTCTTGCATAAATTCAGTTTGATGCTGAAAAGCAAAAAGCTCTTTGCTCACACATTCTGCATAGCTCATACATTTGACAGTAGAATCAAACAGACTACATGTAACGAAAATACAACAGGTTATGTTCAGTAAACCGACAATAAAGAAAAATCATACTGTGGATAATGTAATATAGCTACAGCAGTTACAGTTCCTATTTAAATAAAAAGCATTGAGGTCACTAAAAGAGGTTTTCATTTAACAACAGTGATCTGCTCAGTTTGAGAATCCAGATGTATGATTTCCTGTTGTATGATCAATTATTTAATGACATTAGATATGCTTACTCTGGTATCTGGTTATATATTCTCAGAAACGTGAGGACATTGAAAGAAATAAGTATTAATGTTGTTAGTAGACATGGAAGAAAAATGCACAGATCTAAGGCTGCTTTACCATCGAGTGTCAATTTGAGAAATGGCTGCAAGACGGATCACGTAACAGCCAAAATGCCATAATGGGTTTGCACTGTGAATCTTATGAAGCGTCCTTTGTGCTTTTTAAGGTTTTTATCACTCTGATTAGACACAAAAACAGGGCACACTGTGATGCTTGTATGTGTACGGTTCCAATCATACAGATATTTTCATAGGCTATGTTCTTATAAGCTGTGTTCATGAGGAATGATTTTGAATAAAAGTTGCATTTGTCTTTATGAATGTATTTTCTTTTTTCCCTCAAGATCTCCAAAATGAAGCTCTTATGCTCCGGATTAACATTTTATTTGATGAGTGTTTTCCCTGTATGCTAAAGACTGTGACTAAACCGAATCACTTTACAAGTCTTTGGAGAAGCATAATGCAAAACTTTAACTTTGCTTTCTCTAGCTTATTTCCTCAGTTGATCATAAAAAGTGTATCATTTCTACTAAAGTCAAATCCTGCGTGGTTTCCTCTTGAGTTTTTAATTGGAGTCAGTGAAAATGAAATTTAGAGGAAAATTGCCTCCAGTAGACATATTCATCTACAACATGTAATCACACTCAAGGTGATTTCTATTTTGTAACATGCTTGTTACATTTGAATAACAGCTGCCTGCCTGGCACCCTCCTGCATATAATTTCCTGTATCAGGACCTGCTCGATACAGGAAATGATCTGATTGTGTTCATTTAGGATTAAAAAAACGGAAAAAGAGAATTTACAGACTAAACGACAAAACAGGGCTCCAGGTAAAACATGAAAATGAAATGATATTGTTAAGCTGATTTTAAGAGAGTGACATTTTGTGGCTTTATCTGTTCCTCGGTCTGAGCCTGATTGCAGTCTAATGTCCAACTGTTACTTCAAGCACACAAAAAGCCTTAGTGATACATTCTTAAAATGTGTGTGTGTGCGTGTGTGTGTGTGAGACCCAGAAGGCAGGAGAAGCTGAATGACTCTGCTTAGATATATTCTATGTTTGACCCTAAGATGACACTAAAAATATCAAACTGAGGTGTGCTATTTTTGTACCAGTGTGGGCATATGTCCTCCTTTTGAAAAACCCGAAACTAACAGTTTTTTTTTTACCTTGAGTTGTTTTCAAACAATTACCTTGTGCCAACTGTTTATTGAAGCCATAGCCATTTAATTGAACACAAGGAGTGATACTCAAAGTCAGGTCTCCAAAATATATTTAATAATATAATAGGTCTGTAATTCTTATAGTGTGAACCAAAATATAATTAGCTATACACTATAAAGAAGGGCCCTCATATATTTTTTCGGGGGGTTTCCCTGTCCTGAAGTGTGTTATAGGTTTATGTGCATGTAAATGCAAAGGCTACAATCACATCCCCTCCACACTCCCCCCTTGCCTGAAACGCCTACTTTAGACTCCATAACATATTGACATCACTATGTAACACTATTGGCTTAGGGGCGGGACATCTTTAAGCAGTTGACCAATCACAACAGAGCCGGCCTGCTAACCAATCAGAGCAGACTGGGCTCTGGTTTCAGACAGAGGGTGAAAAGAGGTGCTGCAGCACAGGCAGTAAGAAAGCATGTAAACATGTCACAGCAGAGGCACAAAATGCAAATAATAAACCAGAACATTAGCATAAAAGGGCACCTTTAAATTATTTATCAGCAAAAAAGATGATAAAGGACAAACTTCACCAGTACACCTTACCAACAGACTCTGCAACTGTTAATGTTATTTGTTTGCTGCTGGTTGCTGTATGTTCGTTTTTCCTGAAAAACAGTGTTAATACTAAGTGCATTATCCTGATGAAATACTTACAGAGCATGAGTTTTTTGTGTGTGTTCATTTGTCAGTTTTCTTCCTGTTTTTGAATGCCTTTATTCCACTTTGCTGTGTTCATTTCAGCATCATTTCCTCCATAATGGAGACCGGCTTATAAATGCATTAGCTGCAGATTTTTTACTTTTCATTAGTATTAAGTCAATAAAGGCTGATGAGGCTATGCACTGCCATAAGCCTACTATACTGGGATGGGTTAATTGCATAGTCTAAAGTTCACTGTGTGTGCGGTCCTGAGTACATGTGTGACCATTGAAAGTTCATTTTATTAGAATCCCCGATTTCCATTGGGGTTTCCTGGATCTCATTTCGCTCATGATCATATATTCAGAATAGCAGCTCACCAGCCTTGTTTGATTTTCAAGATCTTTCAAGAAGATATTTGTTCTAAGAGGGGAAAGTTTCAAGTTTCAAGGCTTTTTGTCACGGTGTGTGAAGCAGGTAGGACCCAAATGCAGATTAAAGTGAAAAATGACTTTATTTCAAGGCTAGGTGATAACTAGTGCTGGGGGGAAACGATTATTTTGAAAACGATTAATCGGGCGATTATTTGATCGATTAATCGACTAATCTAACGATTATTTTTCTGTTGTTCAATTCATAAAAAACGTAATGTAAAAAAAACATAATGTAAAACATTTTTTTTCACGATACTGTGTCTCAGGGGATCTTAATATTTAAGAACCTATTAATGTGTTATGCCAGATTAACGGAAATAATCTCAGCTAACTGACGATACAAACCATGTTTACCAAAACAAAACACAAGTCTCATAAGAAGCATCTAAATGACCCCTGAGAGAAAAATGCTAACGGACATTGGCACAGAACTCAAGATAAAAGTACCCTTATTACTTATCATAGCTGCACATACAATATATCCAATTAAAGCTGAGACTCCACAGATTATGTAGGTATATAGTATCATCACTGAGTGATCCGGACTCGCGACAGGGGAAGCAAATACAGTCATCACAACACGTACCTTTACAGAGCTTCTAGGGAGATCGTCTCACCACTGTAGCTGTCAATCTGATCAAAAGACGTGTTCAATGGCATTAAAATGAGAAAAAACGCGGCTGAATCGGTTAATCCATAGGTTTTTAACGTCTATGTATACAAAAATGATTGAATTTATAATCCATAATTCCATTTTTATGTAAAAATCGGAGAGCAAATGCTAGCTGCTAATGGTAGCCACCACAGCTAGCTGCTGCTTCCGGTCTAGGCTATGCAACAGTCTCAGTGAGATATAAATATCTTTGCGTTTTGGACTAACTTTAAAATATTCCCATGCTTTTTGAAGACCTAGGGCGAGATGTTTTCGTTTGGGGGCTTCGTGCGCAATCCTGTGAGGAGGTGGTAGCCGTTTCAGTCTCCATTGTGTTTGAAGTGCGATTGCGAACTGCTTGTTGCTTTGGGTGACCCACGTGTGTGTAGCGACGCGTCGACGCGGAAATATGTCGTCGGCGATATTTTGAAGTCGACGCGTCGCTACAGCACTAGTGATAACAAAGACAAAACAGAACACTCACCGACGAACTAGTCATGACAAAAGACGAACCGACAAAGACAGACAGAAAAACCAGAACTTAAATACACACAAGACTAATCACAGAAACAAGACACAGGTGAGGAGGGAGGAGAAAACACAGGGACACCAGGTGAACACAATCGGGTAAATTAGACACACCAGGGAAACTAACGACCGGGAACCACAGACAGATTTAAACAAGACACAACGCAGACAGAAACAGGCAAGACAGGAAGTGAAGACCTTTCAACATAAAACATTAAACAAGACAAGACACCATAAAGACAGATCGTGACACTTTTATTATCATGTGTGCAATGCATAGCTACAGTGTAGTTATGACAATGACAATCTTAGTTCACAGGCTCCTCCAACAGTGCAACACAATAAAACTAGGGCTGTCAAACGATTACAATTTTTAATCAGATTAATCACAGCTTAAAAATTAATTAATCATGATTAATCACCATTCGAACTATGTCCAAAATATGCCATTTATTTATGCATATTGTTGTGGGAATGGAAAGATAAATGAAAGAAGGCGGATATATCCATTTAACATACAGTATCTATGTTTATTATAACATTTTTCTGCGTGTCAAAATGAAAGACAACCCACACACCTATCAATCATCAAACCGTGGGGTCTTAATTCATTACGTGTTGATTTTTATCAACGGGGGAGTACTTCAGGAAAGTCGACGGGGGGGGGGCGGCTAGTGGAGTACTTCGTGACCACAGAGTGTGAACGTTGTGATCAGCTGTTTTAGCGCAGTTCTCCAGTGAAGGGGAAGGGGAAGGGGGGGGGGGGGGGGGGGGGGAGGAGAGTCTCCCTCCGTAGCCGGTTGGCGTAGTTTTGGCACAATTCCGTTGTACAGACCGACGTTAACAGCAGCCCTGTCTGTGCACACGGAGACCGACTCTGTCGTCCGGTGATCTAACCGCCTTCTGGAAAAGCTTCACAAGTACGTCGGTACGCAAATGCGCTTTGTGACACAAGTGACGGTACGCATTTCAGAGAGATTACGCACATAACCTGCGTACCAGTTATGTGCACCCCTGTACTACAGCAAAAGTATTCTCCGTCGGGACTTCCTGCAACAACACCACGCCGTTATCAAAGATGTTCTATTGAGAAGATGATCACTACGTGACAAAAGTTTTCAAAACCGTGGCTACTGAAATCAATCTTACTAACTGCTGTCTGTGCAATTTACTCCGCGCGAGTTGGCAGACTTTATTTTGCTTCCTTTAACATGATATTTTTCATGGTGGGGCTAAGCCATTTCTTGGTATGGGTGTAGCCTACCCCAGCCATACCCTGGCGCTGCCACTGGTGGCACGTATGGGGCGGGCCATTCTGCACATGCGTTAAATGCATTAAATATTTTTAACGCAATTAATTCAAAAAATTAATTACCGCCGTTAACGCGATAATTTTGACAGCACTAAATAAAACAGATAAAACAGTGCAAGTAAATACAATAAAATAGAATATAATAGAAACAGAATATGATAGAAACTGTGCAGAATAGATTCCTTATGTGGGAACAGCCAGGCTGGTGCGCTTACCAACTGCAACCTTGAAGAGGAGAAGAGCTTGAAGAAAAAAGGGAGAGGAAGCTTTGACATCCGAGTGGAGACCAACCACAACATCTGTGCTGTCAAATCCCTTAGCAAAAAAATCTATAGAATACTATAGAAAAATCTATGGACGAATTCTATAGACATTTTCTGTAGAATACTACAGGATTTTTGCGGATATACTATAGAAATTGCCTACGTGTTTTACTATAGATTCTGGGAAATAATCTATAGTACTATAGAAAATATATACTGTCTAGATGTTTTTTTTTGTAGAAAATAATCTATAGAATCCTATAGAAAACCCCATGGATGCTTTCTATAGAACTGTTCAGTAGAATACCATTCTGTAGAATACTATAGAATGTGTGACCTATATTCTATAGAATCTGTGGACATTTCTATAGAATGTTTGCAGATATTCTATAGAATTTACCTATGGATTTTACTATAGATTCTGCAAAATAATCTATAGAAAATCTATTGATGTTTCTATAGAATTTCTGTAGAATATACTGCAAGATATTGGCAAATATTCTATAGAATTCACCTATGAATTTTACTATAGATTCCACCAAATAATTTATAGAATCCTATAGAAAATTGCTATTGTTTTCTATGAAATTGTTCTGCAGAACTTATAACATTAATTTACGGGAATTGTCCTTAAAGATTTTACAGGAAAACACTGTAATTTTACAGATTTATCTGCTCCTTTTACAGTCAATAACCTTTAATAAAAGTACAGCACTAATACTTCTATGGGCAAAACATTCGTAAAAAAAACGGTCAAATGACTGGCTGCCAAACAAAAACCATAAAATTAAGTAAATTAAGTAAAAATACTTTAACTGAAATAAAGTGCAAAAGCAATTAGTATACAGAAATTGTCCTTTAAGATTTTAGAGGAAACTTTCCTCTCTTTTCAAAATCCATTGTCTTAAAATGTTACATTAAAATACCTTAAATAAAGTTCTGATGAGAAAAACATTTTTTTACATTTTTTTTTTTATTTTTTTTTTTTATTAGATTTGTATGATCAAACACTAAAATAAATACAGAACCTAAAGTTCTAACGGAAGAATACTGTTATTTTGCAGCTTTTTTCTAACATTTTCCAATCAAACAGGTTCAACAAAATTACATCACAAAATGTTCTGTAGGAAACAATTACTCTGAAAACTTAAAATATAAAAATATTTGTAGAATTATAGTACAACTAATGAATACAGCATTTCATATTTAAACATCATACTTATAAACAGTAGAAACAAAAAGTAAGTTGAATTTTTTAAGATTACTTTGAATCATTCTCAACTGAAAATAACAGTAATTACAAAATGGCGACATATGTTCACATTGTCAATTTGAAGGAGCAGTGTGGAGGATTTAGTACGTCTAACAATGGTAAATTCCAACCAATGGATAACTTGTTCACTCACCCTCCTATCCCAAGTTGTAGGAGAATGTATATTGGCTGCAAAAAACTTGAGGCGCAATCATGTTTCCTCTGTCCATTCTGCGCTACTGTAGACGTGGCAGTGCAACCTAGAGGACAAAAAGATCAGAATTAGAAATGGGTTTATTGCCAGGTAGGTTCACACGTATGAGGAGGTGTCGTACATACAAATACAACATTTTTAAAAGTACATAGATAGCGAACTATATTAAGAAATAGAATGCAATACATTATAGAATATAAAATTGCAGTAAGCAATATTTAAACATTGCATTATTTACCATCCTGTGATCTCCATGCAGAGTCTGCCTTGTGGCTGAGGTAAAGTGTCAGTGGGGGGGGGCGGGCCTTGTTGAGGTGGCGAGAGGTTCTGGTCCTGATGGAGAGAGGTTCTGGTCCTGATGGAGAGAGGTTTTGGTCCTGATGGAGAGAGGTTCTGGTCCTGATGGAGAGAGGTTTTGGTCCTGATGGAGAGAGGTTTTGGTCCTGATGGATGGTGTTGAAGGCGGAGTTGAAATCCACAAACAGGATCCTGGCGTAGGTTCCTGCTGTGTCCAGGTGCTGGAGGAGGAAGTGAAGTGATAACTATTAGTAAACCATAATGATGGATGTTATTATCAGCAGCTGCCAATAGATCCCCTAAATCTTGTATGATGGACCTTTGAAGCACACACACACGTTATTGAGAGCATCCCAAGGGCATTGATTATTTCATAAGTTTAGAAGGGTGGAACATAGTCTAACAACAGTTAGCTTTTGTTAATTTTACCTCGAGCCAAACTTGTGAGACTTGTTTCTGAAATCCATTTCTCTTACCCTAAAACTAACCACTGGATTGCTTGTCTAACATGACCTAGTCCATAAGTGAGGTAAGGGTGGGAACAATCAAACGCACCCTCCCAGGCACTGCGTGTTAGCGAAGTACAACTGGGATTTCGAAGAGGAAGATATGCTTGGTCAATTTTTAATAAAAAAGAAAAACCAACAAATTGAGCACTTGAGTTTTCATTAGCAGCGCCTAGCTACAGCTGCGGAGCTTCGGTCAATACCACTAACAGTCTATTTCCTTAAAATGGTACATATCGATGAATCTATATTTTCATCTTCAGGTGATTGAATCTAAATAATGTCCCTGTACAATAAGATTCGAGCATTTTGTAATCCAGTGAGAAAATTCAAGACCAGTAAATATTGATTGATTAAACAACACTAAATAAAATGTTAGTGTTTTCTTCAAACTCAGACTCTCTGCTGCGGCTGTACCTCAAAGACAAAACAATTGTCTGATGATCTTTGTTGAACAAGGTCTGATTGTCCTGTGGGGTATTTTTAAATACTTTACTAAAACACATTCAATATTATGTTAGAAACAAGTTAGTTATTACTCACATATCAAAGTCTTTTCATCTGCAAGATGGAAGAATAGCTGGGTGCTGCCAGGAGAGACTGATGAGAGGGACACAGGCTGGCTTCAGCAGCTTTCCACACAAAGCCATCACATCTTCTCTTCCATAGTCCTCACTGTCCACTGGTGCTCTGTCAAAAGAGTGAACATCACAGCTGTCATGTTAACCCTTTGTTACACAACATACAACCAACATGTGTCAAAAGTGACCCGAATTAGTTTAATTGTAAATATATTTGCAATAAATTACTTTAACCATTCAGGATTCCAGGTATTCCTCAATTAACCTGTTTTGGATCAACACCAATTCTACATTTGTATTTGTCCCTTTCTTACTTTTTGAATAAAAATCATGTTTGTATCACTACACTTCTAAGGCACAACATGGGTCAAACATTACCCGTATTCTTTTACTATGTTATTTCATGCATGGCTGAGTATTTCTTTACTATACATTTTCAAAAATAATAAATGTTAGCAGTGATTTGGACCAAGCATGTATGATGTAGTAATACAAAAAGTATTTTTGTTCACACAGTGTGAAATTAGCTAGTCATGTTAGCTTGTAATATATAGAGCAGAGCTAACTAGCAAGTTAGCCGAACGTTAGCGGTTAGCTGTTTATGCTATGATAGCTGTTGGGTACTGAACATTAACAAACTAGATTCCGCTGTAAGAAATCTGTGAAACTTTATATTAAACTTGGCGACAACACTGTGACACCCCGCTGCATGTTTATGTGTAATTCTCCCGTGTTGGAGACGAGAGGGTGACGGGGCAGCACTGCAATAAGCTGTAAACTAACATTAGCAGCCACCTGTTACGCCAGGTTTCCCGGGCGCAACATCTTTCACGAAACAGCATCTCAGCCTCAGGGCTTCTTAACATTTAACAACCTATTAATGATGCATACCAACTTAACGGGAAGAAACTCAGCTAACTAGAAGAAGAAACGTAACCTTAAATAAAAAATAAAACATTCACAAACTAAGGGTTATCTAAATACATATTTAACTCCATTACAGTTGCAGGACTCACCAGATCTCAAGTCTTCTGTTCTTTGTTGACGTCCCGATGCTCATATTTAACGTGTAGATGTAAAACGATCCCGATATTAATCATATACAGTTGATATTAATCAGTGCTGGAATTGGGCCGGTACTCACCGGTACGCAGTACCGGCACTTCTGGTTCTGACCCATGGAGTACCGGCACTTCTTGCTCAGTACCGGCATGCTGGCAGTACTCCGGTACTCATGCACCGTGCCAGTACTCAACACTCTCCCGCCGTTCTTATTATACATCCATATATATATATACAGCCGCCCGGTACTCAGTAGATGCGTCATGAGGTGCCGAACGGACATTCTCATCGCTCTAACCGCTGGAGTTTCACAGCGGCTGTCAGCTGTTTACTCCTGTCATTCAAACAGAACGTGCTGGAGAGGGGGCGGGGCTTATCTTCTCCATGTAAATACTGTGGTGGAAACGACTATGTCAAAATTAACCTATTTGACCGTGATTTAATAGTAATACACGTTTCAAAATAATAACAATAATAATGCCGAAGTAACAACATACTGAAAACTGTTAGTAAAACCATGTTTTAATGCTTTACAATTTACATACCTAGATGCACGTGTGTTGTGTTTATGCAGTGCAACTCCCACCCAGTGGGTGGCTATGTAGAGTGATAGAACAGAGCAGGCACGCCCCCGAGAGAAGGAAAGCAAGTCACGTCACAAATTAGCATTTCTAAAATGTTAGCGTGGATTAATAAAAGTGCAAAAAGACAGCGGTTGTCGCCGGAAGAAACTTCAAATACAGAGAATGCTGTGCCTGTGTTGGAAATTGTGTCTGATGGGGAGCTTTCTTTGGTTGATCCTCCTGCTCCAAGTTCTAGTGCATTAGCATTAGCACTAGCTCCGCCGCCTCCTCCAGAGCCTCTAACGTTAGCTGCTGCTGGCTCAACTGCCACCACCAACACCGGGCAAAGCGATGCACCTGACTACTGGACAACGGACCAGGTGCAATATTTTTGCAAGACCAATGCATGGCTCCTTCTTAAAGATAAGAAGCTAGGATGTCGGATATGCAGAGATCTCAAATATTTGGGAATACACACTGGACAAGGACTGAAACTGTCAACTGAATGGGGTGAGTGTGCAGTGTCGGTGTTGACAAGGGCAAACAACAAGCTAGCCTGAGAAAAAAAATCAAAGAACATAAAGAATCACAAGCCCATGTAAAAGCTGCTGACATCATTACATCTGCTTCACGTGAAACTATTCAACATCAAGTGCAGTCTATGCATAAATCTGAATTAGACACCACTATCAGAGTTTTTCGAACGGCATATAAAATTGGCAAACATAGCCGGCCATTCACAGACATGCCAATTGATTTGAATGTACAGAAACTGAATGGGCTGAACGTGGGCAGGGTTTTGCACTCCAATAAAACCTGTGGCGAAATCATCGACCACATAGCTCATGAGCTGAAGAAAAAAATGGCAAAAGACATTACAGAAAACCAAAGAAAACTCTGTGTTTTGGTCGATGAATCTACCACTATTAGTGGTAAAACGGTGCTTGTTGTGTGTCTACGCTCAGCATTAGCTGATGCTGAGCCCGAAACGTTTTTTTTGGGAGCTGATCGAGTTGGATGGAACAACGGCTGATGACATCACAAAGGCGTTAATGGAGTGTCTTGGAAGAGATTTTAACGAGGACTTTTTAGGTCAGTGTTTCGTTTCTTTTGCATGTGATGGGGCTTCAGTCATGCTAGGGAAGAGAACAGGCGTTGCTACCCAGTTGTGTAGTAAATTCCCAAGCCTGTTTGTGTGGCACTGCTCCAATCATCGTCTAGAGCTGGCAGTTGGGGATGTGGTCAAGGAGGTCTCAGGGCTCAATCATTTCCAGATCTTTTTTGACAAACTCTATTCCTTGTTCCATGCCTCCCCCAAAAATCAGAGGCAGTTAGCGCAGTGTGCGCAAGCAGTCGGACAGCGTCTCCTGGTGATAGGGCGTGTTTTGTCCATCCGCTGGGTGGCTTCAAGTGAAAGGAGCGTCAGAGCAGTCTGGGAAAACTACCGAGTGCTTCATGATCACTTCACAAATGCTGCAAACGACACGAGCAGGGATTCCAGAGACAGAGCAAAGTACAAGGGCCTGGATGATGTGCTCACATCTGCAACGTTTGTCAGCAATCTGGGACTGATGTACGCTCACAGAGCTCAGCGACCTCTCTCGGCAACTCCAAAAAAGAGAGATGACACTGCCTACAGCAGATAGGCTCTTAACTCGAGAAATACGAGTTTTTGAATCCATGGTCACCATGCCTGGCCCACACATGACTACAGTTCATACAGCTCTAGCTGAGAAGTCCTTCAAGGGTGTTGCCCTGCGTGAGAATGGCAGGCTTGTACAGATTCATGCAGGTCAGTTTTTCCGCAGTATGGTAGAGAATCTGAGACACAGAATGACTTCCACAACCTCCTCTCATGTCAGCACAAGAGAAATCCCATTACATGGCCGGGAGGCCCGGGACAATCAGCTAATCCAGGACATGAAAGTTATCCATCCTGGAAGTTGGCCTGAAGAGGAGTTAGACGTACAGTATGGGGACGTAGAGGTGCTACGTTTGTGCGAAGTGCTGAAAGTGGACAGAAGAGAGACTGTTCAGGGCTTTCGCGAATACAAGGAAACCAGGGCATCCCGTACACCTGCTGCCATGGAGCCTCTACTGAAAGCAGTCCGAACCATCGCTGTCTCCACTAGTGAGTGTGAGCGGGCATTCAGCTGCATGAACGATATCCTTACTGCAAAAAGGAATGCTCTCTCTGTCAGCCGACTGTCCAGCCTGGTTTTCATTAAATGTAATGGACCATCACTAGGACAGTTCAATCCGGAACAGTATGTGAGGTCCTGGCTGGCAAAGGGAAGGAGAAGTGCTGATGAAAGAGCCTGTCCAGCTCCAGCCCCTGATACTGATGTCCCCAAGGCCTTCTGGAGCCTTTTCTAACAATGTGAAGTATATTGCAAAGCAGCTCACCCAGTGAGAAGACTTTTGGCATAATGTGCCGATTTGTACAGATCCTGGAGATAGAAGGACTTCAGACCAACCAGGGAGTTATCTGATCAGCTTGGTGTTCAATGTAACTCTTTACCATGGCTCAGACTTTGTTACTTGCAGTTACAGTTTCTCATTTTAGATTGTGCAAATTTTGCATTTGTTTTTACATGTTCTTTGTTCATGCTCTTTATCATTTTTCTGAGTTGGAAAGTTAGATTGCATCATAGTTTACTTTATACATATTTGTATTCTTCAGTGGTGAAGTATATTGCAAAGCAGCTCAGCCATGTGAGAAGACTTTTGGCACTTTTTCGTTTTTCGTTTTCTGAGTTGGAAAGTTAGATTGCATTCAAAATGTACAGAAATACTTAATTTTGTTAAAGCTTTTTATAAAAAATGCTTCTGACCAGAGCTTTGTTTCCTTGTCATTAATGTTGAACACCACCAGAGGGGCTCTCACCTGAAAGGTCTCTGCTTCATGTGTCTTCAGCAGAAGATCTAGACTTTGATTGCTATATTTTCAGTTAATATTGACCTTACTGAGCTTTAGCCATATCCGCTGCCTATCATAACAAATGTTAACCTTTCTAAAATATACAGTAGTAAAGAGACAAACCCACCAGCATTATAGTAGCCAAATTCTTGTTTGTGGGCTGTATATATAAAATTGACTTGAAAAAGTTGCTGATTTTAGAGTACTGGCACCTTTTTCATTCCAATTCAAGCACTGATATTAATCCATAAACTCCTGTAGCAGACACACAGACAGCTGTAGCTCGCAGGAGGAGACCCGCTCAAACTGACGTGGATGTTTCAAATGTGAACGACAGGCGCGGACCGTTCTCATTGGCAGGTTTCTTCGATTACGTTTATATTAACCAATCAGGAGTGTTGTGGACTCATTCCAAACATGCCTGACTTGTCTGCCGTGTTTTGGCTGAATTCTATTTCAAGTGCCGTAGCTCTGGCTGCCGGCCAGAATCCGAAAACCATACATTATACTGGGCTTAGTATATTGACCAATGGAAAAAAAACACAGCAACAGAACACATCAATAAAACAAGGATAACTGTGACTTATTGTTGAGTAAATAACAGTGTGTGTTTTAAACCTGGGTCCTCCCTGCAGAGATTTCTCCACTTTCTATGATTTTAATTTTTTTAAATTATATTGTCAACTGTAGATGTTTACAATATAGTAAGTTAGGAATTTAATGAGAACATATTTATTTACTTTTGTTTTAACATTGGATATTTTGTGTTTGTGGTGGATTCAATCGAATATTGAGAAAACGATTTATGTAAACATGTTTTACTTACATTTACTTACGTTTTTTTTATTTGACGCTTTTTTTGACAGTTTTATGTTTATCTTAAAATTACAAAGAAATATCTTAAAGTCTTATAATAGTAATACACTTTTATATTACGAGTTACATATTTAAAGGTGGGGTAGGTAAGTTTGAGAAACCGGCTCGAGATCGCTAGAATTTGAAAATACACAACCGGAGAAAATCTGCCACTTCCTTATAGAGCCCCTCCTCCAACACACACGAACGCACACATGACCAAGAGGGCACGAGATAAGTTTGTGCCCCGATGGAAGGCTGACAAGCAGGTAGGCCAACCAATCCGTTTAGCCGGGCCGGCTAAACGGATTGGTTGTACTTTTTACAGTATTACGGCTTCCACAGATGACATTTTATGGATTTTTTGTCAAAGCACTTAAGATATTCATTGCTATCGGGATGTTAAGAGCATTCCATGGAATATAACAAAAAGTGTATCTCGAGCCGGTTTCTGAAACTTACCTACCCCACCTTTAATTACAGATAATACTTTTTATTTTACGTACATCTACATGTATTTTCTGAAAGTGCAAAAATACTGTAAATATTATATAGTAAATTTACTGTAAAAAAATGGAAATAAACGTTATTTGTTGTTATTGTCAAAATACTTAAAATAATGTTTTGGGTTGTTAATTTATAGTTAATATCTGTCATTTTACAGGATTTTGCAAGTTATTTAAAAAAACATGATAATTACTATAAACATTTACAGTTATTTCCTGTAAAATTACGTTCTTTTTTTACAGTGTAATAGACTGCAAAACAGAGTAGAGTACTGCAGACTCCAATGAATTGTTTGTAACAGACTCACACTAACAATATATATTGTTATATGTCACTTAGCTTTGATCTCCAGTTGTAACAGATAATTAGTTACATAACAAAAGTGATCAACGTATACGTACAGATGCAGTCACAGAAATTCTGGAGCATTTACATCAGAATACAAGGACAGTGACATTCATTCAGTTTAGAGTTCCATTCCAATATGTTGTATGGTTGTATATGATTATGTATAGGTTACATAATTTAATTGGGCACATAATCCAGTATACAGTTGTAAAGATTTCAAAGGGATCTACCCGTACAGCTTTTGCAAAGCAGCTCAGTGCCACAAAATGATGTAGATTACTATGATTTTCTCTATTCCAATTTAAAGACGAGTTTTATATCATTCTATATAATTTAGTATAGGTTGCATCAGAGAGAAAATGTCATGCATGTTTTCTTTGAATGCTATAGATTTATACAGATGTATACAGATTTCTATAGATTTATACAGATATGTCATGAGTCGGTTCTGTCCTATATAATTCTTTAGATTGTTATAGTTTTAATTATAGAAGTTTATAGAAAAGTACACATTTATAGTATTCTACAGAATGATCTAGAGATTTCTATAGTATTCTATAGAATTCTTTAGCATGGCTTACAAATACGACTATGTTCTATAACATGCTATAGATTTCTACAATATTCTATAGGATTCTATAGGATTTTATAGATTTTTTTGCTAAGGGATGGTATGACAGCAGAGCGGTCACACTTGTCTCATCCTTTGCTGGACCAGACCCTGTGCAGATAATTCAACACTGGGTCAAAGCCAACAAAACCTACGTAGAAGTGGAGAGGCCTTACATTGTGTCTACGTACAACAAGTACATGGGAGGTATGGATTTGTTGGACTCGTTTACGGCCAAATATAAGTTCCCCATGAAGTCCCAACGCTGGTACGTGTACATCTTCTGGCACACCATCATCCTTGCTGTGATCAACGCCTGGCTCCTCTACAAGCGGGAGTGCAAAGCTCTAAAGATGACGAAGCAGGAGATCCTGAACAGGAGACAGTTTCAGGCAGATCTAGCATCCTCTCTCATCCTGGTAAGAATGCATTTCTGCTATTTGCCGTTTGTAATATTTTTTTATATTTCACTGTAATATTTTTGACTTGTATCCTAATGTCTTTTTGTTCTAATCCGATTGAACACAACTCCCATGAAAACACCAAAGAGAGGACGACCATCTTCAGGCAACGGGAGCCCAGCAGCGACAGTGACATCAAGGAGCCCATTGATTGCTCAGAAGAGACCATCCTCAGATGATGGGAGTCCACCAAATGGGGCCTCATCCAAGAGATCACAACCTCCACTGGCTGTACGGAAGGACCTAGTGGCACATTTTCCAGGGAAGACCAAGAGAGGACGCTGTAGACACTGCATTAAAGAGTACACAAACACCCAATGCACCAATTATGACGTCCGTCTGTGTTTTTCTGACGTCAGAGACTGTTTTTTGGACTACCATATTCATATTTAATAAATGACTATTCATAAAAAATATGACTGATGTGTGATTATTATTCATGCTATATACTGATATAGGGCTAAGTAAGCAATCAATCCTGCAAATCAACCCTTAGTTGTTCAATATATTTATTCAGACAATGTGAGTAGAAATACAGGAATTCTGCTCCCACCTAAGCCCAACGTTGCAATATTACAACATTTCGCAAAAAACTTACCAAAATGTGAAAACTCTTTCATTTCTGCTCCAGAGGCTCCCTACAACAACATCTGAAAGGTCAAAAAATGTTTTTCTATTTTTGGGCTTTACAGGGTTTTAACAGTCTTATGGCCTGTGGGATTAAACTGTCCCTGAGTCTGGTGGTTTTAGTCCGGATGCTGCGGTAACGCCTGCCAGACGGCAGCAGACTGAACAGTTTGTGGCTGGGGTGATGGGGGTCTTTTATAATCCGGAGGGATTTCTTCCTGAGCCGCTGGGAGTAAAGGTCCTCCATGGATGGCAGCTGGTGATGTTCTGTGCAGTTTTCACCACCCTCTGTAAAGTCTTACGATTGAGGGTGGTGCAGCTGCCGTACCAGGCCGTGATGTAGCCCGTCAGGATCCTCTCTATGGTGAACCTGTAGAAGGTCAGGATACTCTCTATGGTGCACCTGAATAAGTTGCTGAGTATCCTGGAGTCCATGTTGAACCTCCTCAGCCTGCGGAGGAAGAAGAGCCGCTGTCGAGCTTTTTTGGTGATGGTGTTAGTGTGATGAGTCCATGTCAGGTCCTCAGTGATGTGGACACTCTTTCTTTGGTTTTGCTGACGTTGAGATGGAGATTGTTATCCTGGCACCAAGATGTCAGGTTTTCGACCTCCTCTCTGTGTTGAAGTGGCAAAGTGGTAGAGTACACTTTGTGCAAAGGAAAAGGAAAAATGTAATGACGGATTGTTGTTGGAAATAAAATGATGACTAAAGTGTTCTGACCAGCTTTGAGTTTCATGTTAATGTGACCTAAATGGAGTCATAGACAGTGACATAGAAACATCTTCCTCCTTTCAAAGTCCTGCCAGCAAAATGTTTATGTCAAGGTAATACTTTCTTCAAATTACAAATCTGATGACGGTATGCTGTTTTTCATCATTTTTTTTGTGTGTGTTGTATTTGTCGGCAGGTGCACAGTAGCACAAGAATAATCTGGTTTATTAATAGATGCTGAAAGACTATAGATGTCGAGACTATGACCTTTCAAAATGTTATTCTGTGCATGGAGTCAAAGGACCTTTAATTATTCAGTCTAGTACAACAGAGCTAAACACTTCAATTGACCTGTTTCATTTTGTTATCTTCATATATAGTGTAGTCTTCGGGGTGTATGATGTCCTTTTTTTACCTGTCTAAAGGCTTTGTCTTTTCTTACTCTGTTTGATTGGGCTGCTGATTTTATTAGTTTATTAATTGATATAACTCATGCTGTTTGTTTGAGAATGAAAAGCCAAGTTGTTTTAATTAGTTTTCTTTTATTTGATATATTACAACACAAGCAACGTTAGCATTTATAATTTAGTTTTTCTGTCTTAAGCATACACTGCTTTTGTCTAACTTGCTCAAAATTGGGACAAGACTTACATCATGTTGTATTGAAGAACACTTGGATATATCAATTGAGACATTAAACTCATTAAGGAACTCTTTACTGAGGTAAACATTTAGAAATGGGTAATGTTTTATAGACTTCTATACAAATGTACTTATGTTTGGTAACCAGTGGATTCACCCCCTGCTGGCCATTAGACAGAATGAAAATCATTTAATTTCAATGTGGAAATTTAATGCATTTCCACATTGGTTTCAATATATTAAAAATATTTGGCCTTTCCTTCAGATGAGCAAATGTCGTCACCAGCTAGTTGCTATCTTTGTCTGCTGTTTGGGGTACAGTAGCATCGGTTCATGCTGAAAACATCTGCTTGCTGCTGCTGAGAACATGGTTAATTAGGAGATCACTCTAAAAACCGCACAGTAAACATGCTGTAAAACAAGGAGCTAACAAAGTTTACAAAGCTCCATTTAGCCGCAGAGTTAAGGTGATAATCCTCTGTGGGTTGCCGGCAACACTTTTGATGCTGAACCATTGTTAATATAATAAATGTTGACATCTGTGTAGTGACTGAGATACCACAAAGGGTTTCTGTTTACCCTTTCAGTTTATTTGGACATTTTAACTTGAATATCCCTCACATTTGTGGCTTTGTGTGTGTGTTAAGGAAGATGACTTGGATGCAGTGATTGTTTTGACAAACAAATGTGTCACATTGTGTCACATGTTCCGTCTAACAACTGCTTTGGATGACTAATAGCACTGATGTTATCAAGGCGTTGTCAAAGAGTATCCACGTGAATGGTCTAAAATAATACCAGAGGGATGACTTAAAATTCCAACATGTTTGTCTGCCAACACTTACAAGTAAGACACGCCTTGAGTAAATATGTATGTCATAAGCCTGGATCTGAGTGACAAGGCTAAAAAAGTCTCTATTATTATGAGATGTTTGTTTATCCTTTATTTTCCTTTGGGACACAGTTGACACGTAATAGCTTTGAATCATTGTGCCAAAAAATGCTTTTAAAGTGTCCATTCAATTTAATGGAGCTTCTTCTTAAACAGATTTTTTTTCTGACTGACAACCACACACTTTTGAACCGTAATTCAAAAAGATAAATTATCAAGAAGGCATCCAGGACAGTTAAAATATACTTCAAAGTAAGTAAGTTGTCACGATCCAAACGCAAAAGAACTACGAATGGTTTCTGTCACTTTTAGGCTTCTGATGGGAAATTATAAAGTCTGTAATATCATGATACACTGTAGCAATATAGGAACAATCAGGCTTCAGACAATTACCGTGTGACAAATGTTTCCTTTGTGGATCAAATTTGCAGGGATTTTGAATATTAAATAATATAATAATAATAATATTGTGTCATGCAAACTATTGATATTTTCATTTACATGGACATACAAAAATATATATATATAATTTGTAAGTAGTATTTTAGATCTTTCTCTGTAAACTGTTTGGTTTGTGTCTAAAATTGTAACACTGTTGAAACCATACATTTATTGAAAAAAATTGAAATGACCATGTAACATTTAGTCTTTGAATCTGTGTGAACATCATTTTTTTCTCTCATAAGTCAATTCTCAAAGCAACACTTATTTTTGTGCTTATTTTGTATTCATGTATACCAACCATAGGATACCAACATTTCCCTCAAGCAGTGATACACAGCTGCTGATGCATTTAATGTTCCACCAGTAGATGTCAGCATCAACCAACAGCTTTACCTGTGATTATCGGCTGTAGATGCTAGATAATGATAGACGGACATTTTCAATTGCACAATGGTATTGACCAAAAGCATGACTGAAAACATGTTAAGGGATACAAAAGGAAAAACGTTTAGGAGTAGCAACAGAGACAGGATGTTAACTGACACACAGGTGTAGCAATAACTCAATACAACAATGTAGAGAAGAATAATGACAATCCAAAAAAAACATAGTGTGTAGCCGCACACTATGCAGTGAGCTACACACACTTTTACAGTATGCGGGGACACTGGGAATAAGACAATTCAATGATAGTGGTTAGAAATCTGAAAAACAATTATTATGATGTTCAGGTATTATGATACATTATATTTTAGGCAACCATGGACACTTGGCAGAAGAAATATGCACCATAGTTTAGAATAAAAACATTGACAAAATTCAGATTTAAAAATACTCAAACACTCAGCATTGCAGATTGATCCAGGGAGTGCTCTCCAAAGCATAGGGGGGGGGGACGCATTCAAAAGATTAAATTGGCACAGTTAGCAGAAGGTAAATGCTAACTCAGTTACATTTTTCTTTTATTGGTGACATAAAATACTTTAGTCCCCATAGTAAGTATGACTCAACCATTATTCTACTCAGTATTTAACTGAGAGGTCATTTAAGATAAGTGGTTGTTCGTCAATGCCTTCATATAACCCTTATATCCCCAAAACACACACATTACGTAAGGTGATTATGTTGCATAGTGACATTGTAACTGGGAAAAATCAAATGTAAGAAATTAGTTTTAGTGTGTAAAACAAAATCATTTATCTCTAGTAATCTAACAGCTATTGTTATGATAAACAAAACGGGCTTCATATATTATGTTTGTTACTCAGAGGACAAGATGGACTTGCTATGTTAGAAATACTGTATGAAGGAGGTCTGTTATCGTTCTGTGAAGAAAAGATTAAGAGCTAATTGAGTCAACACCTGGTCAACACCTCATGTGGCAGCGTGTTATTATGTCTCTTTGTGAGTTCATGCTTCGTGACATGTTACGATTCTCTAAATGAACCCAGGTGTGCAGTTCACTCCAGTGACTTGCAGAAGTCACAGTCCAGACTCAATGAAACACGTATGACGTAAGGGTGAACAGGATGTTTGCAGAATGACTTTGCTGTGAAGGAAAGCTGCATAGATCTTTAAGATCATGAAAACTTTGCGGCTCCTCTTTGGTAAATACATGAAGGTATTTCATCTGAACCTCAATCAGATAAAAAGGTATGTATTATAACACAATAGATTACCCTTTTGTAATGCTTAAAATGCTGAATTAATAAATACTGTTGTGAGCTCTTGCATGGAAATGCAATCTTATAAATATGTATTTATGATGTTGTAGTTAAATATGAAAGATCCATGGTCTATCCCTTTTTTAATAGTTTCCTAATTTTCTTTTAATGACAAGGTTTATAAACCCTGCCTTTAATTATTGTGAATATTGACTATAACTTTGCCAGGAATATTGGAACATGAAAAGTAGGTTAAATGTCGTTTTTTCAACCTTCCACAGACAGAAATTACATCACCATCCAGTCATGAGCTGAAACATCTGCCGCCCTAAAATCCAGACTCACGCACGAACAGCGAGACAGGCACAGAACATCACATCACACTCAAGAATCATCAGACCTATGAGAAAATATCTTACAAGATGCACAAAGGCATTCACTGGATTTAATTCCATTGTTGCTTTGACATTTCTTGGACACTCAGTGTGTCCAATCTGTGCTGAAAATGCTTCACTTGAATGAGGTTCTTGATTTAATCCGTGAGATTTGCACATTCTTCACCGTCTGGTTTTCTCTTTGCAAAGCATTTAAACTCAAGCAGATTGAACCATTTTTTATTTACTGTAAATTAGGTGACAAATTACTTTCCAAAAATGATGTTGTATTTCTTGACTTGAGTGTTGTTTTGTACGCAGAAAGCCACTAAAATGTCCTGGTCTGTAAGTGTTGCTAAAGGTGGTCCCATAACAGAAACTTTTGGTACTTTGTCAAAATTATAATTTTGAATACTGAATATTTTTGCATCTGAAGGTCTCATTTATTTGGTTTCAAAAAGGAAAATGTTAATGCAATATTTTATTTCTACTTGGAATTCATTGAATTGGTGCACATGCAAATGTGGGCAAAAGGCCCTGTGCCAAATGCAATCACTGTCAGAGCGACTTTCAGTGATCCAAAGCAAGCTTCAGACTGAAATGACTAAGAACCTTGCCACACACCCAACAAACTCTGACCTGGTCAAATTTAAAAGTAAATTACATTTATTTACGCATTTATCCTTTGCCTCATCAAACTTCCATGTCAGATAGATCAAATCACAGACGTGATATCAAATCATGTGATAATAAGTTCCCAAAAACACTATTGTGTTGTGAAACCAGACCACTGACGCCTTCAAGAAAGGCTTAAAAACCGTTCTTTTTAAAAAGGCTTTTGATTAAACTTTTGTTTATTTTGTTTGTTTTTATTATGCCTCCTGTAGCACCTTGGGATTGCTGTGAGCAATGAAAGGTGCTTTATAAATCGAATGTATTATTATTATTATTATTAAACCAAATATTTGTTTTCATAAATTAAGTATACAATAATATAACACCAATGCAGGGTCACCATGTTATGGCATTTTTATTCAAAAATACACACATAATACAAAGACCTGGAAGAAAGAAGAAAGAAGCTTCATCTACTGTAAACATATGAAACCTTTTAGACTACTGCCAGCCAGGATGTTCTTAGCTGGTATTTAAAAAAAAGTTAGCACTGTCTTTTTTGTGTGTTTTTTTCAAACAACTCAATAATACTATGATAACATGGTGAATGTAGTCAGTGGTTCAGTGTGTTCCCAGTCAAATGTACTGCTTTGGGTGTCAGGAGCGATCTGTCCCTTGCCTCCAGCAACACTTTCCCTATTTGTAATGTTTCTTGAGTTTCTTCCCACTTTAGCATTTAATAAAGCATTTTGTAGATTTATAGTGATGTGGAACAAAAAGGCCACTGGCTGAACTAGCTATAATCTTTGATCTTCCTCTACAATACCGCAATGTTAACTTTGAGGAATATTTGCCCGCTGATTAGATCATTCTCCATAAAGGTTTTTTTATGCCTCAAGTGTCCAGGAAATGTCTCAAGGGCTCAATTTCTTTTTGAGGATCTGGAGTCAATCTGTGTTTGATGACTAATGGAAAGCATTGCATATTCCGCACTGTTATTCTGGGTGAACAGAATTGAAAGAAGCTTTGTTTTATGAGACAAAAAAACACAATATGTAACTCATTTTGTGACTTCACCTCCTGGGTGCTGCCTATGAGCCTTTAATATTAATTATAAGGACCACCAGACCCCCACACTGCTCCCAAGGTGCTCCACCTTGTTCCAGACACATGGGTTAAATGCAAGGAATACATTTCACTGTGTGTGCAATACTTTATGTTATTATTGAAAATTGATTGGATTTGAATATCCCATTTCCATATATTCCTTTTTAGGAAAATAGGTATATTAAGGACTGGGCATGTTTTGAAGTGTGCTCTGAGAAAACTCGGGAGCTGCAAACACAGATGTTAAAATCAGTGTTTAACATTTATTGGCCAAATGTCCAGATGGAACTAAATCATGAGAAACGTAGTGCGTGGTCACAGCTGTTCATGGGTAGATTTTTCCACACAGATCTTATGTAACGATAAGATGGAAAAGTAGTCAATGCCTGTTTGCCATTTGTTAAACCCTACTCTAAGCTATGGTCCAATCCTAGCTTAGCAAGTCAGTGAACCTTGGATTTATCCACATGTTTAAGTTGTTTGCATAGAGCAGTAGTACATTTGATACTTCATATTTAAAGACTTTGAATGGTTGTGCTTTCTTAGTCTTCCCTAGACCAAAACAAAAAACGAAAAATAATCGATTTGAAAGTGTGTTTATCTGCTCTTGCAGTCTGCAATCGTTAGCATGTTAAGCTAATTTGCCTATTACCTATATTAGTAGGTAATACCGATCATTAGTTCCAAGGCGGAGGGACTTACTACATTAGTTTGTAAGGATACACAGTCCCATTCTCCACCATCACATCCATGAAGTTGTTTTTCACAGCAGTTTTTATTTAGTTTAGCTATACGCTTCAGCAACTTAAGCCAACGCTAAGAGAAATTGGCCAAACACAGCAGTTAGTCCTCAATAAAAAAGCTCTTTTTCTTCTATCATTAAAAGTGAAACTTGCTTTTTGTGAATAGATATAATAAAACAAAGATCTAACTATTACGGCTTTTATGAGTAGGCTTTGTGGAATAAGCAGCCAAACAGAACAAAAGGAAGGTGTTATCAGTCTTCTTTATTGTACAATAAGGACTAACTCTGGACTGCCATTCAAGACTAATGCTTAGAGGAACCTGATTTTTTACCTGACACATAGCTTCTAGCACAATATAGTGAAAATGTGTTTACCCCTTTTACAAGATTTTTATTTTAACAAGCCAGTTAGAACCTTGAAAACAAACAAAAAATCATGCAGGGACATTGTTTTCAACCAACTCATAAAGTTTTAAGTTAGCCTAATTAGCTTGCTAGATAGCTTTTAAAATCGACTCCCGTATTTGTAATCTCAGCGGGGCAAATCAAAAGCTGTGGAAAAGAATTCAAAGCCTACAGTGCATCATATTTCTGTCTGAGATCCAAGATCCAATAGTTTAAGAAACTACTAAGATTTTGATGGTTAATACTTTGTTATCATTATAAACTGCACGTGTCATGGCATACAAGAAACAGAAAGCTTGACATGGATGGAAACAGAAACTAAGGGTGTCTGGGATTTGTGTACCTATGGTTAAATAGCTCAAATTATATTGCAAAGCAAAGTGAAGCACATCCTGCCTGACCAGCAAATTGGTTTCTGAAAATGTTCGCTTAAAAAAACAGAATAATATAAGGGAAAGAAGAGTCTGAACTGCAGAAGAAATGTCTGTCTCAGTTGAGTACAATGTGGGCATTAACGATGTCATTCACAGGCAGACAGTGGCGCGGATTGGCTCATTCCTGTGGCCTGGCACCCAGACAGGATACTAACAGAGCCTCCGCCACCATTCAAGTAGCAGCGTGGTCCAAAGATTACCGCGCTGGTTTGGCTCTCCTGCCAACTACCTCACAAATTGCTTACAGCATGTGGAAAGCATGCGCACACTGAGCTAACATAAGTGACCATGTGGAAGAGTTTCAAGAGGCATTCAACAACTCCATTGTGCTGGGTTTGAATGGCAGTATAAAAAACGGGTGTATATCCAGCATAAACAGCTCTAATCAAAGTGTTTTAGTAGCTGCAGTATTTTATTAGTAGCCCGACACACCTGGTGTAAATCCATTTCTCTTAAAGATTCTGATCTGGGGTCAGAGCAATTTTAAAACCATCTCCTCAAGCTGTAAAGAGGCTTTCAGTCACCCCAAGCAACAATTAATCAATGGAGAAAGTAAAAGTAAATAATAAGTAAATCAGTCCATAAAATCCTTTCTTTAGTTTTCCAAATCACATTCTAAATGAGGTTCTGGTTGTAATCCAAGGAGGCATCCCAATTAGCGAAGCAAGCCGCAAGTGTACTTTTCTCAGGTCGAAGTTAACTGTACAGAAGTTTAAGCTCTTCACAAAGACTCCCATCGTTCTGACCTTTTACAGAGGGTAAGAAATGTTCTTTTGTAATTATAAACCGCAGACCAATGCGCCAGAGCAATAACACCACAGGCTACATTAAAGGGCGACCATGGTTTCATTCAAGACTTTCAGTACTAATTACACTCTTGCCCTGCTTCCACTAATACTAGACAATGATTCCTTTAATAGCATCCAGGGTCCATTTTCTTTGCAAGCAGTTCACCGCGTATTTGTGATATATGTGAATATATATATAATTCATATGTGAATGCCAAAATATAGGGTATCTGCACATCATTCAGGCAGTGTTGTGACAAAATTAGTCTTCTTAACTACTTAAACAGTCAAATCATGTAAGGAGAAATTATTGACATTTGCAATCCAACATCAACCCACCAGATGCCCTTGGATCAATCTACACACATATGCCTACAGTACTTTCTTCATTAGCGATGTAAAAAATAAATCAGCCGTATTGTTACGATTACTTTTACTAATAATTTTCTCAATGTCAAAAATTACACTATTCAAAAATAAATGTTAATGGAAAAACTTCTCACATAAAAAAAACAGCAAACTTCAGAGGCGAGGATGACATCAGCCCTTGTTGGCCTGCTGAACCAACAGCATGGATGTACATAGCCCTAAGATGATGAACGGTAACACTGCTTTGTAAGGTCAGCATTCGAAATGAGAAGGACACTGTCAAAATCACTGGTAAAATCCCTGTCGGCAGGTACAAAATCAACTGAACATGGAAAACATCTTTCTAAGGTTATAACAAACATACCTTGTTCAGGAGGTTGAAAAGTACCAGATGAATTTCATTCGGCTCACATCCTTGCACAGTGTGGCCTGTGGTAATGATGGGGAATTTGGAGGAGTGTGCTCAGTGGAAAAGTCTTATTGATCTGAAGCATTGTTTTTGGACATTTGTTCTGGGAATGAATTGTCTGTATAGTCTGTGTACCGAGTTTTTGGAGCAGAGGCATCCCTGCTGAAACAATTATCATTAACTATGGCTCAATTTCACTGGGAAAGTAATGTTACTTGTGATACAATCTTGAAAATATAATGAAACTTTAAAATTGTGGAAATAAGAGACGCTGTATGCTAATTTATCGTGAACAACACTTCCTTTTGTGTAAAGATCAAACAAGAGACACGGTTATCAGAGAGCCTAGAGAATATTTGGATTTAACATTTCTTTCTTTAGACAGAGGCAGGCTTACTGTTTTCCAGTTTTTTCCCCTAGACATGGGAGTGGTATCAATCTTCTCCAATTACTCTAAATAATAAATCAAATACATGTATTTCAAACTATTTTATTTTATCTATTACTTTAGTGCTTCCACGTAGGCCTTGTCTATGAGTCTTACCACCTCTGTGGATGCTAGATTATATGATAAAATAAATGTAAATATAATTTTAAGATGACATAGAATCTGTAAAGCTTGCTGTTATTTGTAAGGGAATTTGTCCAGTTTTTGCAATGGTCGCTTTGGTGAAAGCACGAGTTTTTCACAGTATGCAAATAAATAAAAGATGAGGAACACAAATGCACCATCCTGGACTGAATGCCATGGCATTGAGTCACGTTGCTTAGCTCCTCTGTCACATCAGGTAGAATCAGCAACGATGAAAGACATTGATATGCAGCCATATTTTTTAGAGGAATTTTCCACAGTGTACTTTGATGTAAATTGGTGTTCAGTTTGGTTTGAACCTGATTTGCAAAAATGTGATATTCATGGGGGGTTATTATTCCGTCAAGCCTCAATAGCAGTCGGGCTTATGTTTGGCTCTGTCGATATGGACATACTGTAGCTTTGGAGATTTTAACGCTGGTCCCTATCACAGCCTGTGATTTACACAGCTCCGTATTCCGTGTAGTGTATGAGTAATTTCTGTTGTGTCCAAGTGATTCTATAGTTTGTATGAACTCTCCGACTGCCAGACTGATTCACTGTGGTGAGATCAATCATCTATCCGTGAAACCTATTCATTTTCCATTCTTCTGTTGGAGCTGATTCTGAATCATCTCTTCATTTTAGTACATTGTGAAAAATGCCCATCTGCTCAACACGCTGGATAACTGTAATTGTTTGTAAAGATTGTTGTTGATAAACACAGATATGCATATGTTTTATACTAATAATGTGGGCTTCGTAAATAATTGGACAGCCTTCTGGGGAAAACCTGGTCTGATTAAGAGAGACGGCATTCATCCTACTTTGGAAGGTGCAAATCTCATTTCGGCAAACATTTCAGAGCTTTGTGGACGTAATCCATGACAAACTGGAGTTGAGACCAGCAGGAGGAGTCGCAGTTTTCTATGTTTCTCTGCGCTCTCTCCAATAAAATACCCAATATTAACGGTGTGTGTGTCTGCCCAAGGACAATTTAAAGTAAAACCTAATAGAGGTGTACAACATCAGGAAGATACGTCCCCAGCTGACTCAGAAAGCGACTCAGGTTCTGGTCCAGGCTCTCGTCATCTCACGCCTAGACTACTGCAACTCCCTCCTGGCTGGTCTACCTGCATGTGCCATCCGACCTCTGCAGCTCATCCAGAATGCAGCGGCTCGTCTGGTCTTCAACCTTCCTAAATTCTCCCACACCACTCCGCTCCTCCGCTCCCTTCACTGGCTTCCGGTAACTGCTAGAATCCACTTCAAGACACTGGTACTTGCTTACCGTGCTGCGAATGGATCTGGCCCTTCCTACATCCAGGACATGGTTAAACCGTACACCCCAGCGCGTGCACTACGCTCTGCATCAGCCAAACGACTCGTTGCGCCCTCGCTGCGAGGGGGACCCAAGTTCCCATCGGCGAAAACACGTGGGTTTGCTGTCCTGGCTCCAAGATGGTGGAATGAGCTCCCCATTGACATCAGGACGGCAGATAGCTTGCACATCTTCCGGCGCAAACTGAAAACTCATCTCTTTCGACTCCACTTCGAGCGTTAGAACTATTAACGAAGCACTTTTATACTAATAAAGGACTGGCTTACCTAAAGCCAGTTGAGTAGCACTTGAAATGTTTGGCTCTATGAAACCTGATGTACTTATATGATTCTGTTTTCTTCAAGGTTGTGTCTTCCTGGTCGAATGTACTTATTGTAAGTCGCTTTGGATAAAAGCGTCAGCTAAATGCAATGTAATGTAATGTAATGTGTCATACATATTAATAACCTAATAAAAGTAAATGTAACAACTACTACAGTGCAACAAAACAGGAAGATTAAATGTGGTCTCTTAAACATAAGATCTCTACCATCTAAAGCAATATTGGTAAATGATTTAATCCATCCATCCATCTTCTCCCGCTTATCCGTGGTCGGGTCGCGGGGTAGCAGTTCCAGCAGAGAGCCCCACACTTTCTTTTCCCTGGCGACATCAACCAGCTCTGACTGGGGTATCCCAAGGCGCTCCCAGGCCAGCGAAGATATATAATCCCTCCACCTGGTCCTAGGTCTACCCCTTGGTCTCTTCCCAGCTAGACGTGCCTGGAACACCTCCCTAGGGAGACGCCCAGGTGGCATCCTGACTAGGTGCCCGAACCACCTCAACTGGCTCCTTTCAACGCGAAGGAGGAGCGGCTCAACTCCGAGTCCCTCCCGGATGACCGAACTTCTCACCTTATCCCTAAGGGAGACACTAGCCACCCTGCGGAGAAAACCCATCTCGGCCGGTGGTATCCGCGATCTCGTTCTTTCGGTCATGACCCATTCTTCATGACCATAGGTGAGGGTAGGAACGAAAATGGCCCGGTAGACAGAGAGCTTTGCCTTCTGGCTCAGCTCCCTTTTCGTCACAACGGTGCGGTAAAGCGACTGCAGTACCGCTCCCGCTGCTCCGATTCTCCGGCCCATCTCACGCTCCATTGTTCCCTCACTCGAGAACAAGACCCCGAGATACTTGAACTCCTTCACTTGGGGTAAGGACTCATTCCCTACTTGGAGTGGACAGTCCATCGGTTTCCTGCTGAGAACCATGGCCTCAGATTTGGAGGTGCTGATCCTCATCCCAGCCGCTTCACACTCGGTTGCGAACCGATCCAGTGAGTGCTGAAGGTCGCAGACCGATGAAGCCATTAGAACCACATCATCTGCAAAAAGCAGTGGTGCAATCCTTAGTCCACCGAACTGCAGACTCCCTCCCCCATGACTACGCCTCGAAATCCGATCCATGTATATTACAAACAGGATTGGTGACAAAGCGCAGCCCTGGCGGAGGCCAACCCTCACCGGAAATGGGTCCGACTTACTGCCGAGGACCCGGACACAGCCCTCGCTTTGGGAGTACAGAAATTGGATGGCCCTGAGTAGAGACCCCCTCACCCAGTACTCGAGTTAAGGGGGGATGAGGGGGGATGGCATCCCCCCTGAAATAAAAGCGGTCAAAATCATCCCCCTTCTAAAACTGCCATTCCCCCTTTCCATCCCTTGTGTAATTTTATCAATGAACGTGGCACTGGTATTACTGCTATTTCAACATTAATTTTGCGCATTTTGAGTAAAATACTGTGGGCGAGGGAGCACGCACACACGCAATGACATTTTTACCAAGTCACTGACTACACTATGCGAGTGCCCTAGAGGGCGCCAGAGCGCCGTGATGCGCCCGTTTGATCGATGCCAGAAGCGCAGGTAACGGTCATCACAATGGCCATGCGACCAGGAGGACAACGCGATCTGAGGGACTTCATATTTAAAAATACTAAAAATAACATTTCAGGTAAGTCAAGAGTCAGTAATCTTAGTCATTACTCATTACTTTAGTCACCAAAGGTGGAATCTATGGACATAAGCAGCAATAACAACTTAGTTTGGAGTTTAGCTACGTTTTTCTCTCGTGTTAGCTAGCTGGTAAGACTCAAAACTGTTGATGAAATGATACCACGAGCACCAGAAGAGCTGAAACCCCTCCTTCAAGCAGTGAACACTCTGGTCATCTCCACAGCTGAGTGTGAACGTGGGTTTAGTCAGATGAACATTTTAACCACAACTAGAAGCTCCCTAGAGGTAAAAAGAATGTCAGCCATGGTTTTCATCAAGTGTGTTGGCCCTCCACTGAACAAGTTCAGACCAGAGGTATATGTCAAGACTTGGCTTCAAAGCCATTGCTTAGCTAACAATCCGAAAGCAAGAGCCAGAAAAATTGAGACCAAAAAGCATGATTATGAAAATCTTTGGAAACTTCTATGAGATGGGGGAGAGTGGAGCAGGCAGCCATTGACAACATTGGTCCTATTTTGTATTATCTATAATCTTTTAATATATTTTCATATTTTGTAAACAATTTCAATTTGCACTTTATGCCCTGTTAAAAAAAGGAACATTGGGAATGTTAACATAAAATATTTGTATTTGAACTGCAATAAAATGATGACGGATCAATATTTTTCTAATTTTTTTCCTCAAATTTTTCATGAAGTGTTTAATTTACATAATGATTTAATTAATTACGATAAAAATGTAACCCTTTAGATACCAGTTTTGATCGTATACCAGTAACTGCTTTTTTGAAAAAAATACACTATAATTCAATATTCTAAAAACAAATTTGACTTTATTATTAGTATAATCAGTTGGTCCATCTGAATAATAAATGAGGGACTTTTAACCTACACGATTTGTACCATAGACTTCCATTATAACCACATTTTTGTATCCCCTCCCCCCCTTTAAATTAAAGTGAAAAAAAGATTTTGCACTAATTGTCCTCTGCATTTGACCCTAAATGTTAGTGGTGCCATGGCAACCCGGGGACCGACTCTAATTCTGAGGTGCCTTGGTCAAGAGCAATGAAAGGAGTATCTGAACATCCATAACATGCATGTTGTTTTAGGAGTATAATAATTATCTTTATGCTGGTTGGTCTCCCACCCTCGGCGGGCTATCAGCACAAATTATGTCCCCATATGATAAAATCCACCATCCCCCCTGATTTCTTTTTACAACTTGAGTACTGCCCTCACCCCATACTCCCGCAGCACCTCCCACAGTAACTCCCTGGGAACTCGGTCATACGCCTTCTCCAAGTCTACAAAACACATGTAGACCAGATAAGCGTACTCCCAAGCCCCCTCCAGGATCCTTGCGAGAGTAAAAAGCTGATCCGTCGTTCCACGACCAGGACGGAATCCGCATTGTTCCTCCTCAATCTGAGGTTCGACAATCGGCCTGACCCTCCTTTCGAGTACCTTAGAGTAAACTTTCCCGGGGAGGCTGAGTAGTGTGATGCCTCTGTAATTGGCACACACCCTCTGATCCCCCTTTTTAAAAAGGGGAACCACCACCCCGGTCTGCCACTCCTTCGGTACCGTTTCCGACTTCCACGCAATGTTGATGAGACGTGTCAACCATGACAGTCCCTCAACACCCAGAGCCTTCAGCATTTCTGGGCGGATCTCATCCACCCCCAGGGCTTTGCCACTGTGGAGTTGTTTGACAACCACAGTGACCTCTCCCCGGGAGATTGGTGTTGATCCCCCATCATACTCCAGCTCTGCCTCTAACATAGAGGGCGGAGTTGTCGGGTTCAGGAGTTCCTCAAAGTGTTCCTTCCAACGCCCTAACACTCCATCAGTTGAGGTCAACAACGTCCCATCCTTACTGTACACAGCTTGGATGGTTCCCTGCTTCCCCCTCCTGAGGTGTCGGACAGTTTTCTAGAACAACTTTGGTGCCGCCCGAAAGTCCTTCTCCATGTCTTCTCCGAACTTCTCCCACACCCGCTGCTTTGCCTCGGCCACGGATGAGGCTGCTGCCCTTCGGGCCTGTCGGTACCTTGCAACTGCCTCGGGAGTCCCCCGGGATAACAAATCCCTGAAGGCCTCCTTCTTCAGTCGGACGGCTTCCCTGACCACCGGTGTCCACCAGGAGGTTTGAGGGTTACCGCCCCTTGAGGCACCTAGGACCTTGAGACCACAGCTCCCCGCAGCGGCTTCGGCAATAGAGGCTTTGAACACCGACCACTCTGGTTCAATGTCCCCAACCTCTACAGGAATGCCCGAAAAGCTCCGCCGGAGGTGTGAGTTGAAGGCCTCCTGAAATTGGGCCTCCTCCAGACGTTCCCAGTTCACCCGAACTACACGTTTGGGCTTACCAGGTCTATCCAGAGGCTTCCGCCGCCACTCGACCCAACTCACCACCAGATGGTGATCAGTTGACAACTCCCCCCCTCGAGTGTCCAAAACATACGGCCTCAGGTCCGATAACGAAATCGATCATGGACCTTCTGCCTAGGGTGCTCTGGTACTACGTACACTTATGAGCATCCTTATGTTCGAACATGGTGTTTGTTATGGCCAATCCATGACTAGCACAGAAGTCCAGTAACAAACCAACACTCCGGTTCAGATCAGGGGGGCCGTTCCTCCCAATCACGCCCCTCCAAGTGTCTCCATCATTGCCCACATGTGCGTTGAAGTCTCCCAGCAAGATTAAAGAGTCCCCTTCAGGAGCCCCATACAGGACTCTTTCCAGGGTCTCCAAGAAGGCTGTATACTCTGAACTGCTGTTGGGTGCATAAGCACACACACAACAGTCAGAGTTTTCCCCCCCATAACCCGCAGGCGTAGGGAGGCGACCCTCTCGTCCACTGGGGTAAACTCCAACAACGAAGCACCCAACCGGGGACTTGTGAGTATCCCCACACCCGCCCGGCGCCTCACACCTCGAGCAACTCCGGAGAAGAATAGAGTCCAACCCCTATCCAGAAGTAAGGTTCCAGAGCCGACGCTGTGCGTAGAGGCGAGCCCAACCAGATCCAACTGGTAACGCTCCACCTCCCGCACAAGCTCCGGCTCCTTCCCCCCCAGAGAGGTGACGTTCCACGTCCCCAAAGCCAGCTTCTGTCGCCCGGGTCTGGTCCGTCGAGACCCTCTGCTTTCACTGCTACCCTTCTGGCAGCGCACCCGACCCCATGGGGGTCGGGTGCGGCCCGCGTATCCTCACTTCTTGTTTTTTCTTTCATGAGGTCTTTTGAACCAATCTTAGTCTGGCCCCTTGCCTGAGACCAATTTGCCATGGGAGACCCTACCAGGAACACAAGACTAGGGCCACCAGGGTGGGTGGAGGGGGTCCGGAGGACGGGTCTGGGCTGACAACCCAAGAGCACTGCGGAGGACCCGGAAGGGATCTCGGGCGGACGGCCCGGGGGCAAGGCAGAAGCCGAGAAGGGGGACTCGGGCGGACGGTCCGGGGGCAAGACAGAGTCCAAGGTGGGGGTTATGGAGGGGCGAAGGCCACCGCGGACGAACTCAGGGGGCCGAGCATGAGGGCGAGGGCCGCGGCCGGGAAAGTCAGGGGGCCGGGCTCGAGGGCGAAGGCCGTGGCTCTCAGGGGGCCGGGATCGAGGGTGAAGAATGCGGCTCACAGGGGGCCGGGCTCGAGGGCGAAGACCAGACAGCTCCAGAGGCCGGGCAGGAACCGGTGTCGGAGCTGGTGGGACAGTTCTCGGCAGGATCCCCCACGGAAGAGGACCAGGACACGGGATTGGCAGGACCCCCGGCAGGAGAGTAGTCGGCGGGGCCTCCAACGGCACAGGACATAGGATTGGCAGGACCCCCGGCAGGAGAATAGACGGCGGGACCTCCAACGAGACAGGACAAGGAGCTGGCAGGACCCCCGGCAGGAGAGTAGACGGCGGGACCTCCAAGGGGACAGGACAAAGGGTTGGTAGGACCCCCGGCAGGAGAGTAGTCGGCGGGGCCTCCAACGGCACAGGACAAAGGGTTGGCAGGACCCCCGGCAGGAGAGTAGTCGGCGGGACCTCCAACGAGACAGGACAAGGAGCTGGCAGGACCCCCGGCAGGAGAGTAGACGGCGGGACCTCCAACGGGACAGGACATGGAGATGGCAGGACCCCCAGCGGAACCTCCAACGGACCAGGACATTGGGTAGGGACTTGAGACGTGACTCGAGAGGAGACTCGAGAGGAGACTCGAGAGGGGAACCAAGGGGGAACTCGAGAGGGGACTCGAGAGGAGACTCGAGAGGGGAACTAGAGAAGGGAACTCGAGAGGGACTACAGAGGGGACTAGAGGAGGGACTAGAGGAGGGAACTCGAGAGGGAACTGGAGAGGGGACTCGAGAGAGAACTTGAAGCCAGAATCATGGCTGTAAGGTCCGGTTCTGAAGCCGGAAACATGGCTGTAAGGTCTGGTTCTGGAGCCGGAAACATGGCTGTAAGGTCTGGTTCTGGAGCCGGAAACATGGCTGCTGGGGCCAGAACTGGGTCTGGAACCATGGCTGTGTGGGCCGGTTCTGTAGCCGGAACCATGGCTGCTCGGGCTGCTAGCCTGGCCTTGCGACGACTCCTCTTAGCAGCCGCCTGAATACTCCGTGGACCTCCATAAGCCAGATGAGTTCCGGAATACAACTCCTGGACAGGAGCAGGAACTGGGGCAGAAGCACGGGTTGACTGTAGGCGGAACCCACCAAGGCGTATGGTGCCAGGTTGGGAATTGGGAGACATGGAGTTAGCATGCCTGGGGCTAGCAGGCCGGGAATCACATGTTTCAAGGAAGTCCAAAATCCAGTCAGGTAAGAACTCCACAAAACATCGTTTCTCTGCTGCCAACCGGTGCGCCTCTACCAAAGCGGCCCTCTTCTGCCGAACACTGGACGCTCCCTTCCACCAATCGAAGCATTAAGCCAGATAGAAGGTAAAATGCTGTAAAATGGATCATCTGCTGGGTCCATTTGTTAGGTCGGTTCGTAATGTTACGGTGTGTGAAGCAGGCAGGACCCAAATGCAGATCAAAGTGAAAATTCCTTTATTTCAAGGCTAGGTGATAAACAAAGACAAAACAGAACACTCACCGACGAACTAGTCATGACACAAGACGAACCGACACTGAACACAGGAAGAGACTAAATACAGGGAGGGGTAATCACAAGACGAGACACAGCCGGGCAGGGGAGGAGAAACACAAGAGCCACAGGTGAAAACAATCAGACACTAGACACACCAGGGAAACTAACGACGGGAGGAAAAACACAGGGAAAAGGACCAGACAATATAACAAGAGGAAAACATGACAGGGAGAACAGCAAAACACCCAAAACACGACATAGAAAACGTGACATAACACAATAATCGTAACAGATATGCTGTCTCACTGAAACTTGGTTGAGACATGAAGAATATGTCAGGATAAATGAGGCCACTCCACCCAACCATATCAATACTCATATTTCCCGATATGAATACTACTCTTCATTAATAGATGAGAATAAGAATAATGCAAGATTTTTTTTCAGCACTGTAGCCAGGCTGACAGAGAGCCACAGCTCGATTGAGCCTTCTATTCCCATAGCACTCAGTAGTAATGATTTTATGTGCTTTTTTAACGATAAAATTGTTACTCTTAGAAACAAAATCAATGACCTCTTGCCTTTGACCAGTATGGTGTTATCAACAGCTCCCGGAAACCTAAGTTCTAATGTTACACTAGATAGTAAACTAGAATGCTTTTCAGCCATAAACCTTGAACAATTAAATTCAATGATTCTTTCTTCTAAACCATCAACGTGTATCTTAGACCCGATTCCAACTAAGCTGTTCAAATAAGTTTTTCCATTAATTAGCACTTCTTTATTAAATATTATGAATATGTCTTTATTATCAGGCTATGTTCCACAATCATTTAAAGTTGCAGTAATAAAACCTCTTCTTAAAAAGCACAACCTCGATCCAGAGGTTTTAGCCAATTATAGACCTATTTCTAATCTCCCATTCCTCTCAAAAATTCTTGAGAAAGCGGTCGCAAAACAGTTGTGTGATTACTTAAAAAACAATGATTTATTTGAAGATTTTCAGTCTGGCTTTAGAACACATCATAGCTCTGGTTAAAGTCACAAATGACATTCTAATAGCCTCAGACAAGGGACTTGTCTCTATTCTTGTTTTGCTCGATCTCAGTGCTGCATTTGATACTATCGACCATGATATCCTATTGCAAAGACTAGAGCACTTAATTGGCATACAGGGAACTGCTTTCGGCTGGTTTAGGTCCTATATATCTGAATGCTCTCAGTTTGTACGTGTCAACGATGAATCTTCCACGCAAACCAAAGTTAGCCATGGAGTGCCACAGGGCTCAGTGCTTGGACCTATTTTGTTCACACTATACGCTATTGCTAGGCAATATTATAAGGAATCATTCTGTAAATTTCCACTGTTATGCGGATGATACTCAACTATATTTATCCATCAAGCCTGATGAAACCAATCACCTAAATAAAATTCAAGACTGCCTCAAGGGCTTAAAAACGTGGATGACCTTAAACTTTTTGATGTTAAACACGACCAAAACTGAAGTTATTGTACTCGGCCCAAAGAATCTACGAAACAAACTATCTAAAGATATACTAGTTATGGATGGCATTCATTTGGCCTCCAGTGAGACTGTAAGAAATCTTGGTGTTATATTTTATCAGGATTTATCCTTTAACGCCCACATAAAATCAATCTCAAGGACCGCCTACTTCCATCTACGCAACATTGCCAAAATTTGGCATATCTTGCCTCAAAACGATGCAGAGAAACTAGTCCATGCATTTGTTACTTCTAGGCTGGATTATTGTAACTCTTTATTATCAGGGTGTACCAAGAAGTCAGTTAAGTCGCTTCAGCTGATTCAAAATGCTGCAGATCGTGTACTAACCAGAGTTAGGAAAAGGGACCACATTACTCCTGTTCTGGCTGCCTTACACTGGCTCCCTATAGAACACAGGATAGAATTTAAAATTCTTCTTCTCGCCTACACTCTAAAAACGAATTCAGGCGACCTTTCACCTCCACTTAATTAAATGCATGGTTGCAAGATAAAAATGTGAGTTAATTGATTTAGATAAACATTTTAAGTTGTGTTGACATAATAATGTTGGTAATTACATCAACTTAATATTATGTGTAATTTGAACTCTGATTTCTGCGTTAATTGACTTAAAACTAAATTCAAGTTGTAGTAAGTAATGCAATTGGCTTGATAACTTAATTGTTCTACACCTTGAGTTAAGGATTTCAAGTCCACTCCCACTTAACATGCCGGGACAAGTTCCGACAGTTAAGACAAATAGAAATATACAAAGGACATTTTAAGGTGAGTGTCATCTTTTGTCATTCAAATACAGTAGATAGCCTTGTAGTTGCACTGTATAGGCAAATTGCTGTTTGACCAAAATTAGCAGCCTTTGAACTGTGAATAGTTCTGTGAGAGGATACAAAGTAGTAGAGGCTACTGTGAGAGTAAAAATACTTTGGTTACTATTGTGATATCGCTTTTTATTCAAAATGAATCTCGGTGAAGTAGATCAAGGATGCTTCTTGAGGTAGGATCGTTATTTAGAGTTGTCATTGAAATGCAAGTTGTTGGCAGTCACCCATTCAGAATATATTCATTTAGGTAATTTCTCTTTTTTTCCTTTTTCAAAAATAGCACAATACAATTGAAGTACGCAGAGAACTATAGCCATCCGCTGCCTTGTCGTGTACCTTGGAGAAAAGGAAAAGGACATTTTTAAGGAGTTTAGCGACGTAATTAAAAATCTTGAAATAACATAAAATCCATGGGCACAGTGGACACAGGACAAAAGCACTGCTCTCTGTCAGTTACATTTTGAAGCATATTGCACTTTTGGCCACACCCCAATCCATAATATCTTAGCAACGTTCAGCATGGATAGGTGTTGACAGCAATGGCATGGGAAAAGGATTGTGTAACATTTTAAAAGTGGCTTCTTCACTTAACCAGTTCAAATATCGTATGGAACCTGCAAAAAAGATGAGAAGATACACTAAAACTTGCACGGTTGTGATTGACAAAATCTGTCCACATGCATTTAAACACTAGGCAAAGTACTCAAAAGCACCTCTGTGTGTCTTCAGGACCACATTGCCATGATGACACACACATGCAGACTCAATAGGTGAAAACAAGACCAGCGTTGCTTTAGCAGCTGGTAATAATGGCTCTGAATTTGCTAAGAGTGACAGTTTAAAAAGTATGCAATTACCTAATTAATTATCTCCTATGCGCTAACCTATTATTGAATGTGCTTCAAAAGGACATGAATATCGCCTTCATCAGTGACCGGTCCACCCCAAGATCTGACCATACGATGGCAACCATCGTGGTCGAGGGAAACAAATGAATGAGCATTCTGCGTTAAATGTGTTCGTACTGTTTGAAATAATGACTGTCGGCAGTGTAAACATCTTTGTTACATCTTTTGTAAAATTGATGTGTGTGATCTGCAGATTGGTGGCCATTGAGAGTTTGTTTGTGTAGTTTTACAAAAACTTTACAGATTTGACACTGGTTTTATATATGCAAAGGCCTCTAACTTCGTTGTGATGGCAGCATTTATTTGCTGTGTCCCCATTTCCCATGGTAATATGGCTAATGTGTTTATTTATTATTTGTGGGGCAATTTAAATGTGTTATTTATCTTTTTTTTCAAGATTTAAATGAAGCTCAGCGCAAGTTCTTTCAGGAAGACTGGGTGTATACATTCACTCCGCAGCTGCATATAATCAGCTCATCACAGGCGTTCTCTTTAACCTATAAAATAATAAGCCCAACTATAAAATGGTTCTCCTCTCTCCTGCAGTCAGCTGTGATTTCAGGTGTTCATGCACCTTATCATATGGCATGTGTCAATAAATGTTCAAACTAAATGAATTCTCTCCTGATTGAAACTCATGTGTTGAAATAAACAACTGCAGTTCAAAATAAAAAGTGAATTGCCTAATATTTTTGTTGTGGAATAAATTAATTTCTTTCTTTAAAGGCAAAAACATGAAAAAGCTAAGAAAAAAAACTATTGAAAACAATATATTTGGAGCAACTTCATTTATAAATGGTTGTCAACTTAAAAACGTGTGTTCACAATGATGGTAATTAAGTACATACAACTTCAAATTCCTTTTAAATCATGTGGTAAAACAAGTTGGAACAACTTCATTTTTGTAGTAATCAACTTAAAAACGTGTATCCCGAATGAGGGTGATTACTGTAAGTACATACAACTTAAAATTCCTTTTAAATCATGTGGTAAAACTAGTCGGACTCGGAACAACTTGATCTTTTGAGTAATCAACTTCAAAACTTGTGTTTATGCTACCAATTATTAAGTAAGTGGTAATTAAAAACACCTCGGATTGTAGAGGAAAAGCCTTCTCCCCTAACTCAAATAACTTTATTGCTTTAAGACAATTTCATTAGAAGTTGTCTTAACTCAATAAACATTGATGCAAACTGTTGCGTTGATTTTCTTTGTTGAGCCAAGGCATTTGTTTGTACAAAGCCCTTAATGGGCAGGCGCCATCTTACCTTAAAGAACTCATTATACCCTACTGTCCTACTAGGGCATTGCGTTCCAAGAATGCAGGGTTGTTGGCTAGAGTCTCTAAAAGTACAATGGGAGCCAGAGCCTTTTCTTATCTTATCAAGATTCAAGTGGAATCAGCTTCCAGTTTGTGTTCGGGCGGCAGACAGCCTATCCGTTTTTAAGAGTACGCTTAAGACCTTCCTTTTTGATAAAGCTTATAGTGATAAAATAAAATAATCTAATATGAGTGCATTGACGTAGATACGTTGTGCCTCTTCACCTATACATTTTAGTTCTTACTCTTTCAATTAAATCCTAAAAACTTAGATCTTATATTTAAAACGTTATCCAAACCTTTCCCCTCTATGACCTCTCGAGGTTCTAATAGAGGGTAACAGGTTGCAGAGAAGGCCTAGCTCGGCCCGGGAGTGTGGAACGTAGCCACAGACCTACTCCTTACCTCTAACCAATTCAGGTTCCAGTGGGGACCTTTCTCCCTGTGTGCCTCTCCACCTCTGTTTCCTACTTCTTACTTGCTACCCTTTTCCCTCAACCTATCCTAAGGGAATGCATGTATGTAGACACGTTAGTTTAGCTGCTATAGGCTTGGACTGTTAGGGGGGGCACCTTACTCCGTCTTTCTGGCTGTTTGTACCTGTGTACTCTCATGTTCCGATTAACCCTGTTTCCCCTAAATCTCTTTTTTTGTGTCCATATATACGCCGGGATCCTGAGTCGAGGCTAATCCTGTTGCTGTGGTCGTGTGTCCTGGATCCTCTATCCTGAGTACTGGATCTGAGTTCTGGACTTCGAGTCGTGGCTGAACCTGTCTCTGCGGTCCTGCCAGACTCTCACCATACTACTTCCCTGATCGCTCCCACAAGATTGCTGACATCCTCGTGGATTCATCTTCTTATTATAGACACATGCATTTCCAAACATTTGGTCTACCTATGTTGTAAATGTATTATCTTTTCGATTTACACACGGCATCTATTGCACGTCTGTCCGTCTTTGGAGAGGGATCCCTCCTCTGTTGCTCTCCCTGAGGTTTCTCCCATTTTCCCCATTAAACTGTGGGGTTTTCTCTGGACGTTTTTCCTTGTACGATGTGAGGGTCTAAGGACAAAGGGTGTGGTATTGTCATACTGATATTCTGTACAAATTGTGAAGACCACTGAGACAAATGTAACATTTGTGATATTGGGCTATATAAATAAACATTGATTGATTGATTGATATACTATATCTAAGAGTGCATGGATCCAATTCTGTGAGCCTGGTGTCGGCCGAACAGGAACCGGAGCCGGTGGGATAGGCCTCGGCAGGATCCCCCACGGAAGAGGACCAGGAGTTGGCAGCACCCCCGGCGAGACAGAGGATGGCGGGGCCTCCAACGGAACAGGACAAGGGGTTGGCAGGACCTCCAGCGGAACCTCCAACGGGACAGGACATAGGATTGGCAGGACCCCCGGCAGGAGAGTAGACGGCGGGACCTGCAACGGGACAGGACAAAGGGTTGGCAGGACCCCCGGCAGGAGAGTAGACGGCGGGACATCCAACGGGACAGGACATAGGGTTGGCAGGACCCCCGGCAGGAGAGTAGTCGGCGGGGCCTCCAATGAGACAGGACAAGGAGCTGGCAGGACCCCCGGCAGGAGAGTAGACGGCGGGACCTCCAACGGGATAGGACATAGGGTTGGCAGGACCCCCGGCAGGAGAGTAGTCGGCGGGACCTCCAACGGGACAGGACATAGGGTTGGCAGGACCCCCGGCAGGAGAGTAGTCGGCGGGACCTTCAACGGGACAGGACATAGGGTTGGCAGGACCCCCGGCAGGAGAGTAGGCGGCGGGACCCCCAACGGGACAAAACATGGAGTTGGCAGGACCCCCAGCGGAACCTCCAATGGCACTTCAGTAGGGACTTGAGTTGGGACTGGAGAGGGAACTCGAGAGGGGACTCCAGAGGGGGCTCGAGAGGGAACTAGGGAAGGGACTAGAGGAGGGACTAGAGGAGGGACTAGAGGTGAGACCTGAGAAGGGACTAGAGGAGGGACTAGAGGAGGGACTAGAGGAGGGACTAGAGAGGGGACTCGAGAAGAGACTAGAGAGGGGACCAGAGAAGGGACTTGAGTTAGGACTCGAGAAAGGAATAGAGTGGGGACTATAGCAGCTGGGGCCAGAGCTGGGTCTGGAACCATGGCCGCTGGGGCCGGAACTGGGGCCTGGACCATGGCTGTAAGGTCCGGTTCTGGAGCCGGAAACATGGCTGTAAGGTCCGGTTCTGGAGCCGGAAACATGGCTGTAAGGTCCGGTTCTGGAGCAAGGACCATGGCTGCTGGGACCAGAACTGGGTCTGTAACCATGGCTGCTGGGTGCTGAACTGGTTCTGGAACCATGGCCTTTTGGGCTCGTGCTGCTAACTTGGCCTTGCGACTCCTCTTAGGAGCTGTTTGTAGGCTCCGTGGACCTCCAAAAGCCAGACGAGTACCAGCGAATGACTCCTGGACTGTAGCAAACACTGGGTGAGAAGCAGGGGCTGATGCCAGACGGACCACACCGATGCGTGTGGTCAAAAAGGGAATCTGGAGACCTGGGTCTATCAGGATCGGGAAAACAAACCGTGAGGTAATCCAAAAGCCAGGCCGGTAAGAATTTAACCAAATCTTGATTCCTCAGCGTAAGGTGGACTGCATCTGCCAGAGCAGCATCTTGCTGCTGAACCCTGACCGCTCCTATCCATCGATGAGCACAGTCAGACAAAGAAAAGGTGTAATCCACTAGTTCCTGCTCAAACGGATCTGCTGGGCCCATATCGTGGTTGGTTCGTTCTGTTACGGTGAGTGAAGCAGGCAGGACCCAAATGCAGAAAAAACTGAAAATACCTTTATTTCAAGGATATGGCACACGGATAATCAGAACACTCCCCGGTGAACACAGTCACAGACAAACGACACACCAGGGAAACTAACGACAGGAGGAAAAACACAGGGAAAAGGACCAGACAATATACCAAGAGGAAAACATGACAGGGAGAACAGCAAAACACCCAAAACAAGACCTACAAAACGTGACATAACACAATAATCGTAACAATTACCTGTAAATGCACATCCAATCTTTCATGGGGATGCAGCATGTCTTTTTGTTTCCTCAGCTACCCACTGACTGACATTTGATCTCATTGTGGTTGTTGCTGCGGATATTCCCTTCGACAGGCTTCTGTCCTCAATACCCTCTTGCACATTAGCAATGAAAGAACGGAGAGATTACAGTACATACAGTTTAGTCCTATGTACTTTTTATCAGAGCATTACAAAAAAGTGTATGCAACTCTTGTTTCATCTAAACAAGTATTAAAGGTTATCTGCTGTATCTCTATAGTTGTACTTGTCGTGGATTTAAAGTATATAAAGTTTATATATGTGTAAATACCTCAACACCTGCAGTAGCACAGATCAGCACCACTCCAACCACTGAAGTGACAAGAACATTCATTACAGTTCATGTTAACATCTCTGCTGTTTCTTTAAATTCTGCACCACAATATGTTTTGATGGGTATTTGCAAATGCCTTGACTATCTGCAGGATATTGCTGCATGTCTTCATTAAACCATGCAAACTAATCAGACAGCGCCACCAGGTGGCTGCAAACCTTATAACTTTTGTAAAATGTATGTAGTCATGCAATCTACAACATTGCCTTAAAAAAAAGAACTTCCCCTGAAGATGTTTGCAAAGTCTTTCCAACCCAGTTGGTATGCATAAGACCGCAATCAGCAAATTTGGCTCTTGAGAGTCACGGGTAAAGTTTTCATCAGGACTGCATCATGAAACTGACTGGTGCGGAGTTAATTGGCTGCTGTGTATGTTTATTTTCCCCAATTTCCTGTGCTATGAATGAAGTATTGTATTATTTATTCTTCCAGAAATTCAAACCCTACAAAGTCCCTGAAGTCATTATCTTCTGAATGAGACATGTACTGAATGACGCCACATCGACTACATATGAGAGGTATCATCATTAAATAATTATTGTTGTCCTGATGTTATAGGCTGCAGGTTTGAGACAGAAAAGGGTCACATCCCAGGGGTCATTTATATGCTTAAACAAAAGCTGTTGTCTGTATCAATAACTGTGCATTTGTACTCCCTTAAGAGTATACTCATTCTGCAGACAACCTTGCCTATTGTTTATTATTGGGAACATATCTGCTGATTTATGTTTCTATAAACAAGTTATATTTGCAATAACAATAAGAGTGGACATTGTACATGACGGCCGTTTACAATAACCAGAATACTAAATTAGGAAATTATGCTGCTCTTTTAAATTGGGGCATCCTTTTTGCTACCAGGGATTTATCTCAAAGCTGCAACCCATTTAACTTCAAAAGCCCCTCACAAAGTCCCTTCAGTGTTTATTGTGTCTTTGAAAGCAGTTATTGCGTAGCTAAATTGTTGAAGTCACCATTGGACTGAGTACAAGGCACAATATGTCTCTGATCACTGAGAAAGAAGAGTGACGCAGGACTTCTTCCACTGCAGCCAAGCAAAATCTCTTAATAAAGAGCTTTGTGGGGTTTTTGCTATTAAATGGCTGCTATTTCTTCCATAGCTCTGTTAATTGAGAAGATTTGTCTTTGTAAGACGCAGCTGTCTTATTGAATTTATAGTGCAGTATGCTGAACACTGGAGCAACAAGCATCAGCTTTTCTTTACCCCACTTCTTTTGAGTGTGATATATGTTCTCTGCTACACACATTATAAGAAAAACATCCCAGTGTCCCATATAGATAAAAATGCAGCTCTGCTTGACAGTTGTTTGCGATTATTTTGTAGTAATTATTAGTAATTTAACTGGAGATAAGGTATAAGTTATGTTTTATCCCTGGTAGTAAGCTTTAAACTGGATTTGTTTCTGGACTTGAAATGAGCAGTATAACATACCATAAAATACAGAAAAGCTGTCTTTATCATCAACCTCTTTAGGATAAGATGATTCACATTTCATGGTTGTGTTAGAATCACTGTCAAGGATTTGCGGGAAAAGGTAGGACCCAAATGCAGACTACAAAAAGGTAAAGGTTATAAACAGGTTTAAAAGCTGAAAACAAAAAAACATGGCATGAATCAAAAACATTGATAGTACAAGGTAGCAAGAATACACTAAACTGACCGTGACCAACATGGAGGGAGACAGGAGAGACAAATAATGAACCGACATGGAACACAGGGGAAGACTAGACTAAATACACAGAAGGGTAATCACAGGACAAGACACAGCTGGGCAGGGGAGGGAGAAACACAAGGGCAACAGGTGAACACAATGAGACAATCAGACACACCAGGGAAACTAACGACAGGGAGGAGGACCAGACAAAACACAAGGAGGAAGACAAAACACCGAATGAACAGACTTACAAAACCCATAACCAGACAGACAACACTAAAACTGTGACATAAACCCGGGAGTGTGACAGAACCCCCCCCTCAAGGGACGGATCCCAGACGTCCCAAAAAACAAAGTCCAGCAGGGTGGGTGGAGGGGGTCTGGAGGACGGGTCTCGGGCGGACGGCATGGGGGAAAGGCAGAGACCAAGGAGGGGGTCTCGGGCGGAAGGCCCGGGGGCAAGGCAGAGACCAAGGTGGGGAACTCGGGCGTACGGCCCGGGGGCAAGGCAGAGTCCAAGGTGGGGAACTCGGGCGGATGGCCCGGGGGCAAGGCAGAGACCATGGAGGGGCGAAGGCCACAGCGGGCAAACTCAGGGGGCCGAGCATGAGGGCGAAGGCAGCGGCAGGAAGAGTCAGGGGACCGGGTCTGAGGGCGAGGACCGCGGCCGGGAAAGTCAGGGGGCCGGCCTCGAGGGCGAAGACCGCGGCTCTCAGGGGGCCGGGCTCGAGTACGAAGACCAGACAGCTCCGGAGGCCAGGCAGGAGCCGGTGTCGACCGGACAGGAACCGGAGCCGGTGGGACAGGTGTCGGCAAGATCCCCCACGGAAAAGGACAAGGAGTTGGCAGGACCCCCGGCGAGACAGGTGATGTCGAGGACTCCAACGAAACAGGACATGGGGTTGGCAGGGTAGAAGAGTAGTCGGCGGGACCCCCAACGGGACAAGACATGAGGCCGGCAGGACCCCCGGCAGGAGAGCAGTCGGCGGGACCTCCAACGGCACAGGACATAGGGTTGGCAGGACCCCTGGCAGAAGAGTAGTCGGCGGGGCCTCCAACGGCACAGGACATAGGGTTGGCAGGACCCCCGGCAGAAGAGTAGTCGGCGGGGCCTCCAACGGCACAGGACATAGGGTTGACAGGACCCCCGGCAGAAGAGTAGTCGGCGGGACCCCCAACGGGACAGGACATGGAGTTGACAGGACCCCCAGCGGAACCTCCAACGACCAGAACATTGGGTAGGGACTTGAGAGGGGACTCGAGAGGTGACTCGAAAGGGGACTCGAGAGGGAACTCGAGAGGAGACTCGAGAGTGGACTCGAGAAGAAACTCGAGAGTGGACTCGAGAGGGATCTCGAGAGGGAACTTGAGCGGAGACTCGAGAGGTGACTGGAGAAGGAACTCGAGAGGAGACTCGAGAGGTGACTTGTAACGAGACTTCAGAGGGAACTCAAGAGGTGACTCGAGAGGGGACTTGAAAGGTGCCTTGAGCGGAGACTCGAGAGGTGACTGGAGAAGGAACTTGAGAGGGGACTGGAGAGGATACTAGAGGGAACTCGAGAGGAGACTTGAAAGGGAACTCGAGAGGTGACTTGAGAGGGAACTCGAGAGGTGACTCAAGAGGGGACTCTAGAGGGAACTCGAGAGGGGACTTGAGAGGTGCCTTGAGAGGGAACTTGAGCGGAGACTCGAGAGGTGATTGGAGAAGGAACTTGAGAGGGGACTCGAGAGGATACTTGAGAGGGAACTGGAGAGGGGACTCGAGAGGGGACTCGAGAGGGAACTGGAGAGGTGAATTGAGACGGTCGGTACGCCGACAGGACACGGGGTGCTGGAGTCGGCTGGTACGCCGGCAGGACACGGGGAGCTGGCGTCGGCCGGAGAGCCAGTACTGGAGCCCAAACTGGAGTCGGGACCATGGCTACTGGGGCCAGGACTGGGGCTGGAACCATGGCTGCATGGGCCGGTTCTGGAGCCGGAAACTTGGCTGTGGGAACCGGAACTGAAGCCTGGATCATGGCTGTGTGGGCCGGTTCTGGAGCCGGAAACATGGCTGTAAGTTCCGGTTCTGGAGCAGGGACCATGGCTGCTGGGGCCGGCACTGGAGCCGGAACCGGAACACGGAACCATGGCTGTGTGGGATGGTACTGGAGCACGGTACCATGACTGTGTGGGCCGGCACTGGAGCACGGAAACATGGCTGTAAGGTCCGGTTCTGGAGCAGGGACCATGGCTGCTGGGGCCGGCACTGGAGCCGGAACCATGGCTGCTAGGACCGGTACCTGAGTACCAGCTGGCTTCCTGGCCTTGCGTCTTTTAGAGGTCTTTTGGAGGCTCCGTGGACCTCCAAACGCCAGGCGGGATCCCAAGAAAGGGTCAGAGAATGGAGACTGGCACTCAGGGCTGCGTGAGAAAACTCTGAGAAACTCAGGCAATGAGCTTCTCAACCATGGCACGTTGTCCACCTCCATTTGCGCCTTTTTGAGGATAGCCTCTTTGTCCCTTTTAGCCGAGGTTCTACTCCATTCAGCATAATGACACTGAAGAGTGTACTCTAGGGAGAACAAGTCCAAATAAAAATAAAAATCAGCTGGGTCCATTGTTGGTCGGTTCATTCTGTTAGAATCACTGTCAAGGATTTGCGGGAAAAGGTAGGACCCAAATGCAGACTACAAAAAGGTAAAGGTTATAAACAGGTTTAAAAGCTGAAAAACAAAAAAACATGGCATGAATCAAAAACATTGATAGTACAAGGTAGCAGGAATACACTAAACTGACCGTGACCAACATGGAGGGAGACAGGAGAGACAAACAATGAACCGACATGGAACACAGGGGAAGACTAGACTAAATACACAGAAGGGTAATCACAGGACAAGACACAGCTGGGCAGGGGAGGGAGAAACACAAGGGCAACAGGTGAACACAATGAGACAATCAGACACACCAGGGAAACTAACGACAGGGAGGAGGACCAGACAAAACACAAGGCGGAGGACAAAACACCGCATGAACAGACTTACAAAACCCATAACCAGACAGACAACACTAAAACCGTGACATAAACCCGGGAGTGTGACAGGTTGTTAATGCACAGCATCATTTCTTAGAAGCTTGTCATTTCAAAGTAAAATGCATTTAGAAATATAAGTAATTATAGTATCAGTGAAACCGGTTTACAGTGAAGGATGCAGACTGCTGCTGTAATGATTACGTAATATCTTACTTGTCCATAGAGGCCTATATGGAGAGCTCGTGTTAAAGAGTAGTTTGTCATTTTGTTGTAATGCCAAACTAGCTTCTGTATGTATCTGTTTAAAATGTGTAACTGTGTTCAGTCTGAGCCCGATACTTGTGAAGAGCCATTTAAATTAAGTCCAGTGATTCTATGTTGTTGCAGTTTTTATGTGGGATGAATCATATTTGACTTCTTCGGATTTGCCAATAAATGTTATATGGCACTTGGAAAGAAAGTGCCACAACAAAAAGCTTAATATTTTTGGAAAATGTTGAAATCTGAATGCATTTTATTTCTCATTGGTCTACAAATAAATAATGGTGAAACACCCACTGTCCCAAACCAGTTCTTTTCTGGCGTTAAGACAAGTTCAGATGAGGTTCACTGCGGGGAAGTATTCCCTGTTTCTCAGAGATCAATCCAGGCACACATGTGTGCAGACACAGGGCCAGTCCTGACTTTGCTCTCCATTAGTCAGAACTGCCTCTATTTCACTAAGTGAGTCGAAGGATATGAATTAGCCTGAATAGCCACAGCTGGGGCCTGTCTGTGGCCGTAGGGAAGAAAACAATGATTTAAAACAGGCAATAACTAGGAAACTTTTGGACACACAAAAGCACTTTTTAAGAATTCAAATGAAAATCCTGATATCTGACATCAAGAAAAAGTCAGTGAATAGCAATATAAAACACTCTTTTCATCATCTGATTGATAAAATACCTTGAGGAAGGTTTTGGAAGAACAGTTTAACATTTTAGGTGATCCAGACTTCAAAAGATCAGAAGGGTCTGCAACAGATTTAAGATATAATGTTAAAATACATTTATGTCAAGGCATAAGGAGAATTACTGTCTTTCTCCAGTGCTCCAATACAACTGTGTGGTTGCTGATGTCTAAAATAACTTTGTCATTTATTGTAAAACAAAAATAAAAAAACAGGTTTAGAGGTTGGTCCGACAATCTTCCTCATTAGAATTCAATAACACTTAACAAAGCATAATAAAAAAACAAAAGTAACTTGAATCTTAGACGGTTAAGAGAATCCTCTCAGTCGTCAGATATACCCAAATCATTTTAACTAATGATGCTAAGTTCAAATTAATAAACGCCAAAACACAATGGCACACCAAGAAACATCTTATTTGAACCCTGCACGTTTCTCAGGGACAGTAATTAATATTCAAATACTTTTTAATATTAATCTTGAAATGATCATCCCAAGGTGGAAATGGCTTCAATGAGGACATCAAAAGTGGATCCACTTTGTTAGCACACCGGGACAGAGGTTCACATGAGGCTCATATGCGGAAGAACCGTATACTGTGAGCCTGGGTCGCTGGAGCAGGAGAAGATAGATACTTGGAAAGGAAATGATGGAAAGAATGAATGTGGAAAGAATACATTTGGCAAAAGTAATCAGAAAAGCAGCTACCTTATTAAACAATATTAGATTTCCAGGTAATAAAAACAGGAAATAAATGAAAAAATCATGCATGCTGTGTGTGCAAACTCTAAAGGCCCTGTCACACTGTCCCGAAATTGACACCCGATGGACACACGATAAAGGAAATGTTCAAATTCGGCTGTAATCGTAGCAACATCGGGCCATTCGTGAGGGCATCTTAAGCCATCGTATGACCGCCGGTGGAGTTTCTCAGGCTCCGGCAGCAACTTCGTGAGCGGCAACTTCGTAAGGCACTCGTGAGGGCATCTTGTCAAATCGTGTCATCTTCGTGTTATCATCGGTGCATTCACCCTCACTCTGATCGTGGCGAATGCCCGATGGCACCGATGATAACAAGATGCCCTCACGATGGCCTTACGAAGGGCAACATTTACACACGAATTCAACACGAAAATGAACCTTCGCAAGGTCCTTCGGCAATTTTTTGGCATGCCAAAGATTTTGCCACCGCTCACGAAGTTGCTGCTGGAGCCTGAGAAACTCCACCGGCGGTCATACGATGGCTTAAGATGCCCTCACGAATGGCCCGATGTTGCTACGATCACAGCCGAATTTGAACATTTCCTTTATCGTGTGTCCAGGGGCGGACTGGCCATCTGTAGAATCTGGAGAACCACAGAACGGCCGGTCGTCAAGGGCCGTTGACGGCCGGCCGGCCCTTTTAAAAAAAAATAAAAATAGTTTAACGGCATCATTTAAGTTGCGCTGACGGCCGACAGAGGACGACAGCGGCTGCTAATGCAGTTGTGTGGTTCTTATCTGTCAAATAATCACACACGAAGAAGAAAAGAGACCGGCCACACGAAGAGAAGGGATTAGACGCCGCGGCAGACAGGGAGAATGAAAAAACATGGATAAAAATCAAAGAAAACGAAAAGAAAAAAGTGGGGCAGAGAAGGCAAGAGAAAAAAAGGTGAAGTCACTCGCAGGCAGTGGCGAGCCGTGACTTTTATACCTAGGCCCTCTGACCCCCCCTTCCCTCGGAAAAAAAAGAAGAGATATTACGTCACAGCGTATAGGCTACTTCAGCGGAATATAAAAACAGCGGCCCGGGGTGCAAAACGCATCAATGACAGTGACCCTCTACCACACAAAACAACACCATTTATATAAACACCTATCATGACAGGGCACCCACAGCCAAGTAACAATTACAAATGAATTAAGTCGGCACGGCGGCCCACATTGAAAATGACTTAGGCCTACCTTTGATGATCAAATCACTTAAACACAAAGTCCATCCTCCTGTCCTTTTGGATGAAGCACTTGATGGCGGATCATGCAGCTGATCCTTTGCCACTCCAGTTTATCATTGTAACTCAATCTTGAAAATGACTCGGTTAATAATTTCGCAACGATGTCATCACTATCACTGAAGTGAGCCATCATGAACGAACTTATGCTAATTATAAATCTATCGATCATAAATCTATCGTTTAGATGTATGATTCGAAAATAATAAAAGTAGGGTAGACATGTGGATATTATCCGGCTGAACAAAACGTGCATTTATCTAACAGGTTCGTTTTCCACAGACCTTATTTCGAGCTATTTTCCAAAATCCTATGGAGAAATCACATTGGTTTCTGTCGAGGGAATCCGAGCGCAGCTTACTTCCGGGTTTTAGGACGCGTCACTGCACCACTTGCATAGACCTCACAGCGGGCGGAACTTGTCATAAAGTCCGCAAAAATAGTGCCCGCCCATTTAGAGGGAAGATATGATTGGTCAATTGTACTGTCATTTGACATTACTGTCTCATTGAGTTACTATAGCGGGCCCTCTGTGAATGTAGAGAGGGACCAACAAGCTCTCCCGTCTTCACATAACTCGCAGAGACGGCATTTAACCCTTCACATTCCAACAGAAACTGAACAGGCAGATTCGAAGGATTTATTTCTTTGGAAATGTTATTTTAAATACAATTAAATCAAGTTATTTTGGTAAAACTAATGAAAAATGTAACAACAAAAAATATATGAAAAAAAATATTTAAAAAAAATGTTTTTTTTTAATGTTTTCAAAAATTATTTTTTAGAATATCTTAGGCCCTCACAGAGGGCTAGAGGCCTAGAGGGCCCTGACGGCTCGCCACTGCTCGCAGGTGAAGCATATAAATGTCGCAAATTGACAGCGGATTTCTAACATTTGACATTTCTTGTGGCCGGACTGGGTCAGTTTCCAGGGCTGAATTTTAGTCTCAGTCCGCCCCTGCGTGTGTCCATCGGGTTGTTTTATTGCACAACAAAATCATGTAAATATATTATGTAAATAACCCAATTTGTGTTCTGTGAAACTAAAAAGGATATAATATATTATTTTGAAGGACAGTTGACAGGAAGTTGTTGTTGTTATGGAAACAACATTACGGAGAAAACGTAATATTTTCTACATATAACGACGGATAAAGTAAAGAACAAAGTCTGAAGATATCAGTACAGTATCATAGTACTGTAACATAATTGTTTTTGGTACTTTCATTGCAGTTGTATGTCTTAAATGTAATGTAAATGTTGCCTTCGTGTGTGGTTCGGGGCCATCTTCGTGCGAAATTCACAATTCCATATTCGTGTGTCCATCGGGTGTCAATTTCGGGACAGTGTGACAGGGCCTTAACAGGACTCACATGGTGAATAAGGTAGAATTGCTGCCCAAAAAATGTACACTATGTTTAACAATATAAACAAATTCAGAATACAAATCACATGAAAACATTGAAACTATGAATGGCCAACATTTATTCGAAGAGAGAACTCTAGCAATAGGACTGCCTCACCGCAGCAGAGAGACACTTTTGTACCCAAACAATGATAGAGAGTGTCTTTACAGATACAAAGTTTGAGGCTCAGCAGACAAGGCCATGCATCTTCAGCTTTGGCTGTCTCCCTGCTGTACTATCTAAGCCCACAATCTGTCCGTGAATACAATACATTTGCTGACTAGCAGAAACAACTGATAATGAAAAGGGATAAGAAATAATTTTTGAATGTCTCTTTGTGTTACATTTAGCTGTCAGAGTGTGCAGCAGCACAAACAAACTCTTCAATGTCCAAATGATATGATGTCCCTGCCAATGTACTGCACTCACTGGATATGCACTGGGTCATCTTTGTCTTTCATTTCAAACCTTTATTTAGACAGATAGGTCCCTTGAGATCATGGATCTCTTTTACAAGGGAGACCTGCATCAATTTAGTTCCACATGAAACATAAAAACAACATAAAAACAAACAATAGAGGACATCATATTTACATATTCACCAACACTTACAAACACCCATAGTGTCAGAAAGCATATCGTGCAGACGTGCCTTAAAAACATTCAGAGAAATAAAATTGCTCAATTTCAATTTGGACTGTAGGCTGTTCCAAGCAAGTGGAGCTGCGCGCATAAAAGCTGTCTTACCTAAGACAGTCCTTACTCTTGGTACATCTAACAAGACTATATCCTGCGATCTCAGACAATAGCTGCTTGCAACTTTCTGCTTTACCAGAGAACAGATGTAATACGGGAGTTTGTCTTTGTTGGCTTGAAGCAGAGTGCCAGAGAGTTTTGGGAGAGCTTTACAAAGTATGAGTATAATTTGAAGCCAACTGTGACAAAGAGAACAAAAAGAGCAAAACTAGGTAGTGCAGCCATTTGCTGACACTTCCATAGGATATTTTTAATTATGTTTAATTCGGTAAAACTAAGTGAAAACTTTCAGCAGACTTTTCATGTGCAAACTACTCTGAGCCATAAAGTAAAGTCTCCATATAAATAAAACATTAAACAAATGCATGTGTATTTTTTAACTCACATTTTAATTTTCTTAATTGCAATACTTTGATTCAACACGTCATACGAACTTATATGAAACATAAATACTGTCATTTGTGAAAAGAAAATCTTGTTATAATGATGAATTGTTTATGCATGGTAAACAATTAATCATTATTATTGACAATATCAATATCCTATTATTAGGGCCCGAGCACGGAGTGCTAGGACCCAACGATGTCCTAGCACGAAGTGCGAGGAACCTATTGTTATTCGTGGTATTATTATTATTCCATATTGCAATGCTTATTTTCAGGCCTTTAGGATGCTGAAAAAGTTATATAATTTTGCACGGACGCCAGGACCGGTGAAAAATTGGATATTCTGGAGTCAATGGGTTAAATATTCCAACCTGCTCACTAGCGCCACCTATAAAAATCCCATTTTGCAAAAAATTCACAAAGTCGCACCGTAACTCCGAATGACCTGAAATTTTTTTTAAATTAGCATAATTTTAAAAACAGTTAAATATTCACTTACATTTCAAATGTTGGTTTTTCAACACCAAACTCAGTATACAGTATCGCCGGAGGGTCAGACACATTACCCTAGGATATGAGCATGTTCAAACGATAAATATTTCCGCCATGAATTAAAACGTACTCGCAAAAAGGCGGGGCTTAGAAAGAAATGCTCATAATTCATCAACAATGTATCCAAACATCACAGATTTTGGTGGAAACGTTCAGTCTGTCTTGGGAAATAGGCACACCAAAACATTTTCATTTTGGACTATAGGGGGCGCCAAAAATACCACCAATTTATAACTCAAGAGCGGATGGACTAATCTTTTTTTAATTTTTTTTACACATACTCTCGGGGCAACTACAAACTTAGATTCAAAGTGTCGCAACAAATGCAGAATGTGGGCGTGGCCTATACATTATTTTTATATTGCGATAGCATAAAATGAGCTTCGGACGCAAAACTTGGGACACACGTCAGAGCCCAGGACTTTTTCGAGAATGTAAAAAAAAACGCAAATTTTCAAAAAAACTGCTCACTAGCGCCCCCAATTGTGTGGTAGTCACATAGTTTCTCAGAACTTCACGAATTTTGGCACAGACATTACTCATGGAATTGTGGACATATTTGTACATACATTCCATTAGCCCCGCCCCCCAAAAAGTCGGCCATTTTGAAATATGTGCATTTTTTATGCATTTTAAGCAGATTCTTGCGCACTCCTCCTAGGGGAATGATCGGAAAAATTCCAATCCAGGACACGTTCAGCCCCTATCCAATATGATACTTAATTGAGGAGCACATTTAAAAAAAATTACTCGTGGAGGTCGTAAGCTAACAGCGAATACACCATTTTTGACGATTTACATGTCGCAAATTGATCCAAACTGCTCGCATATAGTTTTTCCGATATTCACGAAACACTGTATACATATTGCTATTATGATTGCACACATATTTCACATTGCCTTCCATTAGCCCAGCCCCCCAAAAAGTCGGCCATTTTGAAAGATTTGCGTTTTTCATGCATTTTAAGCACATTCTTGCAAACTCCTCCTAGGGGAATCATCGGAAAAATTCCAATCCAGGACAACTTCAGCGCATATCCAAGGTCATGCTACATTGAGAAGAAATAGTCCTTCGCTCAAACGGGGAAGTCGTAGGCTAACGGAGAATGTACCGTTTTTGACCAATTATATGTCAGATAAGCTACTGAGACCTGCCTGTCTGCCTAGCACATCAACTCTCACACTCACACACACACACACACACACACACACACACACACACACACACACACACACACACACACACACACACACACACACACACACACACACACACACACCTACTGTTAGTCCAACAACGCCCTTTGCTGGCGGCATATTCATTACAAAAGACACTCCCTAACCCTAACCCTAACCCTACTGTTTATTTGTAGATATCTCCTAAAGCCTACAAATAAAGTGTGAAATGTAGGCCTGTTACATTTGTTATTGAGCCATATATATTATACACACTGTTCTGCTTTCTGCACTGACCTCAGCAGCTGTCTCACTGTAAACATCGCGTCACAATGAAAGCAGTTGTGTTGAGAAAAAAAAGCCTAACATCCAGGGGACATGTGATTAGTGAGTAAACAAACGGTAAAGGGCAGAAAGTCTGATGCACATTTGATCATCTGAAATAACTTATAATCACAACGGGAACAGTTTGCAGAGCTGTGCTTTGTTGACAGAAGTCCAGCCATGCGTCACACCTCTTTTAAACATCACTGTTGGCTGAAATTGTCTCAGGAGAATACTTCAGTGTACCCTCGGTTATAGCTCCTCTAGAGACACTCCTCTCTCATCTAAATCAGTGTATCCTCGGTTACGGCTCCTCCAGAAAGCCTCCTCGATAATCGATCCTCGACAAGCCTTTAGAGAAATTTGTTTTCCTTCGACATCCGTTTCCGGGTCGCTGCCGGAGGACCTGGGAGTCTGGGACGCTAAAATTAAAGAAATGAGAAACGGCTCATTTCCCAGGACTCGCGCGCGTCTGCTTGACGCCGGGACGACCTGCCGCCCTCCCCGACAGGCGCACGGACGCGAGGGCCCGCTCATCACTGCGCGCACAAGTGCGACCGCAGTTTTAATTATTATTATTATTAGTAGTAGTAGTAGTAGTAGTAGTAGTAGTAGTAGTAGTAGTAGTAGTAGTAGTAGTAGTAGTAGTAGTAGTAGTAGTAGTAGTAGTAGTAGTAGTAGTAGTAGTAGTAGTAGTAGTAGTAGTAGTAGTAGTAGTAGTAGTAGTAGTAGTAGTACTTGTAGTATTATACAACCCAGTCTCATGGCATTTCGTGTTCACCAACACGATTTTTAATCTATTGATATGTGTTCACCAACACGATTTTCCCCTTTTTTTCGTGTTGCTTAGCACGATTTTAAAAGCAATGTATTTCTACTGGTAATGTGTTTCGTGCCTGCAGCACGTCTTTTTCTCCGGTCGGGTCGTGGAAGACCGGAAGCTGTGTGGTTCATAAAAACATGTTCTTACTCAATATCAAGCCACAATTATTGCTTTTCTTTTAAATCGTATAATTTCGTACTTTTGTTACTGTCTGTGAGGAAAATAAATGGGGCTCAGGGCCTCAGGATACTGAAATCTGTATTTTTTAAATCTTTTTTTCCTTCTAATTTGTTCAAAATAACACACTGTTATTTACTCACCAATAACACACAATTATCCTTGCTTTTATTTATTGGTTTAATTCCATAATCTCTGGCTTTTTTGGCGTCCGTCAGGAACTGAATTTCAAAATAAAAAGAACCGGAAACAGACGTAGGGACATTTCGAGCATCATTGCGATTGTCAACATTTCTGAGTTTAGGATGGCCGAAGACACTACACTACCCCTAATCCCCAGCTATCGTTTAGGACTACAGTCCCTGTGATTCATCTTCAAGCTCTGGGATTGGATGTTGGAGTGGCAGTGTGCCAAGGTTACGCCAAGCGTCAAACAGCTGTTTGAAATGGAATGAAACCACGCCAGACTATCCAAAACTGGAATCGAACACCCCCCCGGAACTACACATGCTGGCTATTGTGTTTCGCAAAATGTTCTATGGGACGTCTCTACTGAACGTTTTCGTTTTTCCCACAATTAGAAGTTGCCAGTATTAAACACATTGGTGTTATCAAATGTAAAACATATAATTAATAAATGGGTGAAAATCGCTTGTGTCCATAATGCGCAGCATTAATATATACCCACATGACAGCTCATTGTTACTTTGTAATTCTACTCCACTACAATTCAGAGGTTAACCTGGTATTTTTACTCCACTCCACTTATTTGAGTTACTTTGCAGATTATGATTAATGATGTGAAATATAAACAACCCTTAAATCAGACTTTAGTTACACCTGAGTAAAATTCAGGTAAGGTGATTGTCAAGTGCCAACAATCAGGAGAGATATTTGATAGTTGGTGCTTGAGAAGACTAAACATGTATCTGCAATTGACATGAATGGAAACGAGTAATAAAGTATATTCATTACTCGTTATTCTCTACTAATAGTTAATTAAAGACTGTATATTATGGCTATTTTGCACATCTCTTTCAAGATTTCAAGATTTTCAAAGGTTTATTGACATATCATATACACAACTACGGTGTAGTTATGCAATGAATGAAAAACTTGGGTCACAGGTTCCTCAACAGTGCATTACAAGACATCTATCAATATGTGTATACCTCCACCATTAAACTGTCATATTCTGCACATTTCTTATTCTATCTACATACATAAGAGTATAATTCATATGTATAATATCAGTTAAAATAAGTGCTTCAACATAGTTAACATTGCAGGAAAGCAATATAATAGACGTTAAGTACTTTGTCAGGCTTAATATTTATCTGTAGATAGATACCCCTATAAAGGTTAATTCGTTTTTCTGTTTTGCACCTCTCCTCCTATTAATATCTTTGTACATCCTGCACTAAACTGTTTTATTGTAGACTTATAGTATCTTCTTGATTTTTTATATTCTATATTTCTATCACAGACCTTCTACTTTCCCCCTCTGAAAGTATGTACTCTTTGTGGAGGAAACTTCTGTGTAGCAATGCAGTGGGAGTCACCGACTCATGAAGGAGACACGGGATGAGCAGGAGCTTTGATGTCAAACACTGATGGTTTATTTGGAGTTACGGCCGGAGAATTTACAAGACAGGTGGTGTGTCACGAGTTGACACAGCGGTTGCCAAACCAATTCTGAAGAACTCTTTCTGTAGCTCGAGGTTTTATCTAGTTCGGAGTGTAATAATCAACATTCTTCATCATTGAGACTAAACAAATATGGACCCTGAATCTAACTAGAGCTCTCGTCCATAGAAAATAATGCGCACCAGGGAACCTTCGTCCATGAACAGTAAATTACCTCATGGCGGCTTGTGCTCTGTCATAGACTGGCAACAACAATGCGCCCAAGCTGCCCCTCCTTAAGAGAGATAGTAGCAATACCCAAGGCCGTAGACATATGCCATGGAAAAGGAGACAGTGAGAGGAGAAAATTATGAACTGTGTCAAAGGTTGAATACCTAGGCAAATTATTCCCTAACACTCTTAATATTTTTTTAATCAAATATAACACATAAAAACAATAATTCAATAATGTGCTTTAACCACTAGGCGGTGCACACAAGGTACACACAGCCATAATAACTTTGTATTATTAGTGTAGGACACTTATGTATGTACAACATCTGAAGATTTGTAGTTTTATTCATGCTTTCACATAATTTTACAGCATATTGCTATACTATTTCAGACTCAGTTCTTACATTCAAAGAAAATCAGTAATATCTTTAAAAACTACAAGTCCTTTTCTATCAGCTGTGCACCGTTATGGTGTAAATATAACCTATCTATGAATTAGATCAAATGTAAAAGTCAGCCGAATTAGTATTGATACTGCAAGGAGATGTATTGTGTGAAGAGAAATTGAAGATGTTGTTTAATTGTTGATATATTTATGATCCACGTCAAGTATTCAGTTTCGGCGGCATTTCTTCCAGTTTTTCCAAATGTCTTCTCATCAGGGCTCTATAAATAAAGAACTACGGCAGATCTGTAATATGTAATGCAGCCGAACCGTGTATTACAATGCCGTTATGTGATGACTTTCAAAGAGAAAAGCAAGAACACTCGGAATTAAGTATTATTTTATTCTTTTAAAATGTTTTCCGGATTTCATATAATATAAACACCAAATCCCAGCATGCATTGCGGCTAAAACATCCAATCAGCAAGCTTAAACCATAGCTGAGGATCTTGGGTAATCGCTCGAAATGCCTACGTCTGTTTCCGGTTATTTTTATTTTGAAATTCAGTTCCTGACGGACGCCAAAAAAGCCCGAGATTATGGAATTAAACCAATACATAAAAGCAAGGATAATTGTGTGTTATTGGTGAGTAAATAACAGTGTGTTATTTTGAAAAGAATAACAAATTAGAAGGAAAAAAAGATTTAAAAAATACAGATTTCAGTATCCTCATTAATTTTCCTCACAGACGGCAACAAAAGTCCGAAATTATACGATTTAAAATAAAAGCAATAATTGTGGCTTGATATTGAGTAACATACACTCCCATATCTTTGTACCACAAAGGTGTGACAGTGACTTTAGAGATAAACATCTTAGCTGCACAGTGCCTGTAATCAGGCACTCAGTATATACCTGCCCACAAACACTAGCCCTTTGCCAGACTGTTCAATGTAGCATCATGTCATTATGTTTCAGCCATCTGCTGTCCTCCCTGCTTTCTACATGTTTTGAGAGTTTTGCCTGTCTGCTCTGATTTAGACATGGTCTTTCTGACAGTCAACTTCTGTTCTGAACATAGACCAAGGAAAGTCCACTTTTTATTTCACCTGCTCTGCTCTGCATTCAGCTCGTTTACACACAACAATGGGTGAAGCCATTGATGAACATGCTCTCTTAAATATATGAAAAAGGTTACTAAAACTATAACAGAGTTTAGTGCAGAAGTCTGTCTCAAAGATGTAAATTAAACCCTTTTCTGCAATTAAAGGAAACCATCTTTGAGCGAGATTTCTCAATCACTTTGAGTCAGATTCAGTTTGAGTAGCTGATGTTTGCCAAATTTGGATTTAATCCCAGTTTGGTCGATCAAAGTTGGAAGCACTCAATCTCAAATTATATTGTAAAATGTGTTTTATTCAACTTAAATTGCAGCCAACATGTAGTCTTAGGGGAAATTATTTATTGTAAACATGCCACAAAAGACTTCAAATCAAAACAGAGAGCCACACCCTAGAACCATGACATGACTTTTTTTTCCATTTTATTTTTTTGTCTGACACCACATTGAAATTCCCTCTGCAGAATAATGTCACAGGACAGGCACCGTTGTGCTTCACCCGGGCTGCCACGCTGGTCTCTCACAGTATATCCACCTCTTTTGAGGAGTTGGCACTGCAGATTTCTAATACAATTGCAATCACACATGCTATACTTCCAAAATATGGGAGCAACATTGACACTCAAACAAGGATTTAGCAACAGCTTTTCAATTGCTGTTATTACTGTTTAAATACAGGCATAGTGAGCAGTTAGGGATTTCTCCACATCAAATATGAGATTAATGCACTTTACAGATCCTGGTTTATCTAAGACTTTCTGTTTATCAATGCCTGAACCTTTTTTTGACAAGTAAGTTTGCACATATGGAATATCAACCAATATTTTAATTGAGTTTATTACTTTAAACTCTGCCCTGACCACGCTTTACTGTATGCAGGTCTCAACTGTGCTGATCACTCTTCAGTGGAAACATAAGAGCAGCACGCCTCAGAGGTATGGTGTAATGTCTGCTGTTTCCACTGGAAAGATTATGCACACATTGAGTGGAATTGTGGGTTCAGCAGATTTAATCACTCTCAACATGTAAGTTCTTGAGATAAAAGGTCATTTATTTTCCCCTTGGGGCATTTCCTTCTGGACTCAAGTAGCTTAAGCGTACTGGAGAATGCATTATCATTTCAAGTGAATGGTATTTCTTGGATCAAAGTATTAAAATGTGTCTTCCACCTTTTAACACTTATGGCAAACTGCTTCAATAAATATATTCCATGTGTTTCTTATATTTCCAAAGAAGTACATTTATAATACGTGCAGTATAGAAAATAATCTGGACAAAGTATACAAAATGAAGAACAAAATGTCCCACCTTCATAAACAGGTGACCATCAAAGTATTTCTATGTCCTTTCAACATAACTGGACTTGTCATTTGATGCCTGCAGGAACAGGTGGTCACTTGTTCAAAGGAAGCTCAGTGAACCCGTTTATGTCTCCTGACTTTTCTGCCAACAACACAGGCCAGACATTTGCTTTACCACATTATGTCTGACGTTACTCTTACACTTATGTTATATTTTTATAAATATATTAAAACGTTAGTCAATTGTTAAAAAACCAAGCAGAGCCCTTATAAGGTTCATCTCAAAGATGAATCAAGCAGATCAGAGCAGATACTTCCAATAGTAGGTAGCTGAAGAAGCTTTTGTACTACACTCTAAAAACAAATGCCTTGGCTCGACAAAGAAAATTAACGCAACAGTTTGTATCGATGTTTATTGAGTTAAGACAACTTCTAATGACATTTTCTTGAAGCAACAAAGTTATTTGAGTTAGGGGAGAAGGCTTTTCCTCTACAATCAGAGGTGTTTTTAATTACCACTTACTTAATAATTGGTAGCATAAACACAAGTTTTGAAGTTGATTACTCAAAAGATTAAGTTGTTCCGACTAGTTTTACCACATGATTTAAAAGGAATTTTAAGTTGTACGTACTTAATTACCCTCATTCGAGATACAAGTTTTTAAGTTGATTACTCAAAAAAAAAGGAATTTGAAGTTGTATGTACTTAATTACCATCATTGTGAACACCCAGTCTTCCTGAAAGAACTTGCGCTGAGCTTCATTTAAATCTTGAAAAAAAAGATAAATAACACAAATTTAAATTGCCCCACAAATAATAAATAAACACATTAGCCATATTACAATGGGACATGGGGACACAGCAAATAAATGCTGCCATCACAACGAAGTTAGAGGCCTTTGCATATTTAAAACCAGTGCCAAATATGTCAAATCTGTAAAGTTTTTGTAAAACTACAGAAACAAACTCTCAATGGCCACCAACCTGCAGATCATACACATCCATTTTACAAAAGATGTAACAAAGATGTTTACACTGCCGACAGTCATTATTTCAAACAGTATGAACACATTTAACGCAGAATGCTCATTCATTTGTTTCCCTCGACCACGATGGTTGTAATGTAATTACCAACATTATTACGTCAACACAACTTATAAATTAATGTTTGCAACTTCAAATGTTTATCTAAATCAATTAACTCACATTTTTATCTTGCATTATGCATTTAATTAAGTGGAGGTGAAAGGTCGCCTGAATTCGTTTTTAGAGTGTAGACTATAAACAAGTATTATTATAAGTATTTTATCTTATAAAAATCCTTTACTTAATTAAAAATGTATGTAAACATTCAAGAGTATGAATAAATGCAATCTTGTGTTCCATAAAGCAACCGGCAGAAAAATGTATAGGAGTAAAACGTACAATAACTTTTTTATCTCTGTGCCACTAAGGCATATGGTCATGTGACAATGTTCCTTTTCTGCATTATTAAAGATTGACAACATCCTGTTGAGAGTTGTTAATACAAATAAATCCACCTAAAAATGTGGGGAGCAAAATAGATTTACATTGTTTTACGGGCAACTGCATAATAGTATTTTTCTTTGTTTGTTTGCTCATTAATTTAGTTTTCATTTTTTAGAATAAATGTTCTGTCCTTTTCAGCTATTGTGTTTTTGCAAATATCTGTTAATTGTACAATATTATGTGAGGATCGGAATTACAAAAAACACATTTAAAATGTTTAAGTTTTGTAAAAGTAATGGATTATTCTTACAGGACAGTTGTGTTGGATTGAGTGGAAATGTTATATAAATGGCCTTTTGTTTATTTCTAAAAGACTTCTCTCTAAGTAACCTTTCTAACCATCCATGCCAACTTGTATTTTTGAATTAACACTGGTTTCTGTGAGGCTTTTTGCTCCAGACTCAATGCAGCCTTTTAAAGTGACGGAGAGCCTGTAATTTGAGAGGAGCAGAGGGGTATTATTAGCCAAAACCCCATGGCCAAAACCCAAGCGCGGCACTTGAGACATCCAGATGTTGCGTTTGAGGCACCCAGTGAAGTCGGGAGCAGGCTACAACTGTTTCCACGCTGAAACAATTTGCATACATTGCTTTTCCTGCTCATTGGCAAAGATGGAAGCTGGCTGGCTCGAGTAAAATCAGAGAAGTGAGGCTTTTTAACACATTTTTACGCCACTTTCATCTGTTTGGAGTCTGGACAAAGAGGATATTGAGGAGGACGTGAAAACTACAACAAAGCCTCAATTTAACTGCGCAGTTTGGACGTTTAAATCTGAATGAAATGTTTGCGTTTCTACACCGGGTTGGAGTTAAATAGCCCATTAGGCTGACACTGTCGCTGAAATAACGATTAATACCTATAATACGAGTGGGCATCATGGCTTTCCTTCACTTGCTCCTGTGTGTCGGGATGTTTTCGATGTGTCGAGCCTTTTTCACCGGACCGCTGCAGCCGGAGATGTCTAACGGGACTTTTCATCACTATTTCGTGCCGGACGGAGACTACGAGGACAACGACGACCCGGAGAAATGTCAAATGCTTTTCAAGATGACCGACGAGCGAAAGTGCAGTCTCGATGAGGACCAGGACTCTGTCATACGGGATGATTTCACCATCATCAAGAGGCAGATTGAGGACTCGGCCCGGGTGCTGGAGGGGATCGGGAAAAGCATCTCGTACGACCTGGACGGAGAGGACAGCTACGGGAAGTACTTGCGGAGGGAGACGACTCAGATAAGCGAGGCTTTCACAAACTCGGAGAAATCTCTACTGGAGCTCGAGGTGAAATTCAAGCAGAGCCAAGAGAGTGAGTCAAAGGAGGAGCACAGGCTCAACGACGACTTTCTGAACATGGTAGTGCACACACGGGACGTCCTGAAGGGCACGCTGGACATTTCTCAGGGACTAAAGGACAAGCACGAGCTCCTGTCTCTGATCATCCGCAGCCACGGCACGAGGCTGAGCAGACTGAAGAACGAATACATGAAGTTCTGAGGGAAAGTAGTTCCTACAGGTCTCATTACAGTACTTATATGATGCAGTTTGAGACCATGAGACTGGGTGAAACAATGAGCAATCATATCAGGGATGAAACAAAGTTTAAAGGGCCAGTTCACGTAATTTACGAAAATAATACTTATTATCTCATCTAATTCTAGAGCAGTGGTTCCCTGGTTGGCTTTCCTTTAATGTGTTCAAAGATGGTTCTACATGTCAAAGGTCACAATATGATAATTAGGAAATAAGAAAAACAAATGATGTTATATTTAAAATATTCTTCCTTTTTTGTTGAAAAATATTCAAATCAAACTATCTGATCACTTTTGACGATCAATTAGGAGGCGAGTAGTTCACTGTTCATAACTCTTACCTGTGATGAGATGTTGCAGATACACTGCTTCTCTTTAAAGGTTCTGAAACAAAAACAAGTTGGGATCCACAGTTCGGAAGGTAGGCTATATAACCATGCAGATGATAGTCCAGGTGATATTTGTCTAAACTGGATTGCCCAATGAAGCCAACAGCGCTAAAATCCCTAACCCGGAAAGACCTCATTTACAAATGTGTTGTATTATGATTATGTTCCAAATGTATGATACTAAATAACAATATATCAATACAATATGACCCAAACTCATGGACCTGTTTTGTTAGTGTATAAATGTGTTTAGTATACGTTCTTTTTTTTAGCTTATATTGTGCTCATGTGGTGCATATTCTTAAATGAAGTTGTTCTTCAAAAAATAAATATGTCACATTGTGGGAGAAACAGTTTTCCAATCCATTCATTGCAAAAATCTGGGATAGGTCTACGTATATATATATATAAAAAGGCATTTAAAACCAAAAACATCTCCAACTGCTAGTCTTAAGTGAGAAAATGCGTTGTTTGAACATAACATCTCTGCAGGGCTGCATCTCATGTGAACAATCTTACCTTTATAAAGGAATAAGGAGTTGGCTATATTGATAAGTTATTCGATAACAGTACAATGCATTTTATATAACAATATTGCGATAAATGTTCGAGAAAAAAACAATTTCAAAAGTATACATAGATTTAATGAGCAGAATATTGACTGGTTTTGGCTTACTATACAAACTTAGTTCCTTACCAATCGAAGTTCATCATTGTGTGATTTTCATTCCACCACAAAGTAATAAAGAGCTACTAAGGTATACAAATTATATTTTGATATAATAAATATCATCTGTCCGTGTAAATCGTCATAGTGCTGACTCCCATAGACTATTGCAATGGTCATTACATACCATTATAACACAAACAATAGTTAAACAGTAATAATGTTCAATAATTATATATGGCCTTAGGGTTAGTCAAACATTATCTGTCCGCCTCTTTTCTTGGTAGTATGTTTAAGTAGATGCATTCATCTGTAAACTGTCACAGGTTTGTGCATTTGTTTGTAAGCTTGGGTGTAAGGGTAAAACAACAGCTTCAAACACTAATCAGCCAATCAAAAAAAGTGAAAATGGGAACCATCAACTTTCCAAACACTAGTACTGTAGGTAGAGTATTCCAAGACTTATTCAGTCCTCTGTGACCAAAAAAGACGTGTGTGAATGTGGATTTTGGAGAGATTCCTTTGAGGATTAAGTCAAATGTTGGACAACTCATTTGTAAGTATCCACATTTACAAAACATTCACTAAAGATATATTGGTTTTGGATAACTCATGGACATAGCTGTAAAGCGAGGGGGGTGGAGGGCATGATGTAGTAGGCTGTTTGAATGCTCCTAACTTGAGCAGTCATTGTTGTTGCTCTTTTTTGACACTCCAGATTATGAATATTGAATAATGTTTACATATGGAAAACTAAGTTTTGCTTTTTGGGCTTGTAAACTTTGCACAATTCTTTAACTGTTCCGGTGCTTAAGGTTGTGTCATGGTTTAAAATGCATTTACTGTGCTGTTCGGCGAAGGCTGTATAATCCTGGAAAATGTACAGTGTGATATTAAGTACAGTAAGTAAATGCTGTGAGTGCTATCTTTTTGTTACAAAACACCTTATTGTGTATTCCTTTTGTATACAAAGTTTCAAATTGAGCTGCATATATCTATATATTTTAAGGTAGTGAGAGCATAATAAATGACGGATAAGACTGCAGGCAGCACTTGTGGAATTCAATGTTAACAACAATCATTGTGACATTATTTTTGAATGGATTGTGTTGTGTCTTCATAAATAAAGAGTTGGTGTTGAAAGTGTTGCAAGAGCATGTTTTTATGGGAGTATCACCCTTTCAAGCATTATTGGTCTCTTCTCTAATGACGTCAAAGTTAGGTTAAAACATTTCTTATGTAGCTAAGCTTCCCTATCGATGTCCGTATTGTACACCCCTTCAATGTGGCAGTAGCTCCTTAATCACTGGGACTGCATTGCTACGTGCTCCATAATTACAAAAATCCCCTCCGTGTTTGCTTTACAAGGTTTTGTGGTCTGCTGTAAATTATACACACAGCCCTATATGAGTGCTTTGAAGAGAGGAAGAAGCTGGATGTTGGTATTTATGAGGAACAGAGATGCAAGGAAGTTGTGTTGACGGCATTTGTGGTGCGGCTGACCTTACAAACAACCTGTTTTATTTCCTGTACTTGTTACCATTCTGCTGAGAACAACATGTTATTGTGATACTTCAGACTGTTGAGTTAAGTTTGAACTAAAATACTATGAGTATCCTGAACTTTATAACATATGGGAAAAGTGCCAACTGGTGCAAACGATGTAACAAAGCAAAGTACAGTATGACAGTTTCACTTGTAGTTAGTCACTGTCAACAGATACTTTGAGCCTACTGATAACAGTGGCAACATAAAGGACACGTAAAATACCGTTTTTATAGAAACCTTTCACCTACATTGTTATGTCCTTGAGAGGGGAAATACATTACTGAATGACTGGCATCACCTTCTAAAGGATAAGATTTATAAAACATTGATAACAAACAATCAAGCTATAATAAGACCTCTGCTTTAGCAATCATCCAAAACTATCAAAAAAGTTGTTCAACGTTGTACTTTAGATTGCATTGAACTTGTTGGTATCAATCTCAGTGTTCAATATTTAAAAAATAAATTCAGTTATTGCATGCTGACATCAACAAAAACATTCTCCCCGGAAAAAGGATTACATTTTTTATATTTTTAAGGGATCTTTAAAGATATTTATAGGTTAGAATTCCTTTTATAATGCTCTGTAGGTATACTCCGGTGCATTCCACTCAATAGATCAATTCAAAGTCTGTTAGTGTCACTGTTGATGTTGCAAAGGTGTCAACATCACCTACCCTTTGAAACTCAGGCCTGCCATGTTATAAATTGGGTGAACTTGTGACTTGGATAGAAGAAGGTTGTTCACATCCATTGGGTACTGGTCGTCTTCCTGGAACCAGTCAAGGACGTAAAAAGTACTTAATTAAAAGAGGTATGACTGAACACAAAGAAGGAAACAAATCATTACCTAAATGTTCTCTATTATTGATTAATGCGTCAATTAGTTTCTTGATTAGTAATCATTGGCAGAAAATAATGAAAAATGCCAAATACCATTTAGATGAGCCCAACTTATTAGTCCATAACTTTTGTTCAGACTTAAAAATGCTATGGAAGAAACTGCCATACATGTTTTATTGAATGTTATGCTCGACAATTAACTCTACTGACTTTGGTGATAATATGAGTGTCCACCAGTGTACTGGTTCAGATTTAAATATCCAGTCATGACATTTTGCAGTGTTGTGTCAAAATGTAACCTACTTTGACCCAATCGACACAACAGGTTGTTCTGATATATTTCCTATCTGCAAACAGAGATTATGTTTTCCCCTTTTGTTTATTTAAACACAAAAGTGTTTTCCCGGGACTACATTATCAGTGGGGAGTGTTGTGGAGCGGCGATGATTATGTCACCGTGTACAGTGCAGCATCCCGGTCGAACTTTCACCCACTTTCCCTCTCTCTCTCTCTCTCTCGCGCTCTCTCTCTCTCTCTCTCTGACAGCCGGCCGACTTTGTGTTGACGGAGGAGAATCTCGTGGGGAAGAGGAACCCGTCGTCAAAACATTACAGGTAGGCCTACATAAGCTTTGTTAGTGACAAACACTCGCGTTTATTGTTTTTTCGTAGCACTTTAATACATACACGTTAAAGCTAACAGCTAATGTACCCGGATGTGAGAGAAGCTGTGTTAATACTGTAGAAGATGTACTGTATACAGGAAGACCCAGGGGGTGCTTTTAATTCACCAGCTAGCTAACAACCAGGTTAGCTTTTTCTTATGCTTGTTAGGACTTGACTACACGCCTTAATGGACACTTAACCGAGGCTACACCCTTGTTGTTGGAATATTGAAGTTATGTTAATCTTTATGTTTTTTATCTTTGTTGTTTGTGCTAATCATCAAACTCAAAGCACCCGCTGGTAGTGATGTCACAGCTTCAAGAACTGCAGAATTAAGCAGTTTTAAAGAGATAGGTCAGAGGAAGCGTCCCCACTCAAACAAAGAGCAAGATAGATTTATTGGATTTAAAAGGCTAAACAAAAGCTTCTTCCTTAAAAAACGATACAAACACTGTCACGCTAACAGGAGAATAACAAGAGAGCTATACTTTCTGGGAGTTTCTGGAAAAATAACATAGGGTTAGCAACAGGTGCAGGATTATGGATAACAGCCATGATAACAGCACACACACTTTGTATTATTTTTCTTTAAATAATGCTTCTGTGTTGCACTATGAAGCACTATGACACTGTTACATACTGTTTTTTATCAACACACTGAGTAAGCAGACAGAGTCTAGAAAAATGTGGTCAACTTAAAACAAGTTTACATTTTGAACTGTATCTGAGGATATTGGCATTGATGAAAAACACACTACGACCATCATTTCGCTTTTTAAATGGGGTCTTTCACAACATTATTTAAAATTAAAGTATACATCTTAAATGCTTTCTAAATGTGTATTCTTTTTTTTGGCTAATATTTTCCTTTTATTATAAGACATTCAGAGAAAACACAAGTACATTTAGCTTTAGTATGAGACTCCTAATGTTTGTTCCATGATACACAGTATTTTATTACTTCCGTTTCTCATTACCTTCAGAGAGGTGATCGCCCTTTCTGAGCTGTGGACAGAATTGCCCCAAGGGAACCATTCAGAAATGTGGATGAGTACATTAGCACGTGTGGCCCGACCTGCCCTGCAGAGAGGAACCTCTGCCATGGCCTGCCAGGCTCTGAGGGCTGGTGGTAGACCGAGGAGGCCTGCAGGTCCACTTCCCTATTGTCTGACTTTGATGCAGCTTCGTGGGCAGCACACTCTTGGGTCTGCCGCCCTTCCTCTGGCTCACCACTCAGTGAGACAAGTCCGGGCTCTAGATGAGGAAAGGATAATGGAGGTGGAGTGGGAAGACGGAGGCCACAGTCTGTACCCGTTCACCTGGCTGAGAGACAACTGCCAGTGTCCACTGTGTACCCTGGAGTCTGCGCAGGCCCGCAAACTGTTGATGTCTGGTCTAGATATCAACACTGGAGTGGACATTGTGGAGGTCACTAATGACAACAAGGTAGGTTGCTGCCAAAGGTGAATGTTTTAATTATTAACCATACTGGCTGTGTACATTTCCACTTTTTCCACACATTTAAAGAGCCCACATCCTGGTTTAACATTTGCAACACTATCTTACAATACCATTCAAATGGATGGGGGAAATGGACATTTTGCTTGCTTGAACATTTAATAATGCTGTTGCATGCTCACATGTAAGAGATAAAGTTGGTGTGTACTATTATGTCATGACTGATAAAGAAATAGGATTTTATTTTTGGAGCTTTTAAAGCAACACCAGGTAAGATTTCAAAGCCATTATCGGCAGAGGGGCTTCTCACTGTGTCCACCCACAGCAAGACATACATCCTTAAATCCTTTAGTTAAAGAATGAAATTAAAACTGTTCTCCAAACTTTGAGCATGAAAGCTCATGCAATTCCACTACACAAATGTTATTTTAGACTGCGACTAAAATAAGGTTGGTCTTACTACTGTCAGATTTAATAACATGACATTAGAGTTGAAACAATCGGTTATGTTGATTAGTCGATGGACAGCGCATATATCTTAGCAAAAATGCCAAACATTTGACTGTTGCAACTTGTTAAATGTGTGACCCTGCAGCTTTTTTCACTGGGGTTTTGATATAATATGATATAATACTTCCATGATACTATTCTTATTACTATCTTTGTATTCTTTTCACAGTGATTGTATCATGAAACCTGTTCAAGTTAATGTTTGGCATTTAGGCTTTTGTTGACTGTTTGAGGGCAACTGTCTGGGGATAAATTGAGGTTCTGTGAGGTTAGGCGGTGTTATTTTGGCAGTAGCACACATTGAATCTGACCTTTAAGTCCTCCAAAGGAGCCACCTTTGTGAGCTGCGTCCTTCAGAGGGCCCCTGAAGTGGGACACAGCTATAAAAGGATTGCTTTGACATGATAGTGCTGCCAAGCTACTGTGTGTCATTTGCTTCTTTTGATAAAGATTTAAAGCAATGCATTTCTTGTATTGTCTCCAGCATAGAAAAATGTACCGGATAATCTATATAAGTAAATGTATTTCATTACAGCAATGGGTTCAAGCTTGCTTTTGGCTAAATAAAGGATTTGATGGCTGTATTGGCCAAAATAAAGTATTACGCAAGTATAAAAAAGCAAATAGGTTAGCATAGGAAATCCTATTTTGACCAGATATATATGAATTTTTATATATATAAAACATATATGCTTTTAGGGCATTTATTTTCGTTTTTGTGGACCAAAGGATCTGACCCAGTAATTCCCACTAATATTTTGACAACAGTGTGTCATTTAATAAAAAGGTTTTCACTTACTCTTTACTTAGAAAGGTGCACTTTCATGTCTTATGAAAACAAACGTATTATGAAGTGGAAACATGGAAAAAGGGCTCAAATGTTTTTGTCCAGTTGGGATGAAAAAGCATACTGTGTCTCTACAGGTGTCCATTGTGTGGCCCGACCAGCACGCCAGTGTGTTTGACGCAGAGTGGCTGAAGAAACGCTGTTTTTCGGATGCTGCCAGACAAGCAATGCAGGAAGAGCTTTTCATCAATAGTGAGTCAAGCTATGCTGTTCGTTATATCTGTTTTATCTTCCATGTAGGTATAGCTTAGCTGATTTAAATGCACAAGAGGTATTTGTCATGCATAATTACACTCAGTTTCCACTTTATTAGTTACACCTAGCCTATGATAATGCAGTCCAAAGCAACCGTCCTGCAAAACATCCTAATAATCTGTGAGTGTTAGAGTTGTAGTGGTGAGAAACAAAAACAACATGCATTCAAACTGCTGACAAAAAAATCAAAAGGTAAAAGCCTGTGCTGATTGGACTGCACTCTTTTAAAACTAATGATTACTTTTTAATTGAGTGCCTTGTTGTTGATCAAGAGAAGATGTTTATAGGAAATCATGAATCACAGTGCAGCTGTCTGAGCATTAACAGGATGAACAAACACTGTCATAAATTACTGCGTCTTCAAAGTGGTATCTGAGAAAAGCAATTTGTCTGCTTGGCAAGCAGCGAGTGTTACCTGCCTGTATATAAAAGCAAACAAGCAGGGCCGCCCCTTTCCATACTGTGACCACACGCAGTACATGTGATACTTCACTTTGGGTACTCACCTTTGTGCTTCACACCAAACTCCCAAGTGAATCCTTATATCTCTTGCCAATGTTGCCCACAGATCTGTTTTCAATTCAGGTTACCCAGTTATATCGCAACCATCTGACGAAGATAGAGATGAAGTACCACTTTTGGCTTTTTTACTATTCAAATACTTCGACTCGGTTACAAATTCCCTGTGATTTATTGCCAACTTCAAACAGATCTTATTTGTATTATTTGTCCATTGTCAGCACATTAGAAAGCTTTTACTCTTGATGCACTTCAGAGTTGTTGACAGTCATCACTTCTTTTCCTTTTTCTTTGTTGATTTAACAAATACTGCATTATTGAAATAGATTTAGCTGACCAGATCTATCACTTGCTCTCACTTAACCGCATCATCATTGCTTACATTAGGTGTATCTTGTTGAAAAAGAACAATTTATAAAACATATTGAAATATTTCAAATGAAACTGTATTAGGTTAAAATATGTTGAACAGAAGCTCTCTGATGTGTGGGTAGCTTTTATTATGAGAATGAGTTCTCTGCTAACCTTTCGTGGAAAACGAGCGACCTCAGATTTGAACTCTTCTTTCCACTCATTTCCTTCTCTCAGTAACATGACAGGGTTGTTAAGGAAGGGGGTTTCTCTAAGGTCTGGAAAGAGAACTCATTTTACAGCACATTTGCAATGGCCCGATATGTTTTACTGCCTGCCAGACAGCGGAGGAGGAGGAGAAAGTTCAGCAGTGGAACAAGGTAGCAGCGTTTCAGTGGAGCGGGGGATGGCCTGCAGTCCGTTTGTGTACACACACGTGGTCCTGAAGGACCCACAGGGCTGAGCGGCTGCTGCTCTCCACACTGATTATGGTTACATGTGTGTCTTGCGCAACTCCTCCATTCATGTTGAAGTGTAAACAGATCCCCCACACAACAGTTTACCATCAGATAGTCATTACGTATAGTAGATTGTTTCTCTCAGCTCAGAGCCAGGAAGACAGCCCTCAGCTCAAATACCAAAAAACAAAACAAGAGGAGGTACGCATGCACACTCTCTCTGGGATTCATTATTTCCTCCTGAGTGCCAGCCTGAAATTCCCCTCCGTCAGAAAGGTCTACTTTCTCAAAAGATGGATGATGAGCATGAGCATGACGCTTACTCACTGAAGCGCAGTCCACAGTTTGAGTTTCTGCTTCCTTTTTCATGCAGTGCACCTAGGGTTACAGGCACCTAGGGTTACAGGCACCTAGGGTTACAGGCACCTAGGGTTACAGGCACCTAGGGTTACAGGCACCTAGGGTTACAGGCCCGAGTTCGCCTGTTAAAGTGTTCTCGACAGTGAAAGTTAAGCACACACAGGACACTGTGAGGTCAATATGAAAATTGGAGCTCTGGGAATATTATTCAGCTTGTACTTTACCTCAAGCTTTTCAGTAATGTTTTTTCTTCTGCTTTTACCGTTTCTATGGAGTCAGTTGTGTAACTCAAACCGCAGCATGTGCAGCAGCAGCTATTATCGGAGGGAGTCATGGAGATAGTACTACTCAAGGTCCTTTCATTCATTTAAATGGATACTTTGTGTATTGCTATTGTACAGTCCCGTATATACAAAATATATATTTATTTTTGAATGTGTGCTTCTTGTACAAAAAAAAGTAGTTTTCAGGCAAAAGTTCAGGTCAACTTTAGGATGCAGTTCTAGTGAGTGAGTTCCTGGTTTATGAGTACAACATTTGACTTTGTAATGGCTTTCCACACATAATGACTGTTCAGTCACTTCCTCTGTTTGACCTTTTCATCAAATGGCTCATGCAGTGTATTGGATGCACATGTGATTTGTCAGCATCTCTGGTTTATTGTCCTTTACACTGTTTGTCTGGAGTTGATATGCAAAGACCCTCTGAAAGGCTGACGTCTGTGTAAATGTGAGTCTCAGCCTTCTGCCCCGCCATATGGAAAACTGATTTAGAGTGAGGGTCGAGAAAATATCTGCATGTTCTTACCAAACACAAGCTGCCGTTGTCAGTATGTCCTTCCTTTGGAACGACCAAATCCCTGAGCCTGTAGGTATGTGTAACCAGGAATTTAACCTCAAACTGCCTGGTATCCAACTCTGAGGAGTTCTCACCGACATGTTCCTACATTCTCTCTAATGTCCCAATATACCGTGTTTATGTTGACTATTTGATGTTCTATGTTGTTTATGATCAACCTTTAGAATGTTTTGCCATTTTTATTTCACATTATTGTGAGAAGTTTGGTAGCTTTGTTGTATCTTTATCTTACATACAATATGTTCGGCTTTCAATGTGGAATCTTGATTCACTTTTTGAGCACCTGACTTTTTATCTAGAGCCGATATCAGGTCAGAATTACATTTGTTTAATACTTAAGTATTATAGAAGTATTTTATTCAATGGTGTCTCTTGGGCTCATGTATTTCTACTTCCTTGAACCCTCTTCCCAATGGGCCACTCAGCGTTCAGCACTTCAGTCAAACATTCAATTAGCCAACTGATATGTGACAAGCATGCTGACGGATAAATAGGTGTTTTATCAAACACCTTCATCATGTGTTCAGGACCTTTGGAATGAACACAATGCATTTCCCTGCTGGTAGTTGCCTTTTGAACCTGTCCCGTCACCCGGACAGAGCGATGATGCTGGATTGCTCTGGAGAGCTTGTGTCACTCACAACCTTATCTGCAATGAGCCTCCCTTTCACCGATAAATCTGTCAGTGATTTACTGAAATGCCTGCCAGATGCTTTTAATATTTGATCCGTGTCATCCGCTCAGGCCTCCCATTTGGCGCCTGTCATGTTTATTTAGTCGGAGTGGAAATCTTCACTAATTTCATGTCAGTGGTGTTTAAAGGAGGGATTTGAAACAGGTTAAATGGATTTTCACAAAAAATAAAAATAGGCCCATTTCTCAAACATTTAACCACCAGAGATTTGTTAAAGGAGCCTGTCAACAACATTTATTGTATTGACTAAACTGTTTAAATGTTGTCGCTCAACAAAGGCCTGTCATTCCTAACAGGTTGAGTGATTTTCTGCGATGCAGCGAGTCGTACTGATGGAGTAAGTACCGCTGCTGGCCGTCCTTTCACATTTCTTTCTGCACTGCAGTTTGATGTAGTTTGACACAGCATGGAACAATGATTGTGTGTTTGACCATGTGGGATTGAGACAGAAAAGATTGAATCATTTAAAGATTTGTTTAGAGTAACAGTTTGTTCCTGTGTTACCTGATCTGTTAGAAGATGTAACCACTGTGAAAGACTGAGTGGATTTCTGTTTTTCCAATTTAGCAGAATACTTTTCTTGGCGACAGAATAATTCTTTTGAAAGATGCCTTACTTTTTTTTGGACAAATACGTTTTGTGCAGAAGCCTAAAACGCTTATCCTCCAAACCCTTAAGCCTAAATCCTCAGCTTAAATCTTTGTGGAAATCTGAGTGCAGATGAAAATGTTTGGCCACAAGCTGTTTGTACGTGCTGGCAGATCTTCATCAAACACCCAGCGTCATGTAAACAGTTTGCACGTCCCTATAGCGGCCTCACATGTCTTGGAGTTTATTCAGCTGAAAATGGTGGTAAATAAACATGTGAGACTTTATACTGACTTAAGATCTGTTTAAAGTTCTTGTTTATTTTAATGCACTTTAATGCCTTATTCTCTTTTCATCCTTAATCTTTATTTTTACATCTTAAAGGTGGGGTAGGTAAGTTTGAGAAACTGGCTCGAGATACACTTTTTGTTATATTCCATGGAATGCTCTTAACATCCCGATAGCAATGAATATCTTAAGTGCTTTGACAAAAAATCCATAAAAAAATGTCATCAGTGGAAGCAGTAATACTGTAAAAAGCACGACCAATCATCTGAGCCGGCCCGGCTAAAATAACTGGATGGCCTACCTGCCTGTCAGCCTTCCATCGGGGCACAAACTTATCTCGTGCCCTCATTGGTCATGTGCGCGTTCGTGTGTGTTGGAGGAGGAGCTCTGTAAGGAAGTGGCAGATTTCTTCCGGCTGTATTTTCAAATTCTAGCGATCTCGAGCCGGTTTCTCCAAAATGACCTACCCCACCTTTAAGCTCTGCTTTTTTCAAATTGTCTCTTACATTGTTTTACCACTTACTTGTATTCGTCAGTAATTGGCAAAGCACCTACATCTGCTCCTCCTTTAAGATAAAGGCTCTAACATGATAACGTTGGAGCGATTGGACCGGTTCTCTTTGTAGTTTTATATGTGGCTTGTTACACTGTGGACTTTTTCATGGCTGTCTTTTCCCGATTAGAAAACCCACAGTGTACGTCATAGATTGCCATTTGGATTGGACAGTTATCGTAAACTTCATGACTCAACAGACTCAGTTTAGTTTGGTCTTTTCTCAATTAAGTCCACTGACCGCTTCTATAACTCAGCCAAGCAGCAGCTGATTTGTCAGTTCCCTGTCTGGCTGGAGTTTCCTCTTTGCCATCTGGTCTGAGTTTAGCCGTATATGTCATCACTCGTCAGTTGACACAAAAGACTCCTGGAAACAGCTGCGGAGGTCCATCCATGGAAAAACTGTTGTTTTTTTCTCTGACCTCACCATTCACAGCTTCAGCAGAACGTCTCTGTGGACACGTGCTTACATACACGTGTACATGTGGTGTGCTATCAATCGGTTAGGAATTTAAGGAATGTTAACCCTCATCTATGTTTCCATTTGTCATAATGAGCCATCATTAGGATGTGTGTTGTAGTGGGCCATTCAGATTTGTCAAGAATAATGGTGGTCAGCCAAAGCTTACACATATCAGATGTTTCCTTCGAGACATTAAGCCTCCTTTCATTATAATTCACTATTTTCCATCCCCTCGCAGTTTGTTTTTTACAGTGTATTCCTGTAAATTCACAAAGCAACTATATTTGGCTGAAATCCTTTCTCTTTGTCATCGCTTATGACATTGTTAACACCTAAACATCCGACTGCATGAGAAGCTTGTTGAGATTATAATGATTGGATTTCTTTTCATTTCTCCTGCATGCCAGACCTCCTGCTTGGCGCTTTGAATAATACTGAAAGCATTGAGTAGAAGTTGGCGAAAGGGACTACATTTGGCAAACTTCTGCAAGGCTTGGTAGATTTTTGGGAAGCTGAACTTGCTGTTGGAGAAAGGGTTGTGTTTGGATTAGTGTGTGTGGAGGAAACACTGCTCACTCTGTCTGCTGCAGGCTGGGAGAGCAGAGGCTGTCTGCCCAACAGGTACGTTTCATAGATAAAGGGGTGTGTGTTGGATAAGTGGAGGCTGGAGTGACTTTCTTGCATTATGTCAGTGTGAAACACCAACACACATGCTAACCGTTACTACGGACATACATTTGATTATTTCTGGACTCATGGGTCTGGTAAAAACGGTTTATGGTTTAAAACGTCTCCCAATTCAAAGACTTGAAATGAGAGCCTGCAATGACACACTCATAAGTAAAGCACTTATTTAGTGACTTCAATACACGTCAAGCCTTCCAGGAATAAAAGTCTCAAAACAAGTGTTTGTGTGAGACGCTGATTTAAGCTGTTGTAGGAAAAACAAATGTTACACTTCTTAATATAGATATAAATAACAACGAGTTTCCAAACATAGTGCTGCGTTTTCTTCAAAACATGTCATTTATTGGATCTAACATTGCCAGTCTAATTCGGTTGTGTAACAAACTAATGAATGCACAACACGAGAGCCGTATGCTAATGTGATGGGTGCTATGTCTAAGAACACTAATCATTTATCATTAACACATTTAGCACCTGCAGCTGTTAACACGCTGATTAGGGAGTCAACACACCTGGTTCAAATCATCTGTATCCACTTTATTACTGGATGTTATTAATTAGAGTCAGAAGATGCTTCATTCAGTGGTCAGAGAAGAACTTAATAAGGTCAGGTTTCAGGTAAATCCATGTGTTGAAAAATGATGTACATATTTGAAGCAAAATGTATTTAGAATAATAGCGTAAAGTGCAGCATTTGTTTTCTATGTTATTGTTATTACTGATGCTTTAATGTGTAGGTAGCATTTGAACTGAAGATCCAGGTGTTAATTAATATATATGTGTACTTAAGTGAAGTACCTGAGTTTATGAATCAGAATACCTTTATTCGTCCCACAAAGAGGACATCTGCATTTATTACAGCAAGTAAAGCGCCAAAGACAGCTTCATATTAACAGCTTCATATGAACTAAGAAGCATGCATAACAAACAACAAAGCATGTCTATATGAATAAGAATGGGATATTTGGAGCTGAAATAAGGACTGTTCTGTTTTGGTTTGTATTTAAGTACAGTCTTTGAGATATGCTTTGGCACAGCTTGAATATCATTTGTAAAGCTTATTCTTTCCCAAAAAGAAATCAGTGGTTCTGCCCATGTGGCTCAGAGCCCTGCACTGTGCACACCACAGACGGCCCATTGAGGTGAGCTGATCCCAGTACTGTGAACCAACAAAACAAAGGCTCTGTGGGTAACTGGCTGCAGTGATTGAGCAGAGCTTTGAGGCGCACCCAGCTGCTGCCCTGCGAGCTCAGACAGAGCACAGTGAGGCGAGAGCCAAACTGCCCCGAGCCGCCTGACAGCCGCCTGACAGCCGCGGCTTGGGTTTCCTCGTCTGGAAAAGCCACTGTAGCAGACCACGGCCGGGGGGGGGGGGATTATACACATAAACTATCTCGTCAGGCTGTCAGAGGTGTCCCTTCAAGCACACACCAGCACAGTCTGTCCTGGGAACACTGCACTCATGTTGTATCAATGAGCAACCAGCAATAACAAGCATTAAACACCATTTCAACCATTTATTGACACAACTATTGATTATTTAACCGTTTACCAGTAACAGAGCAACTTTATTCTATGTTGCTGCTTAATGCCAAGCTGAGCAGGTTGTGTACAGAGATCTTTATTGAGCTTGTTGCTAAAAGCATATTTTCCTTTAGCTGAAAAAGAATAAATGTCCCAAATACTTAAGTTTGATACATTTATACTTACACCATCTAAGTTCTGTTTTACCAGTTCTACATTTGACCAGATTTGTATCTGCAGGATTATGACACGGCCCTTATTTGTTCTGTAATCTGCTGCCACTGTGAGCTGGCAAGAGACCAGAAAAAGACATTCCTTGTGATCCTTCATTTCTGAGATTTGTGATTAGTAACAATCCACGCACATGTGAGGAGCACGATTAGCAGCAGATCTTCATAGAAAGTTCCATCTTTTGTTCCCCCAGTCGGCCACAGTGAACTCTCTCCACAGCAGCAAGCATGTTTCAAAGGGGATTCTAGCTGTACTGCACAGCTGATGTGTAGGCGCTGCAGCATCCTGGTCACGGTGACTCCCTAAACAGCGGAGCAGAGACCGCCGCGTCTGTACAACACCAGGTCCAGTTTCACAAGAGTAATTGTAGCATTCAGGCATGACCTTTGACCCAGTTTCTGCTTCTCTGCCTTTGTTTCTCTCCAGCCTCCTGACAGGCTTTAACAAGCGGGGGTCCCTGACCCTTTGAACTGTGCGGCCAGAAGCTGATCATTTGTGACAACAGCCTGGAGGGAGGTCTGCGAGTCATGATGATCACAGAGTCTTTGAGTGATGCTGCACCTCACAGATTTCTAAGAAAAAACAAGGCTCTGAAATTCCTCAGCACTAGTCTGTGTGTAGAGACTGTAACTCTTCACGACCTTCAGAGCAAACAGCCACATTGTCTTTAAACGTCTCAGACAGCCAATGATGTGCAGTCTCCTGATGGCTTTAACCTCCTAATGTGTGTGATGGAAGAGTTGCTTTGAAGGTGGTGGGAGTTGAAAAGAGACACGAGGAGGAGACGCAGACAGGTACACAATCTCCTCCGCTAATCCCTCCTCCTCCTGCTGCAAATGCACTTAGCAGCTGTTTCTGTGGAAGTCACCGGAGAGAGGCTGCATGGAAAAAGGAGTGGAGCCAGCTGGGTGGAAAGCAGTGGGAGGACTTTTTCCGCGTCTGTCTGTCTGATGGAGACAAACTGTTTTTTTCTCTGAGCAAGCTATCCATTTTGAAGTGTGCGTGCAATGGCAAGCTGTGTGACTTGTTCAAATGAAAGACATGGGAGACCAACAATGGGTTAACAATTCATTGTTTCCTTTTTGTGACAAAACACACACAATCTGCGAGACTCTTCTGATCCATTATTGACACGATTTGCGAAAAGACTTCAACTCCATATTCATTCATCATGTGTTTATTTGATATGAAGAGTGTTCATACTTGCCTAAAGCTCACCTGACTGCACTAAACGCATTCTATCCGTCTTACTTTCCGTCATGTAGGAGCAAGAACATGTCGTAAGGGAGTGATGTGTGGTGATGGAAAGTATTAGAGAATGAGCGTGCTGCACACCTGAGTAATACTGGTCATCATTTCTTCAGTTGAACCAAATGATGGGATGTATTAATGTGCAGTAGGTGTCTTTAGTGAACACATTAAGTATCTTAGTGAACAAACTTCTGACTAAGTCACTATAAGTCATGCCTCTCCAAAAACCAGCCAATATCCTCTGGTAAATAAACAGGCTGTTAGGTCTATCCGTGTGGCAGTGAGGACAAAGAAATGGAGGTTTTTACGTAACAAGAAGCTTAAACAGGTACATGCAGGGTACTCAAAATAATGTGAGGTCTGAAACAGAGCAGTTCTGTTCCTGCAGTGTTTGTTTGCTGAACAGAGCAGCTCCAGGACAGGCTGCTTGGAAGAAAAGCCCTATGTTGCAGACACATGGCTTAATCCTTGTCAGACAAACAAAAAACCGGAAAACCGTGTGTGTTTATGTAAATCCCCTCTAAGATGAAGTGACAGTTCTTCCCCATCCTCTCTCTCTCTTCAGAGCGTTATTACTGGGACTCCAAATTGCACATTCCCACCGCCGACTACCAGGAAGTGCTCCATGACGATAAGGCGGCGCTGGCCTGGCTTTTGGCGCTGCGCCGCGTTGGCATCGTGTACCTGAAGGGGGCGCCGGCCGAGCGGGGCCAAGTGGCCCGCCTCGCCCAGAGGATCGGCTATCTCCGGCTGACGTTCTACGGGTAAGACTGCGTGACTTGTTCCTTTCTCCTCCAGTCATCTTCAGCCAAGCCACTGTTTTATAATCTGACTCGGGGAAAAGCAGCTAGATGTGTTGCCCAAAGAAGATCCCTCATTTTCAGTATTAATGTTTCGGAAAATGTGTCCACCAGTCAACAAGCCTTGATTCATTGTTTCCATGGAGAAGCTTAGAAAGTGTCTGTTTGCCCTCCCATCACACCAGAGTTCATCCCTTTGACGTATAGCAGCACTGATTAGTTCAGGACAGAGAGGGGAAAACAACCTCAGAGCGTTCCAGCGTTTTGAAGCCAGAGGAATTACCTGGTGCACTCAGTCAGAACGGAGGTTTGGAGCGAGGAGCTGTCCCTCTGCCAGCCCATGAGCTCATCCCGCTGGAAGTGAAGTCTGAGGCTGAAGGCCTGGCATCAGAGAAGCAGAGCGCTGCTACGAGTCGGGCATCCAAACGAGGCATGCAAACAGAACATGGAAGATAACTCTTCCTCATTAGTGCTCGACTCAATGAAGCCTCTTCTTCTGAGACTTCAGTGGGAGCGTTCCTGTGAAGCTGCCCCCCCTCCCCCCCGGGGATCGCTGCAAAGTTCATGTCTTCCTTTTTCTGCACACACTCTAATTGTAGCTGCTTATCTTTAAAAGCCAGTAAACTAATGAACGTGGCTTTTATGAATGACTGTTATCTTTGTCTTCAGACACACATGGCAGGTCCAGGACAAACCCATGGCTAACAATGTAGCGTACACTTCAGGAGGCCTCAGCCTCCACTCAGACTACCCAGCTCTACACTTTGCACCTGGAGTGAGTGAAACATGACTTATTAGTGGAATAGCTGCTCCAAACAGATATGCTTTCATTTCTGGCATTCTGCCTTCATGTCGTTAAAGAGCATTTGTGCTGCATGTGTTTGTGATGCTGTAGGTGCAGTTTCTGCACTGCATCACCCAGGCGGAGGAGGGGGGGGGAGAGCGAGGTGGTGGACGGCTTCCACATGGCCGAGCAGCTGCAGAGAGAGGACCCCGAGGCCTTCAGGACCCTCAGCTCGCTCCAGGTGGACTTCACCGACACGGGCATGGACTACTGCGACTTCCTGCTGCAGTCCAAGAAGAGCATCATCGAGTGAGTGGACACACACACACACACACACACACACACACACACACACACACACACACACACACACACACACACACACACACACACACACACACACACACACACACACACACACACACACACCACACACACACACACACACACACACACACACACACACACACACACACACACACACAATCTCTCTGGAAATTTAGAAAACCTGCTTTTTTTTTAAATGCTTTGAGTTTGTGTGCATGATTTGAAATGGTATACTGCCATCTGCTGTTCAGAATTATGATTTATCTGAAATGCTTCTCAACTGTATTTAATCATCTTCTATGATGTTAAAGTGAATAACCTGGGTTTCATACAGTTGCTCAGCCACAACAAAATATTAAAAGACATCAGGTCTCCCTTGAAAAAGAGTTCGATGATCTCAATGGGATTCACCTGGTTAAATAAAGGTTTGAAATGAAATAAAAAGACATCAAGTGAGCATTGGTACCATTTTATATTAATATCTGAAATGTTGAGAACCAGATCCAGTTTAAACCCAATTGAACAAAGTTCAAAGATCATTAGTTGCAGCACAAATAGTGATTTAGGGAGGTTTGCTTGACGTTTGACTTGAATGACTAATCAATTGTAAGAATTGCTGCCAAAGAATATTAAGTTGAGCATCTAATTCGATGGTCGACTTAGAGTTTCAGCTCTACAGCCTGGGTGTCCTGCTGTTAGTTTGACCTTGTCCCCCCTGCTCTGTGTGAACAGCGTCAGTTCCACAGGTCGGGTGGAGAGGATAAACTTCAACAACGCCACCAGAGACTCGGTGCTGGACGTGCCGCTGCAGCAGGTCCAGCCCTTCTACAGGTCGCTCAGGACCTACGTGGACATCATGAACCGCCCCGAGAACGTGGTGACCTACAGGATGATGCCAGGTCAGACTCTACCTGCACTTTGAGTGGTTCAGTGAATGCATCTGTAACGTCCCCTCATCCCAGCAGCAGGCTTATGCCCACCAGTTTGATTCAGTGGAGGACAAAAAGAGAAAATATATAAGAAAAGCTCTTTTTATGATTATACTATGACTTTTTTTATAATAAACTATACTAAGACTTATTTGAATGAAAAACTATACTGTGGCTTTTTTATGATTCAAGATGAAAGGCTTTGTCATATGCACAGTAGCTACAGTGTGGCAATGGACATCTTAAGTCCCAGGCTCCTCCAACATTGCAACACAGTTTTATAGGACATAAAACAATAAAACAAATACAAAATAGTGCAAGAAGAAACGGAGTGGAATCGATTCAAATGAAATAGTGTAGATTATGGTGCAAGTAATGCAGATGAAGTAAACTATATACATGTCAGGACAATAAATAAATACAATAAGCTAAATAATGCAGAGACTTTTGTTAGGGACCAAGTTATACTATACATTACAATGACTTTCTTTTTATGATAAACATGTATTATGAGTTTGTTATGACATACTAAATGACTTTTTTTATTTCTATAACTTTATGACTTTTTTATGACATTCGATATAATAACTTTTCTATGATATACTATATTATGACAAACTATACTTTGACTTTTGGCTTAATTTTAAACTGGTTTAATTTTTGACAACGGACCTACCCTACATGTGGCTGCTGTCAGAGAGGATATTGGGTTTCTTTGTAATCTCTAACTAAACAAAAAAAAACAAGAGCAAAATAAATGGATTAAACGGTGTGTTCAAGTGCCTCGACTGAAGATGCAAACACATGCATGTCAGGCCAACTTTGACTCACAGGTTATTGGCCTGAGGGGCTCTTGTATAGGAGGAAAAGCAGGTCACGTCTGTCCTTGGAGTACTGAGCCCTGAATGACTCCCAGAGCTCCACCAACACTGTTGAAATGTAGTGTAAAGTGCTTTGAGTGGTCTATAGATTGTAACGCAGTATATTTACCTGAAGTGTTGGTGTTGTTGTGTTCCAGGTGACATCGTGACTTTCGATAACTGGCGGCTGCTCCACGGGCGGAGGCCCTACGTCTGTAAACCCGACCGGCTGCGCCAGCTGGAGGGAGCCTACCTGGACTGGGATGAAGTCATGTCTCGCCTCCGGATACTCCGCAACTCTGTCCACGGGAACATTTGAGCTCCAAAAACACTGCAGAATTTAAAACGGTAGCTTTACAGCCCTAGCAGAGAAGCTGAGCGATGTTGGGTAACCTGCGAGTTAAGCTAAAGTACAAAGATATTGAGGTACTGTATTTGACAGCTGGTCAAGATGTAAATCTGTGACTCTAAAGTAGTCAAGCATCACATTTTATACAAAGTTTAAAGACAGACACTTTTGAAACTTTTAGTGCAACACTTCAATGCAAAGATTATGAACATCACCTTGCTTTCATGTTTCCAAGGTGCTCTGCGATTCAGTCAGTGACAAAAACGTTTTATAAGCTTTCATTTACATAGGAGAATACTGTAATCATGACTTTTTATGATTGAAAGAAAGAGAAATACGTCATTCCCAGTTCTATGGTAAAATATTTGGCTCTAGACAACTTGGCTGCCTCAAAACGACTCGTGAATTTCCAAATTGTTACTCAGTAAACACTGTTAGTGTCTACTAGTGTTTTAGAATAGTGGTGAACCAGGGAGGGATTTTCCTCTCCTTCTTACCTTCTGCTGCAGTTTCCCGCTCAGTCGTGTGCCGACACAAAGGAGCTGGTGTCCTTGACTTCCCTCTGTCCTGTAGCGCTGCAGTCTGAATGTAAAGTTGCCTTAAAGCTGCAGTACTACAAGTGGCATTTGTAAATGTGATAGTCAGTTCAGCCTGATTATAGATACGGGTGCTTTCTACTTAACTTAACCGGCACCTGCCAACTCAGCGCTTTGTTTCATCCTGATATGCAGAGTACGGCCTCTGTCCAATCAAAACCCAGCATTTCCAGATTGGAATTGTTTTAGACAGAATGAAAGATTGGTTTTTATATTTTTCAAAAAAATAAACCACATAAAATACACAAGCTGAATAAACAACAGGTTTATTTTTAGCTGATCAAAAGTAGATGGGCTTATAAATCTCCTGCTTATTCCTGAATATGACCAGAGGTGCTCCAAGGATGTAAATCTTACATTGAAAAAAATTAAACAGCAATTTGTTTATCCAGAAATGATGCCTTGATTATCTGGATAATCCACAGATCTCATAGTGGAACTACTTTATATCAAATAAATAGTTCCTGTGAAACTATTGCCAGGGCTCTCTGTGATATCCAGAGTAGATTTTCTGCAAAGTATTTTGAATGTTTCGAGCAGCACTTATTAGATGTTTTTTGACATCAAAATATATCCTGAGATCCAAAATGATCTCTTTGGCTACCATAGTGATGAAACACACACTCCGACAAACTGTTTTTATTATTTTAGTAAACACCACCATGTGCTCACGTGTCATGTTAGTGATCTCTTTACCCTGAGTCGTCCTAAGCTTCAAATCTTCTCCTGCTGCCAAAAACCTTCTTTGCCTTAAATTCATATTTTGTAAACCTCAAGATAATATGGACGATGATGATGATGATGATGAAGGTTCAGTCTGTCGCTGATTAGATCCTCATTTTGCACACTCTTGAATAAAATAATCAGTCTTAATGCTTTCGCCTCAGCTTCCTTTTCTCCCACCTTGTTTTTTTTCATAAAAGGACGCTGAGCTTTATTTGCGATTACTTTATTATATTGCCAAAGCTGTACATATTCTATAAACACTTGTTTTCATATAGTGGAATACTTCCACCAGGCGTCCCATGTGTTCCTCTGATCACAGCAGTCAGCACAATGAAAGAGATGAGTTGGAATAATCCAGTTTTGAAAACAAATTGTTTAACAAAGCGTGTCCCAAACCACTTCCAGAGATGCTTCAGATGGAGTTCTGTCTTTTTTATGTATTATTTATTTATAACATATTCATTAATGGAACAGCATCTTCTGAATATCCTACAGATTATTTTCCTTTGCAGTTAAATCACAAGAAATAAAAGCATGTCAGAATCCAAAAACAACTTCCAGCTGTTCCAATGTATTGCTGATCTCTCCACACACACACACACACACACACACAACACACACACACACACACACACACACACACACACACACACACACACACACACAACACACACCACACACACACACACACACACACACACACACACACACACACACACACACACACACACACACACACACACACACACACACACACACACACACACACACACACACACACACACACACACACACACACACACACCACACACACACACACACACACACACACACACACACACACACACACACACACAAGACTGGATGTCCTCGGGGAGCGGGTGATGTTACGCTTCAACACGTCTGAAATAAACTGCTGCTGGAGACTTTGGAGGATTTTGTACTTCTGGTACCACACTCCGTTTCTACGTTTATGGATTCACTCGCACCAAAACAGCGCCAGGGTTGCACCACAATCTGTAACTAATATCTAATCGTCTGCTCTTGTTCAGGTTATAAGTTCAGAGAAATGGTATTGGGTTACTTCCATACCAAAATATTTACCTTTAGAGTTGTCATCACTTTTGTTAAGTTAGTGTATATCATTTACATTTCCAGGTTCATTAAGGTTAGTCGTTTAATCTTTTGTGTCTTTCACTGCCAATATTATTTTTTTATTTGCAGGTTCACACCAGAGACACAGCAGAAGACAACATTTAGCTTAGGAAGACTTCAATAAAAAATATATATAGTTTAGAAGAAGAGATGCCTTTCACATGACGAGCAGGCTGAATTTTAAGCGTCTCGTGTTACAGATACTCGCTGTGATGTCACTGGGGGGGTGGACTGAGTGCAAAACGCTCCAAAGATAGCGCCACAGAAAGCAACACAGCAGCTGTTTTTTGCCTTGTGTAAATCAGATGATTGACGAACTTAAACACTCAAATGAAGTCATCTTATTCACTTCAATCTATATAGAAAAAACACCGTCTTTCATACATTCGTCACCCTGTGAAAGCCAGTTAACTACAAAAAAAAAAACATGGCTCTGGCAATGGCTAACTACTCATTAAGTATTGCACATCTAGCAAATCAACAATTTGTAACATTATTTTTCCAGAGAAATTTACAGTCATATGTATATATTAAATAAATACTATATATAGAAATATATATAATATTTATTTGTCATCCTTATAGTAACATGCAATCGATAACAGCAGACCACAGACGAGAAGTTTTACAGCAGAACTAGAACAGTAATTCAGCCCGGGGGGGGGGGCGATGGAGGGCGACGGGGACACAGCAAAGAACACACATTATTTTAGGGTTCCAACACTTTGAAGAAGCGTTTACATGCGCTGCTCGGCTGCCTTACAGAAGCCTTCAGAACCTACAGGAGTGTTAACCAGTTGAAACTCGGACGGACTGGAACTTTACAGCAAACCACAGAATCACAGAATAACTCACACAGTCAAATGGACACGGGGGGGGGGGGCTGAAAGTCAAGGCTGTGCACGGGACCTGCATGCACTCTGTGCCTCGTGGGGGGCGGGGGTCCCTCACTTCTTCAAACAGTTGGGTCTTGGCAGCAGGAACAATCGAAGACTTTCAGGCCGAGGAGAGTGATGTGGAGCAGGGGCAGGCAAACATTGAGCTGTTGGTTTGAGCGTCAGGACCACAGCGGTGAGGGCAGTATTTACACAACGTCACGGACTAAACACGTCTACACAACAGGGGCTAAAAGAGGGTCTCGGGCTTGTATTTACAAGAGGAGGGAGCGGGGAATCGTGTGCTTAGAATCAAGTTAGGGGATTGTCAGAAGTCTGTGGCTGGAGAGCTGAGGTGCCATTACACATAGAGGAGCACTCAGAGGGGGGGGTTCGTAGACTAGCTAGGAAGGGGTCTCGGTGACAGCATCTTGGGTTTTCCTTCTGCCTCCTTCCCCTTCACCGCCGCCACGTAAGAGAAAAGGCAGAGGACGGAGTAACAGATCTGATGAGCCTGCAGAGGGAGAGACAGCGTGAGGAGGACAGTGGTGACGACTACATCACACGAGGAGCGGAGGTCCAACATATTAAGGGAATGCACACTGGAGGGGTTAACAGGTAACCTGTGGAGTTGATGACTAATATCAGGACGAAGGAATGCTTTTACGAGGGTCCCTGGCATCATGATACTCATTTCCTTCATCTCATTTGGGGATGCAATGGTTTAAGGGCCTCTCGAGAAAATAAGCACAACCCTTTGAACAAATCCTAATATTTGCATACCAGTAGTGCACGGAGAGGTGCACACATTCCCATTTAGTCTTCAAAACATTTGGTTCATGTGACACAACAAATCTTACTTTTCTTAAATACTCTCTTGTAGTTTTTTAAACCACTGGGTTGGCATCTGATAAGCTACACATCCATGAATGTAACAAGGACATGCCCCTACTTACCGAGTGTGAGATAAAGTGTAAACCTAACTTTGGTGCCACCCTCTCATTACGCTGAGTACAGTGAGTACAGTGAGTACAGTGAGTACAGTGAGTACAGTGAGTACAGGGCCAAAGTGTAACCCTTTAAGAGGAGAGGCCGCTGCACTCACTGATTACATGCACACGTTATAAACAGCTTCCACACAGATTAAAGCGCCACTTTCCAGACTTAGATTCATCGCAGTGTTCCCGGTGAGGCTGAATGGGAGCACACCGTGTGAGGGTGGCTTTACATGCACTGGGGAGGGGGACGCACTCTGACAGGAGCAGTGAGGACTCACCATGGGGGTCTTGTACTTGTGGATCACCACTTCTTTAGTTTCAGGAACTATGCCGATGCAAGAGACAAAACAAGGAATTCAAAGGCAGCAGAAGTATTAATGATTTCATGCTTGAGAGCTTTGGGGAGGGGGGGGGGGGGGTCACAGAGGTGGACTTTCAAAAGGGAATAAAAATGAGGTGTGGGCCAAGAAGAGTCCACCACAACAGTCAGGAGGTCAGTGAAGCTCGCACAGAGGACAGCAGGTCAGGGAGGACAACCTGATAGTGTTTAATACACACATTCTTATTAGCAGATGATGTGTAATGATTACAGTTTCTAGTGTGCCATAAACAATGTTTGTGTATACAATTATTTAGTATGTCAAAAGTAAATTAATTTACAAAATCCTAGTAAAGCTTGTTCTAAAAAAATATTGAAAAGTATCATAATATATCAAGATTCTAAAGTAGTCAAAGTAAAGTATGTCGATAAATAAAGTCATAGTACACTGTTCTATTAAAACAGCTCCTGTAAGACCTATTCCCTCATATTCAGGACCGATTTCAAACTTATTCTTATTGTACATGTTGTACTTGTGACTGTTGGTGTGACGTTCATGACCCACAAAATGAACAAATAAAAACACAAATGTCTTTGACAGGAGGTTGAAGAGTGGAGAAGGACCTCCCCTCCACCGGCTCTTTCCACCGTTAATGAACTGAAAGTTAAGAGACACAGAGAAGCAGCGGCAGAGTTCCTCTGAGCCGGACCACCGGTGGACTTTTCATTAGTAACTGTGAACCCACAGCAGAGATGAGGAGGCTGACGGATGAAGACCTCCACCCGCTGAGGTTCAGAGGCACACTATCAGAGAGTGACAGATGGAGTGAGGGGTGATCTCCCAAATGAAAAGCAAGTGATGAAGGAAGCAGAGGGAAACTCATAATACAGAAAAAGAGAAATGACTAATGGGTGGAAAGGATAGCGTGAGGAAATATCCAGAACAGAGTTTAGTTGGAGTAAGGGAGGAGAAAGGTGACAACACTTTACCTGCTGGAGAATGAAGGTTTTCATAGTGGCAAAGATGAGGGCAACATTACAAAAGCAGCACAGAGACACGACAGTAACCCAGCCGGCTCCTCTGAGCGTTCTACTAGCAGCGCACTGACCCGACTGACATCCTGATCACTACGCTGGAAAGTAAACGTCACTTCCAAAAGAAAAAATGTTACATTTAACATTTGTTCGACCATGAAATCAAACGTGTGGCTCTTATCAAACAAGTCCCCTTAGAAACACCTAGAACATGTTTATTCTATAGTCAGAAGGGTTTTTAGATCAGGTCGTTTTTTTCTGATTCACTTTCAGAGCTGAACCTACAGCTGTTTCTTTGCTCAAGTTGTCTTGGTGATTAAGATATTTATTATCCAGTGCACTTTAAGCTTAAGCTTTTAACCCACCAACACATGATTCCATCCCTTAAGACTCCCTACTCTGTCTGTAGCACTCTGCTTCAAACTGAAGATATACATCTTTTTAAAAATGTCCTAAGACATAGTTGTACATTAAGAAATTGGCTTCTTAATTTTCTTAAGCAAATATGAAGTAAATAGTGCACTTATTGGACTATTTTTGATAGCGGAATAACACACACATTCGGTGCTCTGCTGACTATTTACAGCAACAGGACAGTGCATGCGAGAGTCAACAAACTGTGTGTTCCGTTAGAATTTCAGCATCGTGTCTTTTTGAAGTGAATCTTTCCCTTTAGCTTTCATGATTGCTGCTGCGACCGATCAGCTGCTGCGACACGCAAATGAAAGGGTTGCTGAAAATGATTCAACATCTTGGCAGGACCTGACCAAACTGCCTATGATGGAACATTGCATTTATAACAGTGCCTTTCTGTTGGAGAATACAAACGTATGGAAAACAGGCAGCTAAACGTCCCTTCCTCTCACCGACTCTGCGTATGTGACTGAGAGAGAAGCCCCTCCTCTGAAGAGACCCTCCCTCTCTTAATCACCGACAGACCCCAGCGTCTCCAGGTGAGCCAGTATCAATGTAGTGAGCCCTCATTATCTGTGTCAATGCGGTCGCCACGAAGCTGAGTTACTGCCGTGCCGAGTACAGGCCTAGAATCAATAGATGGTGTAATTACCAAATTCCTCCAGGACAAAGACTCCCTTCACTGTATTGCACTTTTTAATGTGACTCAGCTCTATGAAAACCTAAAAACAAACAAAAAACAAACAAAACAAGACAGAACATTATTAACTCAACAACACTGGATGAAAAGTAAACATTTCATATTAAAAAATTAACCATGTTAAACTTGTTTTATTCAGTATGAAAGGTCAAAATAAAACAACTACACATGGAGTGCAAGCGTTTAACAGCTAACCAAAGGAAAAGAAAAGCACGCTATGAGAAGTTTCCATGATCAAACGCATACATGGGCGACGGGTCAATGAGGAGGAATGCATGTCGTCTGCTCAAAGCTCCTAATTCAACAGGACTTATTTCATCAGTGTCAGAAATGTGATGTTCTATCTGGATGTGAACAGCAAAGGGCGTTTATGCTCAGAGATGCAATATGGCCCTTGTGATGCATACACAGAAGTTCCATATAAAGATGTAGACAAAGGACACAAACGTAGATGTTGCCATACAGCTACAACAGTCAAAATAAAAGGATAGAGGAAAACAAAAAGAAACCCAATAAGATGCAACTGCTAAAAAGCAAACACAGCAGAGGGTGTGTACCTTCCGCTCCTTGCAGGGGGAGAGAGCATGGGAGAGAAATGGTTTGGATTATTATCGGACAGAAGAGCACAAACACTCGACGACAATCCGACAGGGGCTATCCACCACGGGACCCTCGCACACTTTAACAATCTAGCTAAGGAGTTACCAGAGCCAATATGAAAAAGAAAAAAGAACGTCACAAGAGGAATCAGACCCCGAAAAACGGAGAAGGAAAAATGAAGACTATAAAAAGCTGGATTCACCTTTTCTTTTTCCTGGACATTAAACATCTCCGTCCCCAAGACCCTCCATGCCTCCTCCTCCAGCAACAAGGGCGGGCACCGACACCACACAGCAGCACAGACACATGGGGGGGGGGGGGGCAGTAACCCCCGCTACGCTGAGGAGGTCAGAGTGACCCCGCCTCTCTGCAGACCCCAGTGCTCACTCACTATCACGCCCGATTTAGACTTTTTCAAACACATTTTAAAAAGTGTCCAAAGGACGTTTTATAAAGCTCCCGCTGAGGGTTACAACTATCTATGATAAATCACAATCTCACAAATGTTGCTAATGAAAACAATGTGTTCTAGAAATGTGCTGCTCTACATTGAGCTTAATAGATTAGTGTTTGAGAAACTAATATCTTAGGATAATTCTAATGAGCGTAACAACAACAGTGACTCAGTGTAGCAACATCAAGTCTAAAGGATCAGTTCACCCAAATGATAGAAACATTTGATCTGGCCACCTACTAAGCTTTGGTCTTACAGTAGTGGTGAATGGACTTGTGTGTGTGATGCTCAGAGCGATATTTAAAGCAGCATTGACTGAGAGGGCAGAATGGAGCTATACACAAGTTGTGTTTGTGGGCATTGGATCAATGTTAGTCTCACTCTAATGTTAGCTCTGTTTTGCTCTCAACCAACATGTCCTGTTCTTAAGCTGATATATGCTCCACCATGTCCAGAAGCTAATTGTTTATTCTTGATATAAAATCCAAAATAATTGTCTGAAAGGTAATCAAACTTTAAATGATCCAAATGTAAAATGTGCATGAGTTCCCCTTTTAAAGATGATGTACTGAAAAATAACCTATTCACCGACAAGGTGTGTAAACTGTTGCAAACGGTTGAAGGTAGTTCCTAAAAAAAACCTCTGTGGTGAGGTCTGTGCAGAGTAATGGAAACATCGTTGCTGCTAAATATGTCAAATGTGAGTTGTTGGCACAACAAATTAAATCATATTGGGTTGGAGGGAGAAAACTCTGGGAGAACTGATACTTAAAATGACTTCTGTTGTTCATCTAGATAGATGTTGGATCTTTTTTGCTCTTTGGTAACACCTCCCACTTCCATTTTATTCTTTTGAGAGAGGCTCAGTGTGTGCTCAGCATGGTCTTCTCTTCAGACTCTCACACTACAGATCAAAGCTACCCAGACCTGAGGAAGTATTCCAACCCCGACTACAACGACCTGCGCAGACGTGAAGACAACACATGGCGATGTTCGAGGGTCCAAACTTAAATGTGGAAGTTGCTATTAAATGGCCAATTATTAATGAAAAGTCTGCTCAAGGTCATCCGCTTTACCACGACACACACACTTTAACACTTCATCTCCTCCACACAGTAAATGAACAATGAGGTTTGAGCACCACGGATGTCAAAAAGAAAAACTTGTGTGGAAGGATGGGGGTAAGCACACACACACACACACACACACACACACACACACACACACACACACACACACACACACACACAAACACACACACACACACACACACACACACACACACACACACACACACACACACACACACACACACACACACACACACACACACACACACACACCACACACACACACACACACACACACACACACACACACACACACACACACACACACACACACACACACACACACACACACACACACACACACACACACACACACACACACACACACACACACACACACACACACACACACACACACACACACACACACACACACACACACACACACACACACACACACACACACACACACACACACACACAGGAATTCTTCCTCTAAGGGAAAACGAGTTGTCAGTCATCGCTAACATTTGACATCAGATTGACTTTTTTTTAATGACAATAGAGGAAGACGTCACGGGATGAAAGGAAATGAGGCAAACAGGAGGAGCAGAAAGGAGGACAGAAGGACGGGATGGACTCTGGAGGAGTGATTCTGTATTTATGGGCATGCCCTTGTGTGAGATGAAGCAGTTTCTCTGCTGTGGAACGAGCCTCTCACCTGGCTGTGCATGAATTTAAGGTTGATTCCTTCCAGTGTGACCTGCAGCAGTCCTCCTTCTCCAGTCTTCATGTCCTGGACCGGGAACTCTCCGCCCAGCTCCGGACCTGAGGGGACAACACCTGGGTTAGAGCGAGTCTGGATAATACATTACAACATTTAGAAAAAGATCTCAGCATGCTGACTGAAAAAAAATAACACGTTGTTGGGATGTTGATGAGAAATGTTTAAGCTTATGACAGACATGGATTCATATCATCATGTCTTTAAATTCATCTAATATAAGATGACAGCTTAAACTATTTTCTCAAATAAATCACAACTTTTGAACAATTGTTAATTAAGTTTAGGTTGACCTAATGATATATCAATAATAATATAGATGACCAATTTCTGCCTTTCCTCTTCTGTACCAAAATGATACAGTCTTTAACTGAGTACCCTAACAACCCTACTCAAATATGAAAAGGTCCTCTATGCCCAGTACTCCCTGAGAAAAGCTGGGTTGTTAAAAATGTCAAAATGATTATGATGGCATTTTGGAAAAAGACAAAAAGTGCAGAAAAGTGTCTCCATACCTGGTTTGATGCTTTGCTGTCTCGCTGCAGCTCTTTCCATACTGTCTTTGACACAGTAGTAGAGTTCACGACACTGCAATGCAAAGAGGAAATACATTTGAATTTGAACCATTACACTAAGTAAATAAAGTAACCGTTTGCAGAGAGATGCAGTTCCTGACCTTTTTGGTATAGAACTTGTTGAGCTGCGTCTCTTGGCCGTTGCGTCTCCAGAGACAGAGCACCTTGGTCTTGGGGCAGTAGGTCATGTTGATGAGCTTCTCGTACCACCAGCGCTCGTACACGGTGCCGATGTTGCTGCGCAGGACTATGCAGTCATCACACACCTGAAACAATGACCAGCAAACTTGAATAATGCATCGTTTTGGAAAGGCCTGTTCAAATTCAATGATCTCCAGTTGTAGCATTGGAAATGACAGAGTGTAAATACCTCCATGAAGAAGATGTCTCCGGTGGTATCTGTGCCAGCGTGTACAACAAACGTCTGCTTCTTGATGTGACGGCTTCCGCTGGGCCTGATGGCCAGCTCTCGGCCGTTCTAAAACAATATCAATATAGTTCAGTACAACTCGTTAAAAACTGCTGTTGAACGGAATTGAAAAGCCAGATATTCACCATGTTGGGCAGTTTGTCCAGTGTCTCATTGATCTCTTGGCTGTATGTGAGGCCAATGTGGGACTTCCCCATCAAACGCCTCACTTTCTTCTTGACGTCATTTTTGTTCAACTAAAACAGACAGAAATATCAGAAAGTTGATATATTTAGAGGTAAAGAAACTTGGCACAGATCAACTAATATTAACGCTCTGCGATGATCAAAACAGCAGAAGGCTTCCGTACTTTAATCATGAGCATGAAAGCGATCATATTGTGCAGCAGGGTGGCCAGAAGTCTGTCTTCATCGTCCTCCAGACGCTTGCGGTCGTGATCTCCAAGTGATAAGTATCTGTGTGGATGAACAAGACACAGGAAAGCAAGTGTTAATAGTCTGGGGGTTATTTAGTCATTGAGAATGGTATATAAACACTTTGGATAAAGGGTCAGTGGTGTGGAACCTTTCAATCATCTCCTGAGGTCCCTGGTCCATGCCCATGCCCTCACGCTCCAACATCACAGCGTCTAAGTAGGCGTCCTCCCAGAACTGCACTTGGTCCCACAGTGTGGAGCGCTCTTTACCTAAACACATGCAGAAAATACAAATGTAGCTCCCAAAATGTGCACATAGGCAATTTCATGGACGTGTCATGCAACATGCAGCCACAGGCACACGTTCTTTGATACAAGCCAAAGAAACCCATTTATGTCCGAAAGGGAAAAAGTTTAATTTGCACAAATCTGAAGGTTTTAAATTTGGTCAAACCGTTTGGATTGGATGTGATTTCTTATTATAATTCTATGTTAAGTCTTTGGACACATTGTATTCCCACGTGCCCAAAGGCTAAATATAGTCCGTTTTAAAAATGGATAGATCACAGAAATTACAAGGAGCACAAACAAGTATTTTGTTTCTATGAAGTCACAATAAATTCAATACAAAAATGATGCTGACGCATGCAATGTAAAAAATGGCATATTGAAGACACGTTTTTTCAAAATCCTAACTGAAAAGCCATTTTTCCTCTCAAAAAAGTTGTATTAAAAAATATATATATGATCATTTAAAGGATAAAGTAAATAACACAAATCATTTACACAGAATGCAAAATACATACATTTGTTTAACTTATTTATAATATCAGTTGCGAAAGCTTACATTGTAAGAACTCATTGGAAATGTCTAAATCTTCCCCAGCTGGTGGCTTGTTCAAGTGGACTCAACTGATAATTACATCTCTGACAGCACTTGAAGGCAACATCAACACATTGAATACTAGTCAAACCCATGAATCGAATACCTGGGTTCAAATGTAGGTGAGCAGCAACTAAAGTAAATGTAAAAAGTGCACATCTTGACAGCTCTGTGAGTTACATGTGGCAGGTCTGCTAATAGATTCCACTTCTATCTCATGCTTGGAAACACAGAGATGTGCAGCTCACCGACGCAGAGGAAAAACCCACATCGCATCAAATCAGAGATTAAATACAGAGCCATGTGAAAAATGGATACACCCCCCACCCACATATAGGAAAAACGGGCAAAGGCAAGAGATTAGCCCTACTTAGAGAAAAGGTTTCCATGGCAGCATCCTCTAGTTGATCCCAAACGGAGCTCTTATCGCGGCCTGGAAGAATTTCCCAGCAGCGGCAGCAGGAGGGAAGAGAAGCAGCGAGAGCAGGAGGGGTTAGGCCAAGAGGTGAGGGGGTTTAATGACAAAAACAAGAGCAGAGCAGGCCGAGAACCACATCAGAGGAACACGAACAAGGACCAACAAAGACATGCTACGCTCCTGTATTCACTAATAATAGCTTGGAGCTTGTCAGGCATATGAGCCATAATCTTGTTATTGGGATTTGCGATGATGAGGCTGTTTGTTTATGATTTGTTTAAATATATAATGAACTGCAAGTCACTATTGTTGTCACATATTTAAAGACTGTAGTTTAACTTGAGACAAATCAATATAATTGTGCCTCTTTAAACAAAGGATTTTCCAATGTTTCCCCTGAGTCGTGTTATTCTGTTTAGGACATGATTTGAAATCAATTTATTCAAACTTGTCATAGAGCAGTGACTACAGATGTCTGTAGTTTTGTCAACTCATAAGTGTGTAAAATGGAAACTTCAGAACACAAACCTCAAGGTATAACCTTTCACCTTTAGAGATGTTCAGTTAACTATTTGATAATAAACAATTACCGTTACACCGCCCCATCAGATCACATGTCTGACTCCTGCTGTTCCCTGTGATAATAACTCTTCCCTCAGTCAGTGAAAGTTCACTGTGGTTTCATTAGGCGAAACCATGCAAGAGCTTTCAGAAGAGCTGGTAGGGGAAAGACTTCAATTCCTTTACATTAGTGAAAACACTTGTATATAGTTAAACCTGTTTGGTTCCAAATATGTGTTTCCACAAACAACAGAGATCATGTTAGTAAAGCAAGGCTGTGCTTTTGAGAACACAAGAAGGAGATGTTTTCATGAAACAGCTGAATAGATGTCAGCTAAATGTAAGAGGAAGAGTCTGAACAGAAGACCCTACCCAGCAGGCCGTCACAGAGGTAAATCCTCATACTGATGTCCTCCACGGGCTGCGCAGGCGGGCCCTTCGCTGCAACGACTGCCGGTTCTTTTGCGGTTGGTTTCAGAGTGTGAGGCTTCCCCTGTGGAAACAGTCAGGTTAGAACACTTACATTTAGTACAACAGCAACACAATTATAATCTCATATTTCAGAAATTCTGTTAACAAGTCTAAACATGTGCTGAGGAGTTTTTGTATCTATACAGTCAAAGGCTGTTTAGATTGTGTGAACATGCATTTCTTCAATACCATATTGATTGATTTGTTTGCATAAAGAATTTTAGAACAGATATGATTTATTTATAAAATATCCTAGCATCCAGTGTGCTGCAGATTATTCAGGTTGGATACTGTTATTCCAGTGTGTCTGAGCAGCAATACAGATGTCTACCATCTTGATGATCTCACATCTGGAAGAGAAAAGTTGGAGTGGAAAGGGATTTTCCACACGTACAGTTTTCCAAACCCCAGAGTGCACTTGAGAGTGCTTTTGGATTGTAAACAAATGTTGTTTGTTTAAAAGTACTGTCGCCCATTACCAACGGTTTGAGATTCAAAGGAATTAAGGCAGCTTCTGTAATAATGCTGTTATGTTAAATGTTTGTTGTTTGTTAAATGTTTGTTGTTTGTGTTTCATGTATTTTTGTCTGGATATTTGTCTGTTGATGTTGGACATGGAGCTGCTGTGACGCAAGTCAAATTTCAGACTTGATCTGACAAATAAAGTAATATCGTATCGTATATCGTATCGTATATCGTATCGTATATCGTATCGTAAAGGACATTTTCTGAGCTGTGTGAGTTCTATACTTACAAACACCGAGCTGGTGGCTGGATTGGTTTCAATCTCACTATCGGAGAGAGTCCCTCGGGACTGAGTTAAGTGAGCAGTCCTCCTCCCCCCCAGGCCGTCTCCTGCTGTGCTGCTCAGGTCGCTGTCAGCTCCGAGAGTCTCTCCAGAGCTGTTGCTGATCTGAAGAAAAGAAAGCCAGGTGTGAGAACAACACATAAGCGACGTCTGGTATAAAAGCAGCTTTGGGCATTCCTTCTCATGGTTAATTAGTCAAGTAAAGAAACAGAGTGAATTCTAATATTCTAACTTCCTATCAGCTGATTCCTTGCCTTAATTGAAATGATATTCTCGCTATGTCATATTAAAATGCACTACTTCCTGTTTTGAATGGTTGCACTATTGCTTTATGTATTGTGTTTCATTTGATTACACAATTCTGTTTGCTTGAATTAATTTACCCTGATGAAGGTCTAGTAAACTGGTTGCCATAAAATAAAGTTTTTTCCTACCAAATATTATTAAAATACATCCTGACAAGTTTGGTATTTAAAAGAATTTTAAATAATTAGTATTATTTTACTGGTTTGAACAATGTTTGGCTGCACACCATTAGTTTGTATTGACAGTGGCTGGCCAGTAATTAGTAAATTAAGTTTAAGGGGTTAAAGCATATGCAGTAATACATTAGTTTATGATTGACTTTTTAAAGAGAGAAGAAATAAAAAATAAAAAGACTTCAAATATCTTGGACTAAAACCATCATTGTGGGATGTGCTGTTAATGTTGAGAGGTAGTGTAGCCAGAGCAGATGTGAACGAGGTGCTTATATCCGAGTTGGCCGTGCCCTACCACTGTGCTGGCCTCTGAGTCCTGGCTGGTGCTTCTTGTCAGAATCGGTGGCTCTGAGCTAGTTACAGACTCTGTGTCGCTCTTCTGTAAACCCACATGGAGAAAAAAGAGGAGAGAATTCAGTGATGAACAGTTAACAGTGAAGAATGTACCGCAGAGAATCATGTTCAAAGTTACGCCATTTCAACTAGATACTGAACCTGTTGTGTGTGTGTTTGTTAATCATCACAAAACAGAGACTACTCCATGAACAAACCTGAGATCCAGAGACACTGAGGCCACTGTCAGCACTGATCTGTGATTTCTTCTCCTCAGCATCAGTCACCTGGGGGCGCTGCTGCTTTGCTCCGTCAGACCCTGAGGGACAGACCATTATTATCAGCATGTTTTCATGAAAAGGACCCCATTATCTTCTCGCCTTACTGAGAGTCGCCCTATTTAAAGCCAGCACAGCAACACTGATGCTACATCCATCTAAAGTGCCAAAGCCTCTATTTAAACACTGCCAAGCAAACAGTGTAACACTACATTAGTCATGTTGGTGTAATTATTTTGCTAGCAAGGAATCAAAATCTTAAGATGTCAATAGCTAAAAATACATGGCGAATATAATCATCTAACGAGGTAAACAAACCTGTTTTCTGTTTTCAACACTTGTATAACAATGGTGTTTAACTGAGTACTAACAGATAAAGGATCTTAGGACACAGAAGTTACAAAGGGGCAAGCAGAGAGTGCCATAAAAAGCTACAAAACAAAAACAGCAGTAGCGTGACATTAGTTTCAAGTCAAGGCTGCAAATGTGGCCCAGGTTACAACACAGACGGCAAACAGACACAGGCAGTTAGCATGCAGACAAACTGGTGGACGGTAAAGGAGACATTTTCTGTTTCAAGTGGGATTTCTACTGTCCATCACCTCAGTAGATGCAGATATGGTGAAAAGTCAATTCTTAAACGTTCTTGTTATTTGGTTTGTGACACTTGACCATTTAACTGTGGAACTGTAGGATATTGGCTGCAAATACACAATTTACAGCAAGTCACTTGACACTGGAAAAAATACAGTTAAAAATAGCAGGACAGGGAAGCAGGTACAACTATTCTGCTACTCTTTAAGCATGGCATCAAGGGAAAAAACACTCTAAAACAAAATGACATATTGCTTAACATTCCCATATTGTTTGTTATGTTACGGACCCTTAGATATCTGTCTAAGGCTAAAGCCTTAACAGATATCCCTTATATCAGTTCAAACGTTTTCTTTTTAAATGTTGTATAGAATAATTAAATTACCTGCTTTAGCTGTATTCAAAGAGGAAACAAATGCAAACAATAATACAAAAACACTTTAATACAGTACTACATTCCCAGGTGGCTTCTATAGTATGTTCTGCATCCCACCTCAGGAGTTTGTCAGTATGTAATGACCTCAGGTTTGTTAACCGAGTACATGTGTTAAGCAAACATACCATGACTGGCTGCTGTCATGAGGTTTGATTAAACACAACTTGAAATATTTTTGGATACTAAAACAATGATGTCATTTCTCACAGCACTATATCTGTGAGAAATTCAGTGAATCCTCGTTTTCATTTACAGATAATTTAACACCACTAGAGTATGCCTACTATACTGAATATAATATATTGGTTTTATACATATTTCATAGAAATTGTGTGAAATATGTATAAACCAATATTAAAGAGTCATACTCCATTTTTCAATTGAAATAATTCAAGTTGAAATCTGATAAGGCGTATATAATAAATCCAATCACGACTTTATAATCTCAAATGATTCCTCTTATGCGATATTAGCATCTTCTCGTTATCCATTCAGACATCCTAATTAGGAGCACTCCATTTATTTGTATGTATAAAGACACTGGTGGAAAAAGGTCAACAGCTGAACACCCCAATCGTTTCTTTTTTCGTGTGTGAAAAGTCTCTTACTCTGTGGTTTTTCCATAGCTTTTTGCTTATCCTGGTGCTTGCTCCACAATTCTACCCAAGATGCATTGCAAGCAAGGAGAGAAAGACAGAGAGAGAGTCAGAGAGTTGGTTGAAAAGGCATGTGTGGTGGATGAGCATTAAAATCAAAACAAAAGAACAAAATAAGCATTGAGAATCTATCATTGTTAAACAGAGGGGTATTGTAATGTCTGCATGTAGCTGTGCTTTCATCTGGACACAATTTTAAAAAATACGTTTTTTGTTGTCAAAATGGCTCCACTGTGTGAAACAGCTACTATGGGAACATTACAACACACCGGAGCCCCGCCCCAGAGTCCTGGAGAGCCACACAGTGACGTCACAATGAGCTTTGGCTCTGACCACAGGCCACAGGTTTCATCGACTGCATTTGTTTGGCTCTCCAGAGCAAAAGGGAAGAGAGAGTGAGAGAGGTTTGATTTGGAAAAAGAGCATGGGATGGGGTTGAGAGGCCGAATAGCCAGCAGGTGAAATGGAGCAGTTGCAGAAGCCAGGATGCAAGTCTCGCAGCAGACTGTAGAATTGAAGGTGCAACTTCTAACAGGAAGAGAAGGGGTGCGGGTAGGAGAGGTGTCAGGGTGGTTGACTGAAAGTTTCCCCGGTAAACAGACCCAGAAACATTGTCAGAATATTAAGTAGTAAAGAAAATATTAAGGATTTTCTCTGTTCGTTGGTTCTTTTGCGACCAATACAAAATGTGTCTTTTCACTGGGACTGTCTACTGGGGAGTGTTGCTTCCACCCTCCATGCTGATAGCAAAGGCAGCTGCCATTTTTTCTGCAGCACGCCTCGCAGAAACCTGCAGTAAAGGCACAGACGAGCACCGATTTGGACTTAGCGATGCACATACCTCTGGTTTCCCTCGTCCACTACTGCAGATTTAGCTATTTGAAGACCAAAACAAAGACATGCATTCACGGTGCTAAGAGGCTGGCAACAGAAGTCCAGGGAGGAGGCAAACAGGGGCACAGAGGTTTCAGGAAGGGGAGACAAACACACGCAGTCCAGGCTGGCACACAGGCAAATATTCCATACACTTTTTAAGCCTATATATTTTAACCAGAGCCAAATTCTGCTGTTTAGGTTTTCTATAGAAATATTTTGTTTTAATTCCAAATCCAGACGCAGACCCTAAGATCACAGGAGCACGTTTTCACACAAAAAAAGTGTTTCTTTACAAAGCCCACTCCAGTGATTATCACCAGTGGTAGAGGTCAAAGTGGGTGGAATATTATAACACCTGTAAGAATATTTAGGGGAGAAGTGAGGGGATTTTTACGTTTGGGGAGGGGAGGGGGGGTAATTAGGTTGATGAGCTTGTAGGGCACGGGGGCAGGGGATCTCACAGTGCACATGCAACCGGGGCTGGAGTGGTGTACACACCAATCGAGGCAATAAAGTTCTCCTCGTTCAGACTCCGGGTATCAAAATGGCGGGCTCCTTTGCCCATTGCGTGGTGCGGCACCTGCAGGTGTGGGACGTTCAGGAGGTTCTGAGGGCGGGCGGTCTCCATGCGACCGGTGGGACTCTCTTTACTGCCCGGGCTGTCAGCACTGTCTGTGGGGCTTTGCTTGCGTTTTTCTGGGTCTACCAATTTACCACAATGAAGGGGCCAAAGACAGAGTTCATCAACATTACAGAAAAAGCAAATATGCGGGGTTTAAACTGAGAGAGTATTAACAGAATTAGACAAAGAAGGAACAACTACATTTTTTTTTTTTTGTGAATAGCATATAGCGTGCAGAAACGTAATTTAAACATGAAGCAAAGACAAGTGTTAGTAGCACAGGCACGCTGCTGTTAAGCTTCTCAGGAGAAAAAGTCTTGAAGAGTCTTTAGAAAATGGTATAAGTCGCAAATATTTACATGTAGGCATTCCTGTGCTAAACATGGGGGACGTACCTTTGGTTTGATAATGTGTGCGTGCTATTTCCAATAAGCTGAAGACACTGGCCATTCCTCCGAGGCCCGCGTTGGTGTAGGAGTGCTCCAGACTGGAAACTGTGCACTTCAAGATGTCCAGCATGCCTTTGTACACCTTCCTGCTCACCTCCTGCAAACACACACAGCAACAAGGTTCATAACGACTCAACATTTTGTGAGTCTACAGTTTGCTAGACTGTAACCAACAAATTGTTGTTAAAGTAACTTAAGCAACACTTAACTAAACATAACATAACTAAACTTAACTACTAATGTTTTCAATAATTGAGTAACATATGAATATTATGATTTGTTGCTTTTCTTTAATATATATGACAGTAAAATGCATAGATTGGTCAAACTGGCAATAAATGAATAAAACAAGCAACTTCAATGTATCATCTTGGTGTCTCTGACATATAAATGGGCCTTTCGCGTTTACATTAAACAGACAACATAATCTATTCTCAGAATTAACAATTAATGTACATTTGCTCACGCTCCATTGTCCAGTGAGGGAACAATGGAGCGTGAGATGGGCCGGAGAATCGGAGCAGCGGGAGCGGTACTGCAGTCGCTTTACCGCACCGTTGTGACGAAAAGGGAGCTGAGCCAGAAGGCAAAGCTCTCTGTCTTCCGGGCCATTTTCGTTCCTACCCTCACCTATGGTCATGAAGGATGGGTCATGACCGAAAGAACGAGATCGCGGATACAAGCGGCCGAGATGGGTTTTCTCCGCAGGGTGGCTGGTGTCTCCCTTAGGGATAAGGTGAGAAGTTCGGTCATCAGGGAGGGACTCGGAGTTGAGCCGCTCCTCCTTCGCGTCGAAAGGAGCCAGTTGAGGTGGTTCGGGCACCTAGTTAGGATGCCACCTGGGCGCCTCCCTAGGGAGGTGTTCCAGGCACGTCCAGCTGGGAAGAGACCAAGGGGTAGACCTAGGACCAGGTGGAGGGATTATATCTCTTCGCTGGCCTGGGAGCGCCTTGGGATCCCCCAGTCAGAGCTGGTTGATGTCGCCAGGGAAAATAAAGTTTGGGGCTCTCTGCTGGAACTGCTACCCCCGCGACCCGACCACGGATAAGTGGGAGAAGATGGATGGATGGATGGATGGTATATTTGCTCAATAATAACAAACCATGAGTGAAGGAAAACATTTGTAAATGAGCAATCTAAATCCACTAAAGAAATACAAATGTGTACGATTGGGAAGTCATTTGAACTCATAATGTATTCATTTCATGTACATCAGTTAAAAGTTGGTCTCACCACATCCCGTATGACCTCCTGTCTGGCGTCATCCTCCGACTGGACTGTTCGGTTCAGCTTACTCAGCACAAACACACGAAGCTGCTCGTTCTCCAACAGGCGGCGAACTTTTTTCATGTTCAGCCAGCCGACTCCCTGACCGTCCAGAACGCTCTGCACCACTTCCTTCAAGAACTGTTGGTTCTCACTGAATCAGAACAAACTCAAATTCAGCGTGATAAAAATGAAACACATGTCAAGACAATATGCTCTAATCATGTTGACAGAAGTGTTGCGGTTGAAATAATTCATCACCTTGTGTTGTTGACTCGGCCCTGAGGAGAGGGCGATTCTCTCTTCACCGTCGGACTGTGCTTGATTACTGAAGACTTTTGGTCCACAAGTGCTCGAGGGGCACGTGCGCCTGGAACAACAAAACAAAACAATAAGGTTTCTGAACGCCACAACAAGAAAAAACAAACTACTAGGTCACCAAACAGAGGAGCACTCCGTGGAAGAGAACTGGACACACACAAAGGTATTGCTCACCAGGAACTGTAAACCAGGACAGGAAGCAACTTGTAAACTAGTACTTCATCTAAAGCGACCACATCGAATAGGAAAGACAGCACTTTACATCACTGTGTGTAGAGGGCAGACACACCTGGAATCTACTGAAGGTTTTCTACTGCTGAACAGACCATTTACTGGAGCTGCTAGAGGCTATTATCACACACAGAGGGATGAAGGACAAACAAGGACATCACACACACACACACACACACACACACACACACACACACACACACACACACACACACACACACACACACACACCACACACACACACACACCACACACACACACACACACACACACACACACACACACACACACACACCACACACACACACACACACACACACACACACACACACACACACACACACACACACACACACACACACACACACACACACACACACACACACACACACACACACACACACACACACACACACACACACACACACACACACACACACACACACACACACACACAGCTCTTGGTGGATCACACATTAGCAGCATTGATGTGAGGTCAGACGGAGGAGTGTGTGTAGAGGAACTGCATTAGTGATGTCATGCGTTGAAGGAAATTAAGAGATGAGTGGGGGTTAAGGAAAATGAGCTACACTGTCGGCATCTGCGAGTCTACTTGTCGGAGTTGGGTCAATCTTTTTAGAATTGTATTATAATATAGCTATGAAAAGAGGTAAAAACTGTTTATCTTCTCACTTAATTGACTCAAATGTGAGACTTGACCCAGACTTGAGTCGAAGCAGCATTTAATCAAGCGGCAGATTAATGAGCATTATACCTTGTTACAGATGTGTTCAATTTTATTTGACACCTGAGGGACATTATATATCTATCACATTGCTATTAATAATCTCATAGATGTTAGGGCAACACAGGCTCAAATTAATGCCCATGATGGCAATGATTTCAATGTATTTAAAGCAGTGGGAGACAATGTGTGTGTACTCATACTAAGTGTTTAATGTGCCTTTCTGCACGCCCAGAACATGCAACTTCTGTGACTCACTGCACGGGTCAATTGACCCACACCCACACTTGACACACAATCATCCTTGCGATTCCATTGACAATTCCAATACAGCGTAATCAAGTGAGACGGACACATCCTCAACAATGTTGACAAAATGAGAGAAAGACAGTCTGACAGCCAGTTGTTGACCTTTAAAAGTAATCCATCAGTCATCATGAGCCTCTCAGGCGGAACGTAAAAGGATCTAGCTAATGTATGCTGACACTGTCTGCTGAAGTCTGTTTGCATTTCTCGACAAGGTCCATTTGTTCACATGTTGACAAAATAAAACCATTTTGATCAAACTCTTTAGAGAAACTAAGAGTCTGACCAGTTTAACTCAGAGTCAGGCCTGATGGGATAAGAGTCTAAATTAAAGGTACTGTGTAAATCAATTCAAACAGGATTAAAACATTATTTAAAATAAATGTTTTCAACCAAAGGTCAACTGTAGCTATACATCCTAGAAACCATTGTCTGTGAACTTTGTACTGGTTTTCTAAGAACAGTAACACAACTCTACTACCATACACTGTGCATCTAGTGAGTATATATTGTGCTACACAAATACCAAATAATGATAGAACAATCGCCTTTAGTTACTTTGTTCGTTGATTGTGTTTCAAGGACATGAAAGGAAGGAGGAGGAGCCCCCTCCTACACGCAGAGAACAGAAGGCTTTTCTGATCTGACATCTGTCAGTACAGGCTGGCTTCTCTCAGTTTTATGTGACAGGAAGGATCTATTTATTATTGTTTCTGAAGTGTCATGGGGAGAAGAAAATTAGGTTTTATTCCCAATATCAAAACTTTGATTGCACCATAAGAATTCTTCAGCACAATTTTGTTTGCAAACCAATAAAGCACGTCTGTTCTTAGAATAAATAAGAAAGTGATTGCCATAAAGGCAGCCCTTAAAACCCAAAGGTTCTTTACGAGTATGATAAACAATGCTGCAGAAAGATGGTTATGGATTTTTCCAACACAAATGTGGCCAGACATAACTCAAGCTGAATTAAAATGTTTTTGTTAACAAACAGTGCCGGAGTCTTGGAAAGTTTCCATCAATATGGCTAAATGAGCCCAGAGTATTATTAATAGAGTCTAGGCTGCAGCGTTTCCTGAAATGGTACTTGACCCTTGGGGTGAAATGATTTATCGACCTGAGAAACAAGAGAGAGATCCTACTGAAGCTGGACTAGCAACAACTTCAATGTAACCGCAGAAAAAGGGTTTATATTGAAATGATACATCTATTTGACAGTCTCTTAATTGTCAGACAGTGTACACACATTCACTCAGTCCCATTCAAAAAGATACAAATATATATTTAAATATAAAATGTATGATATCGTTTTTTTCCCTTATATTAAAGATGAAAGCCTCAGGTCTCCAAGAATCCGCCTGACAACTTGGCAAACACACACAATGCCAAGCAACATCGTGCCTTACCTCCGGAGTATTGAGTCGAATCTAAATGTTGGCACACTGCAGAACCCCGTTTATCTGTCAGGTTGTAGTTTTGATGACAAACATCTTGCCGGGTAAAAGACTATAAGGTTCACTGGTAATAAACATTTTTTGATAGATGCATATTTGCATAATTCTTCTGTAGTCACCGCTCATTTTGTACAGCCCATTTACTGCATTATTTGGGCCCAACCCCATGTTGTACTCTGTGGTAGCAAAAAGGAGAAGAGAAACAGTGAGAAACAACGGATGCTGGTACATTTGTTTAGTCTATTCTATTTCCATTCTGTTTCCCCAGCATCCTGTTTTCCATCCTCTGCTTCATTTGCTTCCCTGTTGTTATTTGTTGCACGATTAATTGTTCCACTATTTACTGTGATTACTGATATTAGAACCAAGCTTTTTTCCTCACATGCACTTCCTATCTTTCTTGTGATGAGGCTAGTTCAATAGATAAAGTGACTCTGGAGTGAAATAACAGTTGGTCTGAGGAAGGGAAATGGAGACGTGGCAAGACAAGGGACTTTACTGAATCATTGATGACACAGACGGTGACTGAAATGAAAATACACAGAAGGGAATGCTGGGAGATGTAGTTGACTGGCTTGAAGAAGCATGCAGCTCACTCGTTTAAAGGGCAGAACCCACCTTCTCCGCTCCCCGGGCCGGCCTCTGTTATTATCTCCATTAGAGAATTTAGCCCAAATACTGCACACAAAACCCAGAATTAGTGCCGCGGAAAAGGTGGACAAAGAGAGGGACATGGGGCCAGACACAACCAGCCTGAACATCACTCCAACACACCACACACATGCACACTCAACATGGCGCCAAATCAAACAACATAACCAATTAAAAGAGACAGACAGAAAAGAAAAAAGGCAACATGTACTGATGATGGCATTAACCCTGAAAGTGATCAGATGGCTAATGCCATGTTTTGCTTAGCAACACATTCAACATTTACAGGCCCAAGTAGGAGCTGTGTGTAGCTCATACTTTGTTTTAAATACACGTCAGTGGATTAAAGCAAAAGTGTTTTTTTAGTATTTGAGTCTAATGTAGGTCAGGAATCTTGTATTGAGCAAAAAACACAGAAGATAATCGTGATACACAGTAAAATACTTCATTAGAAAACCTCAGATTGTCAAAGTTTCAACACTGTTTGTGTTAAAAAAGTGACCTCAAAAAAGGGAAGGAAACAACAACAACGAGCCACCACACAAGCAAGGGCAAAAACATACAAGAGCGGAGAGGCAGCGGGTAAATAAACTCCATTCACTGAGGAGGACAGGTCTCTCTGTGAACAACATTCAAGGACATACATATAACTACATCGAAACATTATTAGGTAAATGCATAAAGGGCTGAGCATCCTTCTTGTAGCAGTGAGGATGTGCAGATGCCACTCTATTAACAGTTTGCACAAATCTTTTGATTAGAAATGTGTGCATCGCAGTGCATCAGAAAGACTCCCAGCAGTCACACAGAGCGGGATGGCAAGGGACAGAAGGGGAGGCGTGGAAACACACAAATGACATTAAAAGGTGTATCTTCTATCTTAGTCCTATGCTGACAAACAGGGTGTAAGATAGGTATAGGTCACTCCAAGGATAAAGAGAAGCCTAAAACAGACTATCACACCAGACATAACATACCCGGGCTGTCAGGGTCATCTGAACGACAAAGACAAAACACATCATATTCAAAGGAAGGAAGGTTTCAATGGCAGCTATTCCACGTGGAGTGGAGCTATTGAGTTACCATGCTTTGCCTGTTTTTCCTCTCGGTTAAAGGGAGAATCCAGTCTAAACAGAACTCATATTAGCCTTTAAACTTTATAAAGTATCATTCATATTCCCCAGTGCATTACTCTATCCCCAAGTGCATTTTAGGTCCCTGTAACTTCAGCAGAGCATGACAGATTTATCTGCATACTTTTCCTCCTCTCTTTAATTAATAGCAGAATGTGAGCATCAGCTGCAGCTCACTGCAATGTTGTGGATTTTACTCATGCGTAACTGCTGACAAATATTTCCATATTTATCAGGTATACCAAATGATACCTGTGCATATGTTTATACCCAAGACCACACACTTGAAGACAGTCCATATATAATGTTAGTGTAAAGATAATAGAGAGGTAGGGAAAAAATAGGCAACTTAATGAGAAAACATTTCTGTAAGAACGAGGCAACAACAAATCTGTTTTTGAGTGGATTTTCTTGTTAAGAGAGAAAAACAGTTTCATTTATCCTCAATATCCTCCTATAAAATAGTGCCATATCCGTTTGGCAATCCAGCAGGAAGAAAGTCAGGCTATAAAAACAGATCTACAAACCTGCTTGCTCCATTTCCTCCTCAATATCAATAGTGAAATATTCTTTTACCCAAAAATAAATGTAAAACAGAAACAAACAGAAATGAAAAACAAAAAAGGCAGAACAGGACATATCATTCATTAGTTAAATAAGAGTGGTAATGAAAAAAAAAGGAATACTGGTTGGACATATTATGCTGTTCTGTTTAGATAAGTTTACAATAGTTATGAATGATTTATTTGCTATTCATGAGCAGTTAGGGATTATTCATTATTAGAATGGTATAGTATATGAAATGAGAGGAATTAAGTCAGATATGTGTATGTATTATTCATTAGTATGATAAAATAGCATCAAATTAATGCAAAAATACAGCCAAAAAATGTATAATTAAATTAGGTTGAAAAACACAAATGTTGATGATAATGATACTAAGTCTACTCTCCCTACAGCACCTGTGTTTCCCTTACAAAACATTCTATAATATTCTAACCAACCTAAAAGCAAACTGAAAAACTGGTTCGGACAGGTTGACAGGAATAACCCATTGCATGAGGAAGGTGTAAAGTGGTCAGATGGTGCTGTCCTACCTTTGAGACTGGGGAAAGGTGTTTTCTCCCTCGCTGCCTTGTTCGGAAGAGCAAGATTGGACAGACTGAAACTGGTGCCGTGGTTCTTGTAAAGATTGCCTGTAGTGGGAGAGATAGTGACAGGTTCAGAAGGACGAAATACAATTCTAATAATTATGCAGAACAAAAGGTTGTATATAAAAGTTATTCACTATTCACATTAATGTTGTAAAAATCTCATCAGAACAGTGATTAAACAGCGTTTACTTACAAGAGGCAACTGATTAAAAAAACAAGTTGTTAACTCACCTATAGTAAATATAGAATATATATGCTTCTTGTAAAGCAACACACTAACAGTTAAGTTGATATGAACCTGTTAGCATGCAGTTACCTTAATACACTGGTCACTTCATTTACAAAAGTGCAACATTCACAGTCTTTTTAGCCATTTTGGATCTTTACCAACTACAGAGGGAAGAGCTGGCCCTTTGTTAAGTGCTAAACCAGCCATATGCTAACTCTGCAAACTAAAACAGTTTAAGTCTAGACGACCAAAACCAGAGTTTAGAGACGCTAGAAATCTCTACAGAGCCAAGTGGACCAGCAAAGTTGTCGGAACCCTCTTCCAAAACACATATCACTTTAATTAGTTGTTTTTTGTTTGCCGTAAGATTTTTTGGTTTAGCCGGGGGAGGGGGGGCTGATACAGTGGGGCAAAAAAGTATTTAGTCAGCCACCAATTGTGCAAGTTCTCCCACTTAAAAAGATGAGAGGCCTGTAATTTTCATCCTAGGTACACTTCAACTATGAGAGACAGAATGGGGGGAAAGAATCCAGGAAATCACATTGTAGGATTTTTAATGAATTAATTGGTAAATTCCTCGGTAAAATAAGTATTTGGTCACCTACAAACAAACAAGATTTCTGGCTCTCACAGACCTGTAACTTCTTCTTTAAGAGCCTCCTCTGTCCTCCACTCGTTAACTGTATTAATGGAACCTGTTTGAACTCGTTATCAGTATAAAAGACACCTGTCCACAACCTCAAACAGTCACACTCCAAACTCCACTATGGCCAAGACCAAAGAGCTGTCAAAGGACACCAGAAACAAAATTGTAGACCTGCACCAGGCTGGGAAGACTGAATCTGCAATAGGTAAGCAGCTTGGTGTGAAGAAATCAACTGTGGGAGCAATTATTAGAAAATGGAAGACATACAAGACCACTGATCATCTCCCTCGATCTGGGGCTCCACGCAAGATCTCACTCCGTGGGGTCAAAATGATCACAAGAACGGTGAGCAAAAATCCCAGAACCACACGGGGGGACCTACAGTAGTCAATGACCTGCAGAGAGCTGGGACCAAAGTAACAAAGGCTACCATCAGTAACACACTACGCCGCCAGAGACTCAAATCCTGCAGTGCCAGACGTGTCCCCCTGCTTAAGCCAGTACATGTCCAGGCCCGTTTGAAGTTTGCTAGAGAGCATTTAGATGATCCAGAAGAGGATTGGGAGAATGTCATATGGTCAGATGAAACCAAAATAGAACTTTTTGGTAAAAACTCAACTAGACGTGTTTGGAGGAGAAAGAATGCTGAGTTGCATCCAAAGAACACCTACTGTGAAACATGGGGGTGGAAACATCATGCTTTGGGGCTGTTTTTCTGCAAAGGGACCAGGACGACTGATCCGTGTAAAGGAACAAATGAATGGGGCCATGTATCGTGAGATTTTGAGTGACAACCTCCTTCCATCAGCAAGGGCATTGAAGATGAAACGTGGCTGGGTCTTTCAGCATGACAATGATCCCAAACACACCGCCCGGGCAACGAAGGAGTGGCTTCGTAAGAAGCATTTCAAGGTCATGGAGTGGCCTAGCCAGTCTCCAGATCTCAACCCCATAGAAAATCTTTGGAGGGAGTTGAAAGTCCGTGTTGCCCAGCGACAGCCCCAAAACATCACTGCTCTAGAGGAGATCTGCATGGAGGAATGGGCCAAAATACCAGCAACAGTGTGTGAAAACCTTGTGAAGACTTACAGAAAACGTTTGACCTCTGTCATTGCCAACAAAGGGTATATAACAAAGTATTGAGATGAACTTTTGTTATTGACCAAATACTTATTTTCCACCATCATTTGCAAATAAATTCTTTAAAAATCAGACAATGTGATTTTCTTTCTTCTCATTCTGTCTCTCATAGTTGAAGTGTACCTAGGATGACAATTACAGGCATCTCTCATCTTTTTAAGTGGGAGAACTTTCACAATTGGTGGCTGACTAAATACTTTTTTGCCCCACTGTGTATGCTAATAGTTTTGGTGATCCAATTCATAATCCCCCATATAAATCAGCCCACTTTTCAAGTTTACAAGCTAGAGTTAACTCAATAGAAACCTAATACATTTTCAATATTCTTACTAGCAAAGGACATGAGTCCGCCAAAACCGTCAGTGCTGCTGTTGGAAATGGTGGAGTTTGGTGAGCTGTTGTCTCCCTCTCCATCAGACTCTCCAGGGAGCCTCAGGCTGCTGGGACGTAAAGGACGCTGTATCCTGAAGAAATGATCACAAGACGTTAACATGCGTCATAGACACAGGAACAAAGCCGCACACTATGGGAAACTCAAGCACTCGCACCATACCACAACATCACACCACCACAGATTCAAGACCACCATGAATGGAAGTGAGTAATTTGACATGCTGGGTTTTGATTGAAACATTGCATGGTCGGTCAAAGAGCCCATTTGAATGATGATGATGCTTTCATTCAAGTGATGAACAAGTTTAACACACTTGTTGCCATTGAGGTTCTGGTTGAATCGGGGGGTGTATGACTCCACTTGCTCTTCTGCATCAGGGTCATCCTCTGAGGGGAAGCCATACTGAGGCTCAAAGTACGGGTTGTCATACTCCTGCTTTTTGTTGGCTGGGTCTGCCAGGCCAGCGTCAGCCGGAGGCCTGAGGAGTGGCTGACTGACCAATCCGGAGGCAGGGTTCTGCAGAGCGGCACCTGCTGGTACTTCAATTGTAGGGATTTCCCCCGGCTCCTGGAGAAATTAGCACAGGATTCATGGGAAATATTATTATTGTTCTCCTATCCCTTATTTCAATACAGATAAGGTCAATTCTACATTACTTTAGTTTCGCCATAAATATTTTCCAAAAAATGTACAGCTTTGATAGTGTTGGATATATCAGCATTGATATCAGGTTGATAATACACATTTGATAATATTGTGTCAATAATCAATCGCCTCTTAAGTTTGATTTGTTTCTTTAAGTTCTGGCTGTGTCTCCCTCCTCAAACACCCCACCAACAAAAAAACAATATGCTAAAGAAAAGGAGAAAAAATGCACAATAAAGTCATAAAGTGTTTGTTTTTTTTCTTCTATTGATATCACAATCATTGTTATCGTGATTTATTTTGCCCACAATAATTGTTTATTGAAATCCAGCCTTTGTACTCTCTTTTTAAAAGTGGTATTTACAAACTTAAAAATATATTTTGAATGTAAGTTTACACTGAATAACTCACCTGGTTGACTCCCTGGATGACTGTGCTGGGACTTGAGCTTGCAGTTGTGCTGGAGCTGGAGCGAAGAAGTTGTCCATCAGAGGCTTCTGCAGGCCCGTCCCCACTGGATGGACCCTCCGAGCCTTCCCTGAAGTCATGGAAGTCCTGAAACTCCACCTCGCTAGCGTCTCCCAGTGCAGCATGGGTAGGCGGGTCCAAGCCTAAGACATCAAGGTCCAATATTACAAGGGTGGTAAATGGTATGAAATGCTCACAATGTAAGTGATATTGAAACAACTACTCACTTGGTGTGTCTCCCTGGATGTCACCTTGGATCATCTCACTCACAAGGTCTCCGAGTGAGGAGTAGGAAGAGCTGGAGTCATCATAAGCCTCGCTGTCACTGCCACTGCAACAGATTCAATGTAAAACCAAGAACTTAAACCTCTTACAGTAAATAATATGATCAACTTAATTAAGCAGATTTAATTGTTGTGGGATTTAAAAAAATATATATACATTTTTAGTTACCTAGATGAATGTCTTACCTGTCTGTGGGATCTGACTCGTTGCCCTCATCCTCCAAGGGGCCGGCCATAGCTTCAACCAGCTGAGAGCTTCCGTCGTACACTCGGTAGAGTACAGGCTGCAGCTGGTGAGCGTACCACTTGGGCTTGTCCCCGATTAAGGAGGGGTCGAACACATCTGAAACAAAGTGTACAGAGCATGATATGAACAAAACAAACTTTAAGGCATATCAGACGAGATACAGGCCATCGTCTTTAGTGAGCCTTACTGTTGTGTATCCTCTGAAACGCGACGTTGGTAGGATTGAGAGCCCACTCTCCATAGTACTCCACAGCCTGGGTGTGAGAAAGTTTTTCTGCAAAGAGAGAGCGGCGAGGCCGAGATGCCAGAAAAGAAGTGGCCTGAAAAGCCACCACAGGCCGGGGGAAGAGGCGCAGTGTGCGGGTGTGCATCTGGAACCCCTGGAGAACATTTGGGGAGTTGAAGAACCGTACCATGGCGACCCTGTGAAAGAAACAAGTTCAGTCAGCTAAAAACGTCTTTTCATTCGTCAATAAAATATGTCTAAAAATAAATTGTACAATATATGTGTTTATTGAAGTTTAGTGAATATTTTACCAGATTAGAGTTCTTAGTATTGTTGTTGTTCAGATAATATAATTACAGCTGATAATTACTTCAGATTTCTAATCTAAAATATCTCTATATAATTCAAATTGTGCAGTTTGTAAGATAAATACTATTGTTTTTCATATCAGTATGTGGGACAACAAACTTGTTGTTTTTAGCTCTGCAATTCCATCCTGGTGAATCTTTACATCTAATTGTTTCTTATATATTTTCGCTTTTTAGAGTTCTTCCCACTTTTAATTGACAAAAGAAACATGTCAAATGAACAATAGGAAGAGACTGTCATGTCTTGCCTGGTTGCTACATCCACAGAATCAACGTCATTGCCGTAAATGAGGGGGTTGAACTCTGTGGAGGAAGGCGAGGCTTTGTCTCGTCCGGGGGGGAGCAGGGGCATCTCATGAACTTCCTGAAACTTCTCCAGGTTCAGAATGGGCTGGGTGTTTAAACTCATGCTGGCCAAGGCCTAGAAGAGGTCAAAGTGACACAAGTTATAAACATGGCAGTGGATTTGAATACATAAACAGAGCGCTGTTATGGACCACTCCCACTATTGGCATCAACATTTAGTTACTCATAATGATTTCCACAATTAAAAGGAATACTTCACCCACAAAATGACCATTTGTATATCAATTACTCAACCTAAAGGAACCTTATCGCATGCCTTGGCGATGGACAAAAAATCTAAAAACCAAAGAAAATTCTTGATGAATTTAAGTTCATTCAGTTTTACCGCCTTAATATATCAACACATCCATTTAGAAGCTCTCACACAACTCGTGCGGTATAATCAAAGTCTCATTTATTGTCTTATACTCACTCTTTCCAAACACATGCACAGTTTGTTTTAAATAGCAATGTTTTAGTGAAAAATGTGTGTGTTTGGGAAGAAGTGAGTAATGACAGAATAAAGGAAACTTGGAATATAGGGCACACATGATGTATGAGAGTTTGAACCTGATGTTTTCATTTAATTTGCGTCGAAAAAGGCATTCGAGAAAAACAGTTTTCTTTAAGAATTCAAGGTAATTGGGTGAGTAATTGATGTGAAAATGATTATCTTGGGGGTAGATCATTCCTATCTGGGACATTTATAAATATGAACCATCTCTTTTGAGGGAAAACAATTAGACTGCAAGAATTGGATAAGAATTGGATAAGAATTGGGACCGGAGGGAATAGATTTGTGCATGTTGATGCCTGTGGTGGGCGCGTCACTTTGTAGAGAAGGGGAACAAGGGAAGTCAGTTACTATGCATGGTTTGTTTTGAGGGAACTGCTGCAGGCTCAAGTGTCAATGTTTAGCTTAGCATAATGGAACATTTAGTTGCTGGGTCTGGATGAATGTTAACTTTGCGATTAGCTTCATCATATCTTGTTTTGGTTACGAAAACACTCACTGATAGCCAAGATAGATGCACGCACATTCAGTCATGCTCAAGCCAGAGCTAAGCAGTGTATCAAAAAACCGCTCCGCAGCATTCTGTGACTCTGTTGTTATGCATTTTAGTCAGGTCTTGAAAGAGTAGGAGACAAGTAGTAGTGACAAGCAAAATAATGTGAGAGAGAAGATATCCGTGCAGGGGCATTACACATTCGGAGAAATGAGTAACCTTATTTTCAGAGGAGAAGATCTGCTTTTGGGTGATCACGGTCAACCTAACCAGACACTGGGAAGGGGATAAAGAGATGCGAGGAGAATCACATGAAGGCCTGGGATGGAAACTTTGTGACCGACACTGGAACAGCACATGACGGGAGGGCCACAACATCATCGTGGCCCTTTCCTTTTCTTTGTCTCCTTTCAACAGTGCTTCTCTATTTGTCTGCTTTTTGCTGACAGTCATTTAGTTTATTGTTGTGCCCAAACAAAGGGTAATCAAATAGATCCAACTTGGTGAATGATAAGCTGATTGCATTTGACATCAATGTTTCAATTTGTAATACTATAATTGACTGAAGGAAGGAGTTAAGAAAAGATACATTTGTGTTTGATTTGAGAAAGTGATGGATAGCCAGAAAAGAGAGTGAGAGTGAAAAGAGACATTTTGAGAGGAGAGAACGAGGAATAGGATGATGATGATTTGTTATGATCAACATGAAAGACAGTGAGAAACACAGACAAGCACAAATGTGACCAAAAACCAGACTTCACCCTATAAAAACAGCCACTAAAAGACACATGGCGACCATCCATGGTGACCAACTGGGATACACCAGCGGTTACAATGGAGTGGTGATGACTGATACAAAAACAGCAGATCTTTTCAAAAACATAGAGAAAATACTTGCACAATAAAGAACCTGAAGCTAAATTAAAGCCTAAGTAGTATTGTCTAACTGCTCAAAAATAAAATATTGGGTCAGCTGAAATGATACAACTGCCATTTTTGTGCAAGAAAATAAATCAGTCACTTAAAAAGGACACATTTATTTTTCTAATCCCGTTCTAGGTGCAAGTATTTTCAATGACCCTCCCATCAGCAGCATTCTGCTTTGGCATCACAGTCTACAGATAACCAGTAAAACCGTCTTCAGTGACATTTTCTCCATTCACAGATACCAATATTGTGTTTGTTTCCAAATATACGACTGCTAAACTGAGGCTTTGCACACTCCTACACACCAGCCTCTCAGTCACACACCCGCACACATGGGAAAGAGCTGCTAATCACACACTGCTTATGAACCGGCTCTGATTCAAGGAAAATAAACTAAATATGTGCATGCAAAGGTTTTAACCAAAAAAGAAACCATATGACGAAAGGTCTGTGTTGGTTGTATTTACTAAAAACGTAAAGTTGGATTTATGGTAAAAAAAAAAAAAAAGTTGTTGTTGAATGATTTCCTTTAAAAACATGTGAAATATGATTTGAAAAATGTCATTAATTGTTATATGTGAGCCTTACCGTGAACCACTTGTTCTCGTTTAACCTAACTGGTCAACTTAAAGGCATTATTTTAGAAGGGTTTTTGTGTGATTGCTCAAAGCGTGGAAGTACTAAACAGTGAGGTGTCGCATGAATCAGAACCAGGTTCTGGAGTTATATTGGAGAATCGGGTTAGAGGGGACAAGTTAGTTACTACCAGCGTAACTAAAGGATTTGCAAGGGTAGCAGGGTCCTAGTATTTGATTTTACCTCCAACAGCTAGAGCATGCAAAGAAAACAGGACAAAAAGATAAAAAACCATTTGTTTGCGTTAGTGCACTACAAAACCAATTTCCAAGGCTCTCACACTCATCTACAATACATACAACTGTGTTGAGGAAGGGAGCCCCTAATCTTCACACTGCTGAAAGAGAAGTTTCACATTTACATAAGAAGTGCTAACAGTCACAGAAGCAAACATGAAAGCTCCAGCCCCTTGGTTCATGACTGCTCCATGTGCCAGCAGAAGCTTTGGACTGAGACCCAGATGCCACAGCACAGCAGATTCTAAATGTTTTATAGATACACATTTAGGAGGAATCACGCAAATCACACAGTACTTGTTTGAGATGTTTCTTGAGCTCGAGTGCCTCAGGCTCTGGAAGAGGTGGTAGGATCTCTGCATTGGTAGGTGCTATAACCTGTAGACAAGTAAAACACCAAAATCAATTAAATAAAATAACAATAACTTTAGAGTTGTATGCCTCTGACAAACAGTCGACAGTGAGGCTTACATCTAAAATGTCATCACTTTACTGTTTTATTTTATTCAAGATTTGTGTAGTGTAACAATTAGCATATACATTTTCAAGGCCAAGTACATGTTTTGTGAATCGTCAAATCAGTTCTTCCTCGATTCCCCTTTCAAGCCAAATTGAAGAAATTCCTTCAAGGCGTTTGAGAGGGATCGCATTCATAAGAATGAAATGTATGGGAGGACATCCTGGAGGCATAACGGTTGTTAACTAATAGATCTCTCTGTCATCTCTGTCAATAAAACAGACTAAACAAGATCAGAAGGACGAGCAGGACATTGAGTTAATGTTCTGACCTTGCTGCTGTCAAGGTCCACAAGCCAAAGGTCGTCTGGCATTTTGAAATCAGCTTTGTAGAGGAAGAAGCTGGCGGGTACTCCTATAATGTAGGGGGTGGGGGCAAGAAGGAGCTGTGGGGAGGAGAACACATTCACAGTCAGTCACAACATGCTGTTAACACAATGGATCACATTTCATGCATTGAAAACTTTGAGGAATCACCCATTTATTTGAATGCATCTATGAGGAAAGATAAGTGTTACCTGCTCAGCAGAGGCCATGCATGTTGGCAGTAAGGGGATGACGGGGAACATGTACTCCAGAGGGTAGATCATGGCAACGAAGGCCATGACGCTCATTGACAAAGCATTGTAATCTCTAGATTGAAGTATGACCTGAGGGTAAACAAGAGACAGGAAACACTTGATGGGTAGATGTCCATACTGTTATACCAGCTAGTTAACTTCTTCTGCTGGTCTATCACAGAAATATTTGTCCAATCTTTCCATATTTCCTTTTTTGTCCATAATATAAAGCTGTGGTATCCTGAATTTGCCTTGGATTCAGTACAGCAATATTAAAAACTGAGCTTTTATAAAAAAGAAAATGTATTTGGCAGCACAAAGTGCTTGAAAGGAAGTCACTCTGAAAGCTTCCAGGCAGCACTTAGTTCAGCCTGACTGGATTTAATGATGTATTGAATTCATCTTCACATGGAAAATAAATGAATGAACACAAGATGGCAGCCTTTTATACAGGTATGGGGTAAATAAAAACTACTTTTTGGATGGGAAACATCTATTAAGGTAGGTGCCCCAGATAAATGCTAGTTTTAGAGTATTTGTCCAGCATTTATCAAGCAGTATGTTTTTTCAGCGGTGTGACTGAAGCTGTGAAGCTTAGGTTTTCTTTGGGTAATTGCAAATGAGCCTGTGTATCAATGTCACGGTAAGACAATAGCAACAACAGAACACTACACCATCGCCAGCCAAACAAGGATTTGAATTACATCCCTACAAATGCTTCTAGTGTTAAACATAGGAGAGACAGAGATGAGGAGTCTTTCATTTTAGTCATACAGTGTCCGCAGGCTTCTTTTTGCCATCATGATTTCTCCACTCTCCATGAAATGGTTACAGCGGGGGACTGTACGGAACCCAGGAAATGTCGGATGAAGGTCACTCTGGGCATCATTCCTCGGGATGTCTTTAAAAATGTATTGTATCCAGGCGGGGGCATGCAGCTGCACTGAAGTATCCCCTGACCGATCAAATCACACTATATATAGCTTGGCCACTCTTTTCTCCCTGAAAAAATCAGTTCAGTCTTTAAGGCGAGACACCTCAGGTGAATAGGGTAATTTTTTTAACTTAAAGGTATCAGCTAGAAATTTCTCCAGTTAATTACTTACAATAAGGCAATTGTCTTTTGTATTACAAGTTTTCTGAAATAGCATGTTTAAATATGCAAATTATCCATTATCTCATTAAATATGCACATATTTTAACACATTTCAGGAATCGAAATCTGAACTTTGGATATAGCCAGATTCAAAATTCTCGTTTCATTTTGTAGTCATATTAGTATCTAAGGCTTTTACAGAAGGGATATTGGATATCTCTTTTTATCACTCCATAAATCAGAAAATACTGTCAACAGCCCTAAAATATCCATTTTCGCCATGTTTTTAGGTATACAATGTTGTATAATTCAGGCTATGAATTATATATGAACAAACCCTTCTGTAAAAGCCTTCATAATATTGATAGGAATATAACTGGAAGGTTTGGTGTATGTACGTGCTACTGAAGTTGAAATTTCGAACTCGGAGTAGGAGAAAAAACTCATTTTGAGAAAACGACCTTTAAAGATTGCAGTGAGGCGCTAGCTAAACCCTCCTGTTCTTTGGATGACAGCTTGCGCCTCGACGCACTCCGTGAAGGTATTTCATGTTCAGGGTCATTTTTTTATATAACCTTGCTTCGTGCAAGTGACAATTGTTGTCGTCTTCTCTGTGAACGTTTTTTTCGCCGTTCTTTTGGCATTTTGAGATTTCAATTTCTAGCTGAAAGCTAACCAGGAAGTGTTTTAGCACACCACGTGACGCATCTGAACGAATCACGTTGTCAGAAATTGACACCAGCCAATGAGATTTCGTTTCTTAGTTTAAGACCCCTTTGTGCTTTCACGATTGGTTGCTGATACAAAGGAAATGACCATATTTGGATCCGATGAGATTGTGCAGGAGAGACGGAGCTTTCCAGCGATACCTCTGTTGACATGGTGCACACAGCGGTCGCGGTACTTTATGTTACGTTAGAATGCTAACTTTTGGTGAATTTAGGAGAAATCTACAGACGCAAATAGACAAACTATAGTAAAATAAACACTTAAATGTGTATTTTGTACGTTTTCCTTCCAAAAGCCTGAAAGAAAACATGTTATGGAATCAAAATAGCACAATCTCAAAATTGACCAGTACTTGAAAAACGATGTTTTTGCCTGCCGTGTCTCGCCTTAAATAAAATCCCACTGGTGAAGACAACCACACATCTCCTCCTGGTCTTATATAAAGGAGAACAAAGAGGCGGGCTAAAGTGATGAATGATAAAAGCAGTTTGCCCCATGAACTCACTGCTGTGCCGTCCTTACCTTGTGCTCCAGCAGCACACAGCTGAGGACCTGGAGACAGGCGTCCACACCCAGCAGCTCTAAGGGCAGGTGCAGGGGGAAGTCCACCATGGAGAAGCGGGAGTTGTCAGGCAGGGCAAATGTGAGCGGCCGTTTGAGTGCATGGGGCAGGACTTCCACATCCACACGCCTCTGACCTGCCACTGGTACCGGGGAACGAAGCAACCGGTACACCCAGGACTCGATCTCCCGCAGGTCGGCCAGCAGCTGGCTGCCTTTCTCCTCCACCGACAGCGCCCCCGTGAACACCCGCCACATCGTGTCCCTAGGAAGGTCATAAACAGAGAGTATATTCAGAATTCTTTTGAGACTTTTTATTATTTATTACAGATTATTCTCGTTCATTTTCATGAAATTAAAAAAATCAACCTCAAGTTTCTTAAATCCAATGTGATATCTTTAAATTGTTTGGTTTTCTCTTATCAGTCCAATGCCATGACATTCATGCAATTTGAAGACATCATGTCATGGGACAATGTGATGGTTTTTCAAAGGTCTATCTTAAACATGAGATATAACATTTGTAATGAAATAAAACCGAGAGAGACAATAGATCATCAAATCTGAGAACTCATTCAATATCTGTCCTTATGGTTTGATAGACCTAAAGCATAAAAGATGTCAAAGTAATTTCAGCACTAGCTCAAGTGACTATGTCATTGCAAATGCTACTCTTAAAATGAAACACAACTGCAACTGATTGCTTCTCATGGGCCAAGCTAATTGAACAGTTATGAGTAACCCCACTGCATATAACAGCATGATTACCCAGCCCAATCTCTGTCAAATGAAGGAACAATGATGACAAATATGTTCTTAAACAACTGTTGCTAGCTGCTTGATGCTACAAATCATTAATTTGAGGATTTCAAACAAATAAAATAAAATAATTTGCTCATTATATTGGTGTTAACAGTTACCGTCAGCAAACGAAAATAAATCACTAATATAATTACCAAATGAGATTGAAAAAAAAAGAAGCTTTTAATTGCCGCAATATTGATGTGCAAACCCTCCACTCTCCACACACATGGTGTCATTAAACTCTCTCTGGAGTGTATACTGTGTGTGTGTGTGTGTGTGTGTGTGTGTGTGTGTGTGTGTGTGTGTGTGTGTGTGTGTGTGTGTGTGTGTGTGTGTGTGTGTGTGTGTGTGTGTGTGTGTGTGTGTGTGTGTGTGTGTGTGTGGCAAGGAGTGAGATAATCATTAGTCCTTTGGAGCCCTCCCACCAACTGCAGCTGCTACCCAAAGGCAGCCAGAGACCTCAATCTGTCAGAGCACCACAGCATCAAGCGCTCGCAGCTATTAGGCAGCGGCTCTCCTCCTTCTCCGTCAGTGCCACACTACTTTTCAACCCACCATGTCGGGGGAAAAACATGATGAGGTTGGGTGAGCCTTTGGCTAAAAGGTCCTTCTCCAGGCTTTCAGGGAAACCAGTGATATATATTAATGATATGGGGAGCCGCTACGGCATTTTACCAGGGGAAAAGGTCTAGATGTGAGGTTAACTGTGCATTACACATTCCTACAATCCTTTGTAGTGATGAGGGGAAAGCTGCACTTATACATATATACAGTTATAAATAAAGGAATGGAACGGAAATATTAGAGCTGCCCCATTTAGTTGATTAGTGGATCGACAAAAAAGAAAAAATCACCCAATATTTGTAAAATCTAATAATCATTAGTCATTTTCACATGAAAACATTTGTCTTTTTAAGCTGCATATGTAAATATACTTCTTTGTTTACAGTCTGACATCATATTTAATTGAACATATCTTTTTAAACATTCAAATGGCATTTAAAGATCTCCTCTTCCATTTTGAGAAACTATAACGGATTTTATAAACAAAACCATTAATAGAAAAAAACATGGCAGATAATCGGCAGATGAATCGATAATGAACAGAAATTGTTAGTAGCGGCCCTAGAAAACATGTTCACCACGGGGGTCCGACCATCATAGAATCATGCTGGGCCTAAGCCGGTGTGAAGCGACAGCCTAATTAACACTTTGCTTCTTCAAAATTGCAATCCATTATGTGTCACCCATGGCAACAGAATAACCTAAAGCGCAGTGCAAAGAAATTGCCACATCCAAATGTAACAGTGTTAAATACAGTGTCGAGCTCTGGGTGTTTACTGCATATTCAACTAAATCTAAATCAATCAATCCTGGTGGTACTTCAAGAAAAAATCAACATAGATTACGTTCAACACCTAAAGTCTAACCGGCAAATGACTTTGCTATTTCTTCCTGGTGTTTCAGAAGGAAAACCAATAAGCTCCTGGAGAAGAGTTGTACCTTCAGTGGCAAACCAAAACGCATCTCAACCATCAATAGAAATTACCCCACTGAACTACTCGAAAAGAAAACATTTTATATCCTATATTGTTTTCTAAAAAAACGTTCTTTGTAACTCAGCTTAACATATATCACACACTTGGTGAAATCATATTTGCTGCAAAACAAAACCTTTCCAACACACTGTGGTTTTGTCGCTATCATTTATCATTGAGGTGGGTTGAGATAGCATAAAGCGCAATGTGACACAAGCTGCAGATGGCCTGCAAAACTGCATGGAGCCACAGACAAAGGCTCTCAGAATATTCTTGCAACACAAACAAACACACAACAGGTGGAATAATGGAGAAACAGATGGGGGGGGGGGGGGGGGGTAGAATCCGTAGGGACTGGCAACAATATCTTAAGAAACCAAGATAGGCCTAAAACAGTTCATGTATGTTTTGATGTGGACCATGATGAAATGGTAATCAGAAGAAAACAAAGAGAGTAAGCAACAAGAAAGAGCTGCCAGTCTCACCTCTGGGTGGTGCGAGGGAGCCCAGCTCGTTGGGTGAGCCTCTGACTGCAGCAGTCCACCAGCCTCTTGAGAATATAAAGGCACTCCCTGAAGGTGGAGAAGAAGGGATAGTGGCTGAGTATGCACAGTGAGGTCAGCGTGCTGTTGCGGTTCCTGGCGGCCATCTTAGCAGCGCTTCGTCTGTGCTGCGGGGACTTGCCGGCATTTGGCTCGGCACCTGGCTTTCCGCTCTCTTCCCCGGAAGTAGCTGCCGACTCAGCATTGTTAGGTGGCGATAACACTGAGGATGGTGGGCCTCCACTGCTGGCATCTGATCCATCACTAGCGGTCTCTGCTGCCGCGTGGCTACCTTTGTCCCCGCGGGCGCGATGATGCCCTCGCTGAAAGGAGCGGTAGAAGTTGACGCAGATTCCGTAACGAGTGGTTCCCGAGTCCTTGTCTGTCAGCGTGAAAACAAAGGACGAGTCATCGCGAAGGCTAACCCTGCGCTGGCGTATGCTCAGGCAGCCTTCTGGTTGGCAGAAAAACACCACATCTGGTGGAAGTGGGAAGTCATGGTGGTCCTCCAGCGGGTAGCGGCGGAGGAGCTGAGGGGTCTGGGCCACACTGTCACTACTTGGTTGCCTGGAGGAGAGAAGGACAATATTTGCTTTGTATTAAAAGAAGCTGTTGTGTTGCGCCCATCATGAGTTCTATGTTGTTTTATGATCATGTTTTCCGTACTCATATCTGATGTATCTGCAAATCCAATATCCCTTCAAACACAGTTCTGAATTTGATTTGAAATGGTTATTATGTGAGGAGAGGAGACCTTGATGGCAATGACTAACACACCGTGACAGTAGTCTGTAGCTTATAAAAGCAAATGTATAACTATATTTAGCTGCTAAATTCCAAGAAATGTAAAGTTACTACTAAAAACCATCCAACCACAACTAAGCATTCATCATTTCTTGACAATCCTCTCATTTCACGGTGTTCATGTGAATGGTCCTTTCCCCCTGTGGCTTCTGTGCTTGAAACAATGTGCTGCTATCCTTCTTTATGCATGCCACATATACGGTGCTGCATACAATCCAAAGCAACATCTTTAAAGTTTCAATCAAGTCCACTCTTAAAATAAACAAATGACAAAACTGTGTTGAGATCAACAAAACAATAAGAGCGGAACAGAGGGATAATGTTAAAGGGTGTTTTGCAGGGTAGAATAAGAAGAGGATTTGACTACCAGGAAGTCCAGTTTGTCTTCTTATCATATGCCAAGACACCACGGTTTTTTATTTCCTGTGAGGCGGCGTTTTACGACTCTGGAAACTGAGGCAACTCAAATGTTCTCTTGACATTTGTAAAGTAAACAGGTAACTAGCACAATGCCAAGGTTCAAGCTAAAGCTAGCTGTAGGTGGGCTCACACATACAGCGTTTGTGTGATGATGTTGCCTTGTGCACATTTCTGTGTGATCACTCTGGGTTTATCTGCTGGAATCTCTGCAACAACATCCCCTTGAGCAGCAAAATCATTCAAAATGATTGAGTCATGATGACATCCATATCCCTAACACACAAAATCTATTTATGTATATGCTTGAGATAAAACGTAATCGATGTTAAATCAGTCCAATACTTTATATTTCCTCAACTACTATGCCTAAACAGTCGTTTTCAAAACAGTGTTTACACCCTCCCTATGATGACCCGTTTACTCCTTTAAACTAAAAGTACGATATCACTTCAGGTTCAGTTCTTACCTTGCTCCGACCACCACCAGGTAGTCGAGGAGGCGAGGGCATGGTTTCTTTTTCTCCATCTTTGATTGACAACGTCCCTTACGTTATGGCATCCAGGATTTATGGTCCTTCTCAAGTCAGTTTTGCCTTTCCATCACAACTGGGAGAGATCCGGTGTAAAGTGGAAACACAGCTCTTTGATTTTCATAGTGATGGTTCAAGAAAAATTAAAACCTGCAACACAAGAAAAGGAGGAAAACTATTTTAATTTAGGTCATGTGTTTTTATGGACATAATTGAATAAACACTGGAATTTCAACAGATGAGAAACCTTGAGGATGCATTATGTAGACATCTGCTCCACCAGCACTGCATAAGACCGACCAGTCACATGATTTTTCAGAGCTATATAATTGGGCCAAATATGGCATCATGATTTATGGTCTTTCACTTTTTTCAAAATGTCAAGGTGCAAGCTATTATTCTATTATATTCGCAGCAGTCTCCCCTCTTCCTGTATCCGTCTCATCTAGTACTTCAGTCAGTGCTAACTATTTAATACAGACAGTCTTTCAAACCCACATGACAAGATGGTTTGTGTGCATACAAGCACGTTTAGAGAGGCATCTCCTAATCTTTTATAGATCTACGAGATAGGAGTTTTAGGCCCCGGCCACACGAGGACGAAAACGGTCGTTTGCGTTACTGTTTAGTGTCATATAGACCGTTCGGCCACACGAGGACGACCGAATACGGCACTAAACGACTGCGGAAACGATAACGGGTCCCAAGGTGGATAGAACAGCATACGCAACGCTCTGGGGGGTCCAACGGCTCCGTGTGTACGCCTATACGATCATTTTCTGATAATGATGAGGCAATAGCCCCGCCTCTCCCCACCTCTGCTGCTCACCCCCGCGTCAAAGTAAACGGCACACTGAATTCAGATTATTTATCTTTCTCTCGATATGGACATAAACGCGAGTGAAGTCTAATCTGACAGGACGGAGACACCTCTCAAACTACCTAAACTAGTTATTAATATGTTTATTTTTACTGTCGGCCGGGTCACTCATTACTGGATCAGCTGCTGCATGAGACAGACACTGTCCGAAGAGAGGGAGGAAAAAGAGAGGCTCCATGTATTTTATTATTATATTATATAGAGTCGTTATTCATTTGTTTTAAAGCTCAATAAATAACAAAGAAGACCTTTGACCGGCACTTTTATAATTTTGTCGGAAGATTTAATCTTTAATACACGTTGACTGGCGAAAAACTCTGCCCGGTTCCCTCGGCCCCCACCGCGGAGAATAAACAGAAGGGCAACCATGACAACCATGCTTCTTCGCTGCTTTTGTGGAGGAAGTTACAGCGCCACGTACAGGCTCCTGCATGTACTGCAGCTTCTCCAGCGGTTGGAGCTAAACGGAGCTGTCTCGTGTGGACAGACACTATCCGGTGAATATTGCGTGTGGACGGAAGCTTTTTTGCGATTGCGTTTGCGTTAATCCTATGCGTTTAGCCGTTTTCGTCCTCGTGTGGCCGGGGCCTTATTGGTTGGGTAAACATGAGCGCAGACAGAGAGCAATGTTGTGTTGTCCTCAAAACACCCTTCCGGGGATCCGTTTTATTTCACTATTTACCATTGACAAGAAGCATAAATGCAACCCTAAACCGTATTTTGGAGAAGACTGAAAGTGAAGAAAAACAACCCAAACACTTTAGTTTGACTGCTCATCACAAAAGCACTTGAACCTGACAGAAATAAAATATTGTAAGATGTTTTTCTTCTTCTTCAGAGCATTGTACCTCGCAAATGTCATTTCAATGTCACATCTACATATCTTGCATGAAAAATGGAAGACATTAACAATGTTGACGTTTTTACCATCTCTACAGAGAGAGTAGATGGCATACAATGACATGCTGGCAGAGCACAAAAGATGACAGACATGACAGCCAAATAAAAAAAATCCTTCTAAACAGAGAGGATTAAAAATGCATTCCTCTAAAACTTTGAAAGTGTTGCGCGACGTTGAGCGCTGATTTTTCTGTTATGACTTGCACGGATATGTTGATCATTATTTCAGACCCTATTGTGTCAAGTTTGTGAATCGTTTGAATTTGTCAGAAAACTCAGTTTGTAGCCTCCCAAATATGGAGACATCATACTTTTCTCCATTTTACATCACATTAAACTGAATATCCTTTCGTTTAGAAGTGAGAAAATAAGAGTTTAAAAAGCAAGACCAGTATTTCCTGACATTAAATAGACCTACAAAATAATAGGCAGATCATTTTGTTAATGAAAATGATCGTACAAGTTGCACCCATATCACGATCAATATGTTAGCCGTTTGTTTTCGTCGGAGGATAACAGGCCATTACCATTGGAAGCTCGCTGTAACGGTAAGCAGCTTACGGGTCTTGGTGGAATAAGCACCTTCACAGTTTGCTCTATGGCCCAGTGACTGACAGGTTACTGCAGCCCCTCTACAGAAGGCTCTTCCCACCATGGAGCCACTTTCAGCTGCAGGCTAGCATCATCTCACAGTCAGGAGACTATAATCTCCAAACTGTAAGCTCGGCAGGACGGTACATTTCCAACCCGGCACCATAAAGTACAGCTAAACAGCTTTTCACCGACAGCATTGCAACAATATTTCAGCTGCTTCGGTGACAGGACATGAGCGATGAACTAGTTGGCTGTGCTTTAGTCAAACAAAGCTACAACGACACTGTTGCTCAATCATCTCACAGGAGCAGTGCTTTGAATGAGCTGTTTGATGAGCATGCATAAGCCACTCTGTTTAAAAAGCAAACAAAACAACCAGGGGACGGTAAGGATTATGGGTTGGGATTGTGCTCGGCGCTTTTCACATTCCCAGTGATAATTCATGTCACCCTATTAGCTGCAATAATGTGATGTGTTACTGATGTGCATTGTCAGGATGAAAATATGTTATTTAACTACTGTTCATTCAATGCCATTAATGTTGTAGTGTTCTTCGTCTACAGTGGTGTGAACAGCAACAAAAGAGTATAACGAATTTCATTTCTATTTCAAAGAACAACTTGTGTCTGATGTGAAGTCTAGTCTTTTGTCAGTTGAAGCAGAGAACTTGGTATCTCTGATTCTCCCACAACAGATTTCTCCCAGCGTTATAAAATGGTGGCTCTGAGTCACAAAGAAGCTCTTGCTTTTGTATTCTGAGGATCAAGCACCGAAACATGACTGCTAACTCGTGATGCTTTACACTTCTGAAACCTAGCACTAATATGTTATTATATCATACATATATTATACTTCAAAGTGACAATAAAAAAAGTGCTCAAACATATTTGAATATACTACTAGAATATGTGCCAAGTCTTAAATGAGCAAACAATCACTTACATTTGAATGAGTAAAAAATGAATATAAACATTTTGTATTTTTTAACAAATTAACCTAATTCTCAAAATGTGTGAAATAAATAAATTCAAAAGTCGGTTAAAAAGAAAGATATATACATCTATGGTTATGACATTAAAAAACAAGTGTTATAAATAACTATTAACTTAGGAGTTAATGCACATTTTGTGCAGATTCTCCCATTTCAGTGCGGTTATAAGAGCTGTCGAGACGCAGCCTGTGTGTGCCACAACGGTGTCAATGTCACCACGACGCATCCTGACAGATTCTGTGTCGTTTTCTACCCTTTTACTGTTTTTGAAACTTGTACTGATATGTTTCTCTGTCCCAACAGCTACACAGTTAGTCCTTAAAACAAAAGCAGTTGCTTCAAATAAATATGCTAATATGAACACACAAAGGTTTGTCAATACTGTGATATGATATGATAGACTGTATTTTCTATTGAATATGTATATAGTTGAAGATTGTGAAAATCCTGTGATTTACATGTGGATTTCAAAGACAACAGGTCAGACAAATGGACTGCATGCAAGTCATGAGTGGGACACAAGAGTCACGCTTCCCATCACACAGTGTCATTAACCCCCTGCGCAAGAGCACAGAGCTGTGTCCAGGGAGGTGACTCCATTACCGAAGGCTTCAGATGCATTATGGGTTTAATTATGTCTAGAGCTCCACTCATGAGTAGAGGAGCCATTCACAAAGGGACAAAAGACATTTTAACTTGATTATTCTTAATGGAGAATGTAAAACAGTAAATTGTACTTAAGATAATAATCCAGAAGACTTTCATTCAAAACAATGTCTCTTCACTATCCCCCAAATGAGGTGATACAATGGTGATGGAGTCTACGGCCCACTATAACCAGAATGAGCTTTTATACTAATTAGTGACAATGGCAAAATAACTCTCTTTTTTACCTCAAATAGATCCATAAGAGGAAATGTTTATGCCTTTGTCACTGACACATTAGTAAAATAAACAATGTTGAGCTTCTTTATTGACTATTTTTTGGGGAGAAATAAAGGTTACTTGACAGGGTTATTAACACACGGAATGAGAAAGCTTACTAACACTATTTAATGTGTGCGGTGCTATGAGAAGACATGGTTCAACAGCATTAAAGTGGGCTGAAGTATGTCTGATGAGTCAGCTTAATGTCAGCACAAATAACATTTAGCAAAATGATTCAAATACACTGCAAGCTGACACTAATGCGCCTTCTATAAACAAGAAGACCAAAATTAACCTTATTAAACATTAACAAGTATGTTTGCTCTGAGAAACTGGTATGAAACACTCCATTTTAAAAGCTATTTCTTCACACTATTCTAGCCGTTCTACATGCATGGCTCAACTCTGAGCATTGTAACAATTTGCATCATCCTCACAGCGAAAGACTAAAAACAGAGGGGGAATGGTTCCAACCACATAAATATATTCATAGGGCAAGGCCCATATGCAGAACACAGATCTCTGCCTCTTTATCTTGCAAAACCATCAGGACAATGAATCAACATGCAGGTCTGGCAGCATGAATGCTTCCTGGTGTACAGCCAAAATGGCTTTTTTATGAAGCAGCTGAGCTGGAAGCAGAGCAGGAGGCCGACTCATCCAGCACAAAGATACATGTTAGAAGAAGGTGGAAGGACAACGCCACTTCGCTGAATGTATTTGATGAGCTTGTTATTGAACCTTTCTCTCTGGGATAAAAGAGACTAAAGGAAACACTACAACACTGTGAGAATGTGGTCAGCTTGGTCTGCATGCAGCACTGCTTATATAAGCTCAGAGAGATGGATATGATTCACAGGCCTACAGCATGGACAGCAATTCTTGCCAGTCACAGTGAACAGCAGTAAGTAGCGATGGAGAAGAATCTGTTCAACTGAGTCACGCGAGGACACGCAAACGAGAGAGAGATGAAGTGTAGAAAGTATTGATCATTTCGGTGTGACCTTTAGATTTGAATATTTTCTAATTGAACCAATCGTACTTTGTTCCACGGCTGAACAGATATAAGAACTATTTTGGTCCCCTATCAATAAAACGGTTTGGCTCAGTATCTCGCCTACACTGAAAAGTGACACTCTCCTCTGTACTTATATATTCATTTCTAATACTGCCTGAAAGAAGCACGTTTTCTAAACCTTGTCCAGGCTAAATAAGTCTAGTGTGTGGTTGATGATGTATTTGCCCAAGGACACTTCGACATGTTGCCTGCAGGGGGAAGGGATCAAACCACTGACCCTCTGATGGTAGATGCCATTTTCCCCTCTGTGACACGAGGTAACAACAATGGCTACTTATACTATTTTGTACTGGAAAATACACTATACTTTAAAGCTTCTTGACTTCTAGTTCACCACGATGCACTATGCCTCCTCACAGGTGATGCATTTCTTACTCACCATTGCATCGTACAATAAAGAGGGATGTTTGACCTGCACCAGGATGATATTCTACACTGTTCTTCACTTTCCTGATATCAACAATTCCCTCTGTTTATAATTACTGTGTAATGGTCATTAAATCCATTTACCATCAAATCCACTTCCTTATCTCTTGAGTCGTGTTTGTGTCAAAAGCTGGTTTGCAATTGTGTCAAATAATACAACTGCTGATCAATTCTGTAACAGCGATACGTTTACAATGAAGGGGTGTCAGTTACAGCTAACGGGAGTTACACAGTATTTTACTATCAAATGTAGAGATAAGAGTAGAGACATATGCTGACCGCAGGATGAAATCCAGCAGCAGTAGTAGTAAATGATGTTGGTCCTTATTAACAATTTTCAAAAAAGAATAAACATCCAAAACATAAATACAAAAAGGCATTACATAATAAAGGAAAAAATAAGACCAAAAAGGTGTAAGCTAAACCTTTATTATACATTGGCTTCTTATACAGCCTATTCTAATAGGCAACCCTTTTTCGAAACATGTTTTAGGGTATATAAAACAAAGACATTTCAGTCATACACAATACTAATCATTTCATATTTGTTTACATCCTTATTTAACTGTCTTTGCAAAGTGAATACATTCTTGACTGCTAGTCACGACTACTCTATAAGGTAACCCCTTTGACAGAAATACATCTGTTCCTGATATTTGTCCTTACCGTTGCATTTTCAAATAGAACTATTAACCTAAATCCTACTATATGTCTCTTTTTAATTTTAAACAACCTATGAATACAGTCAGGAAGGTCATTATTGTGGACTTTGTACATTATCTATGCGAGATAAGCATGCAAGTCAATAAATGGTTGGTTTTGTAGATGTATAATGCTCTTCTGTAGCATAAACACTTAATAAGTGTTGGTTTATATCGTGCTGTGTTTCCCTTACCTTCACACAGTAATTTAACGCTATTTGGGAGGAATGAATAAAACACTAATCTGCACTGAATATCTTTAGTTTATCATCGTATTGCAATGATGCTGAGTGATAGACGTGGAAAGGCGAAGCCAACGCCTCCTTTTAACTCCAGGAGATGTCTTTTTTTATGAATTATGACAAGCTGTCAGGCCTTGTCCTACATGTTCACCCCTAAAAATGCATCCTCTAGGTTTATGGTTTCTACGTCACGGATGGATTAGCTAGTTAGCTGCCTAGCTGCTAACAGTAGCTTGAGCGGTTTATCTCACCAATAAAACAAACGTCACACATCAAACCACGGTGGCAACATCACAAAACACTTCACATGTTACAGGCATACATACGATAGGTGTGTTAAAATAGAAACGAAGAATGAGACCAGCCTCACCTGCTTGCGTTAGCCGGTTAGCTGCTAACGTCCGCTGGGGAGCCAGCTGCTGATGACGGCCTGGGAGGTGGGTGTCCTCCACGGTCACACAAGCAGAGAGGCGGTGGGTATTCTGAATTAGCCTTCTTTATTTTATAACACGGTGTATCGTTAGGAAACGACGGCTAAAAGGTGGTAGCTTCTCCGTCAGTCTGTTTCGCAGCATGAATAAATTATGTGAAGTGTGTGTCCGCCTCTGAGCTAGATGGACGGGCGGCTCAGTCAGTTACAGTCTATGGTTACAACCTGCCTTCACAACATCCTCCTCCTCCTCCTCCTCCTCCTCATCATCATCATCATCATCGGTGTAAAGGGAGTTCCGCATACTCAGACCTAACGGAAGAGATCCTACAAGCCCGAGGAAAAGCACCTCAACCGCTCCACAGGGACTGACTTTAGTGCCGCCGTGGTTCTAATAGTTCACTAAAATATTAGTCTGACAGTTTGAAGTATTTTAGTTAAGTTTTATCGCCTACCAGGGCCGGCCGAAGCCTTTTTAAGTGGTCTATGGAGACACCCCAACCCCCCCAAAACTGCAATTATTACCTATGTTCATCACAATAATATAACTAAAATCAAAAAATGAAGTATTGCGAAGAAGACATATCAATAATACATTTACCATTTACACTTGCTTTAATTATAACATATTATCTTTACCAGAGACAGTGTTTAATATTTCAGTTTATCTAAAATATTTTGTATAGTCCCTGGGCAGGTTATTAAAAAATAGTGTCCTAATGTTATCACTTCAATGCTTCAGCAAGCACTGGAGTTCAACATATTTTTAAAACAATACGATAAAATAAGTTCATCAACAGCTGTGTAGGGGATAATGTATGTGGTTACTTATGATTGCCAATTTGGTTTGCTTTAAACCTCTTCTTCTTTAAATTTAAAGATTGCAAACCCTAACAAACAGGTTACATCACAAATATTACAGCAAGCTCTCTTTTTAAGTTTTTTCAAAAGCCAACGCACTTCCATCAGTTGTCAATGGAAGTCACCATTATGAATCTGTTTCATGCTTTAGCAAATAAACCACAACACATCAAATCTGACCAGCAAACAAGTCATTTTGATTCCAATCATATCAGCACTACAGCGTAGCTTTAATTCATACTGTACATACAAAACAGAAGGTATTCAGGAGTTACAAGTATTAAAATAGGTTGCATTTCTATGTTTACAGTATCACTCTTTGAAGACAGGAATTAAATGAGATCAGAAATAAAAATTACAGTATACAGTACAATTAAACTTGATTTAAACAGCGTTAACATAAAATGTACACTAAAAAAAATCAGATTAAAATAGCTCAACAAATGCATCTTTGCATGTTTGATCAGCACCCCATGACAAAATAATTTCAGTTTGATCAAAGTCCACCTGTAAGTAGAGCATGGATTTAATTGGGGCATGGTATAAAATTCCCCCAAGTATTACAGAAACTACTTCAAACCAAACTCAATTGATTCGTTTGGCAAGTGATACCCTGCAAGCAGCAAACTAAAAGCACACCTTTAATGTCTTTGGAGGACCCAAACTAAGATAAATAAATCCTTGTTGGGGTTTAAATGCTGCACACTCTCACATTCATCGGCTTCTTTAATGTTGATCGTCCTGCCAAATGAAAACCATTAATACCAAAGGGTTGGAAGGATGTAAGAAAATCAATTTGAACAAATACTTTTAGAGTAAATATAAAAAGTAAATAACATTTTGAGGGGAAAGTCAAACGACTTGATACAATACGTGGTCAGAAAAAGCCAGGTCACTTCTGGCTTTATGTTTTCCTGCTGGATGGAAACACATTCAGGCAACCTTTGAATTAGCAATGCAATACACGATGGGAATGACGCTTACGCTCCTCATGTTGTATACCTGGGATGCACTGGCTTCCAGTAGCAGAAAAACAAATGCTCAGCAGTAGCCTGGTGTTTTGCTATGCGACTGTTGAGGGAGAGGGAGGAAAACACTTTTGTTCCTGTGAAGATTCTGCATGTTGGAGAACATATCACTGTTATTGCAATAAAGAATGTGGAAGGAAAACACACTTGTTTTTGTTCATTCAACAAGCCACCAATAGGTAGAGCTCACTGCACTTTGCAGGTTTACTAAGAGTAGAGGGAGACGCGATGATCTACTGCTCCAATTAGCAGTCAGATCATTTTTTATCAAAAATCGATTTTATATGTCATGGATTAATCAAATAGCACACAAAACCAAACAGACACCTTTATGCTATTAGCATTCATAATTAAATCATGTATTGCAGTATTCTTCTTCTTTGTTGAGATCCTTCATACACGCGTCCTAAAGTCTGCTGCATGTTGAGTTAATGAAAAAGAAACATAATTTGTCGCTGTTGGAAATTCACAACAGGTCGTTAATTTCAAGAAAGATAAGCAATAGACATGTTGGGGGATAAAGAAACAACCGTTGTTATCTTATCCAAATCATAACTAGATCTGCCCATTTTTATACATCAATATATTTATTTACATATTATTTATTGACTGTGCCTTTGGTAAAGTCAGTTGTGTGCATTTGTATTTGAATCAGTTTCATTTTAGCTAATAGGTTAGCTTCTAAATGCAGTTTTATGAATTAAAAGCCAAAATAAATTGTACCTGAAAAAAACAAACAAGTCAATACAATAAAATATAACATCCGAATTTAACTGGCACCTTGAAAAGCTTAAATTGTTTATGATGTTTGCTATCACAAGTCTAATGGTGATACCTGGAAATGGCTACACAGGCTGTCAAAAACAATCTACAGTGGCGTTATGATATCCCATTTTCAGCCCTCGTCCAAACATCAACATGAGAAAATAAACTTCAGTTATGAATTTGCATTGACATTTCTTTATCATCCGTTATACATTTCAAGTTTACACTTCTTAGAATGCATGAGTATAAATAGTTATAAATGTTACTACTCATTTCCTGTAGTTTACTGCTTCCCATTTAAAGACGTGTTGGTATATTTTTCTCTCAGTGAGGCTTTCCAAACAATCTGAGCGTTAACGCTGTTGGTGTCGAGTAGTTTTTAAGGAAGATACTCAGAGCATGGTGACCTTTAGATCGAGATATTATTTCAGCTATATATTTTTTCCCTCAGTGTCGTATATTATCAAAAAGAAAGGGCTGCCAAATGTTCTATGCTCCGTTTAAACTACTCAAACGTTGCTTGTACTTTTTTCACAGCTTAATTTGTTAGTGATAAAACAAAAATATAAAAATAACTTTGTGATGAAATGAAAGTTCAATTCATATAATGACATAATGTGATTATTGGGGCATATCTTTGTAAATGTAATTCATTTATACAACTTCAGTCAGTATTCATTTCCATTTATTTTGAAGTCAGTTCACAGAGATGGTAGCTGGACTTCCTTTTTAACCGATGTTTAATCTTTACATACGTAAATAACGACCAGTGCTCTGTGTGATAAAAGATTGACTTAACACCATTTCTTGTTAATGAGGGCACAGTCTGCATTCTTGTGCGTTAGTTTATGATTGTACAATCTATGTGCACTCTATACATTTTTACTGTGAAAATAAATATACAATTTACATGAAAGTTAATGGGCATCTATAAATGACCAAAAGGGTCTCTTTTGAAGAAAACTAAAGTAATCTAATGGAAATTAAGGAAGCCTCTAATTCCCAGAGGTCTACTTCACATTACTTTACCTGAGCAACTACACCCACCTTTACATTTCTGCACTTACTCCAAAAGGACACAGCCTAACACAAACTATTTGCCAATTCACAATACCAACCAGGTGGCCTACCTCTTCAAAACATCGATAAAGTGAACAGTACATATGCTCATGCTTCACTCTGTGTCCATTTCCACCTATTGCACGACTGCAAGAAAAAACAATTTCAACCTTAATGTGCAGATGTAATCCTGATGTTTGGAGGAAGCCACCACCAAGACCTGCTCAGATTAAAATTGTTAGAGGGAGTATAGAAACTAGAAATTGACAAATAATAAATCAGAGAAAACTGGCTAAAGAACCCGATGCTGGTATTCAATATCGCCACGATCATGTCAGCATCTACACAAAAGTAAGAACAAAAGGCTCGAAGACAACTAGGTGTTCATGTTTTTCCATTTGAACACAAAACATTGTATCAGTCTGTTGGCGAACAAAAGGGCAATGATGCTCTCCTCCCACACCAGAAAAATAAATCTCACTGCATAACCAATCCCTGACCAGATGGCGGCAGAAAGGAGTCAGTGTTCCTGCTTGATGCAACGTCTGTCTCAAGACTTCACAGAGTGTGACATCCGGTCTGCCGTCACTCATTGACGTCCCAAATTTCAGAAAGCAGTGGTGGAAGCTTCTTGTCCTGGAGACGGAGGGCGAACACCTGCTCCGAGTGGACGCTGCTTAGTGTACGGAGGCTCACCAACTTCATCAGCATGCGCGGAAACATCAGATGATCCTGAGGAAGCCATTTAAACAAGATGTCAGCAGGAATTACTTATAATTTAGAACTTCAGCTCTGTAACATCCCTCCTCCAGTTTGAATAAAACAATGTAACCCCAGCCATGACCCAATGTGGTTGTTGTGATGACGACTGTTAGGTTATGCTGACATGTCGGTCACAGGAGGGGGGGGGGGGGGTTACATAAACAGCAGCACTTACATTTGGTCTCTTTATCATGATGTAAGAGCGCAGTGCGTCCACGTAGGGTTGCTGTAGCCTCTCCACCAGTCCATGATCCTGCACATTTGGCCGATCTAAACAAAACAAATAGGAACATGTTTATCTCCGTTCATCTGAAAAAAGCTACTATAACAGACACATTCTCACATAGAAAATGACATGAATAGCTGTTTTACAAGCCTTTCCCCTTGAGGATTCAATGCATGCTTTGTAGTTTAAGAGTTCTCACCTGCGGAAAAGATGTTGATGGCAATCAGCAGGGCGTACTCGGCCTCGTCCAGCTGCAGGTCATTCATTCCTTTTGAGAACTCAAAGATGGGATTGATGAACTCAAACTGAAGTCCTGAGGAGGGGAGTTGAGGGAGGGACAAAAAAGAAACTTTGAAGAAGGAAATGTTAGGTTTCTTTTTCTACATGAATGGCATATCAAACATACCCTATTCTCAAAACCTGACATTCATGTGTTTCATATGTTGTATTCAATATCTGATGCTGGCTGTCCAGTTTGGGCAAAAACTATTATTCGCATGAAACAAAAATAACTCTTAAAGTATGTGTTTATTATGTCTTTGTTGAAACACCAGACAAGACAGTTTAATTAAATACAGTAATAAGCTTAAGAGATACATAATATACAAATATTTTAAGCATAGGTACCTGCTTTGGCAAAATCCTCCTTATTATAGCTGAAATCCTTCAGAAACGTGATGCTGTCGATAGTAGGGTTGTATCGACGAGAAGTCTCAAGCAGCATAATCTGTGGAGGAAACACATGTTTGTAAGTGGAATATTGATATACAGCAAAACTGAGATTTAAGTTATACACAACCGTTGGAAAATAATGCGGGAAGCAACCCTGTTCACACAATTTGAAATAAGTGTTTTCAAGTTTAATGTGTAACATCAATTACGTACTGTGACAATGCCTTGTATGAAGTGAAACAAATCTTTCAAACTGGAAGCTTCAGATACAGGATGCATGCTGCACGGTGAATAATGACAAACCTCAATGGTTGACGTCTTTAACAGAGCAATCTGGTCCTCCCTGGTGAGCTCCAGGAAACCAGGAAGCTGCTTAGCGAAATCCACAATCTCCTGCACGGACATGATTGCGAGCTCAGTGAAGTGGGCGAAGCGCTGCTGACGCACCTCTCTGTTTTGAGGGTCCTGACTCTCAGGCCACGGCTGTTGGGTTCACACATAACAAAATATATGAGGCACAAAGTTAAAAAAATCCCTGATACGTTTTCATGACAGCAACATACACAACATGTTTTAGGTTAAACGTTGACAGGAGAGATGATCCAATCTTGTTTGCTTTTACCACCAATTGAATACAATGGCTGTAACTCGCAATTTACCGACACACATCAGCAGTCAACCAGAAAAGTAGTTCCCTCTAAAGCAGCTATATTTTTTCCTGAAGCAGAATACTGGCCTCCCACATCAAACACCCACCCTACATGCAGCTCCTTATTTATTTTTTAGGTAATGACTGTAATTTTGAAATCCAAAAACCTCTGGCTGGAACAAATGTTCAGATTTTACAGCTAAACAGAACACTTGAATATATTTCTGAAACATCAGCGAAGGAAATACAGTAGGCAATGCAGTAACAGAATCGTTATTTATAATTGATCATCACTGTCTAGTGTGACAGTTTGATTCCAACATCAGTGATCAATCTGATTGTTCAATTCTCTTTAGTGGTGGAATCTTTCACATTTCATTAGGAGCACTGAACGAAGCAGAGGGACAGTACAGTCACAGGAAATACGATGGTTATTTTGATAGAAGCTACAAACTGAACCTTTAAGGCAGGGGTTCCCAACCTGTATTGTGCCAAGGACCGGCAGATACATAAAAGAAAAATCGCGGGCCGGTTGTCAATTTGAATATTTACTCACCAGCAGGTAGCAACAGGGACTAATTGTACTGTATGTAACAGCCTGAACAAATACTAGAACAATATGCATCAAAACATATAAACAACGTAAAAAAAATAAATAAAAATAACCGGTGTTTTTCGGAAAAATAGAAAAACCAAACAACCGACGTTATTCAGTTTTTAAACCAAAACGGGAAAACAGATAAATCAACGTTCTGGTTTTGTTTGTATGATTTACGGATAATCCAGTGAATGCTGGGTAAATGAGGAGAAGGTGCATTATGAAGGAGATGTCCGGTCGCCTGTGTGTGTGTGTGTGTGTGTGTGTGTGTGTGTGTGTGTGTGTGTGTGTGTGTGTGTGTGTGTGTGTGTGTGTGTGTGTGTGTGTGTGTGTGTGTGTGTGTGTGTGTGTGTGTGTGTGTGTGACTGGCATTTGTTGTCAGAAGATATTATGATAGTGTTGTTCGTTCCGGTGAACACACACATCATGCGCCTTGGTGACCGGACATCTCCTTCATACAACGAGTAATAGGGGGAATAATCGGGCAGTTTGAAATGTGTAGAAGCGTGTGTGTGTGTGTGTGTGTGTGTGTGTGTGTAGAGGTGTGTGTGTGGTTAACACGTAGCAGCCTGCAGTCACTCTTAGCTGTTCTGATGAAGGTAACACAGCGAAGGCAGTGCGTAAAAAGGCACATCTTTATCCGCTGGCTAGTGCTGCACTTCTCAGAGGCGGAGTTACACGTCCCGCTGCCTCCTGATGCTACAGCCATTTCCTGAAGTGAAGGAGGTTTTCCTTCTATACAACAGCTGCGGGCAGCAGATACCGTGAGAGTCCCAGACATGAATTCATAGATCAAGGCAGACTGGTTTACAGACTCTCCTGTTTTGCCAATCCGGTGCTTAAACAAATAGCTCTACACCCCTGGCCGACATGTCCTTAAAATGAAGTCTGAGTTTGAAATATATCTCAAATAATGTATGCACTGTCATTTCCCCACATAAACACAACAGTCTGCAATGAAACGGTTGTCTCCCGTGCGCTCCTCTTCCTACTTGGCGCACCGGTAACTTTCTCGTGCGCACAAGAGGCTGAGACCTTAGGCTGATCCGCCGAATCCCTCGGAACATCATAAAAGCCATTTTCAACTGTTTTCTGGTGAAAGTTTAACTAGATTACTGGATGACATAATATGACTGGTATAGGTGTGACAATTAAACACTTTTTGAAAAAAACATGATGATAAAATATCTTTATATATTTATAATTCTGCAAATATTACGATAAACTCACTGCTAGTTTTGCGGCCCGGTACAGGTATATTTGATTTATTTGTCTAAAATCTTTAAGTAGCTATAAAGAATTCACAAGTTTAAATGTTTTTGTTTAAATACATTTTTCTTTTCATTTATTGAAGAGAATGAGTTGAAAGAAGGAGACAGAGAAATGACAAGAGGCAAATTGATTGACATCCTGGTCCTCTGCATGGGGACAGAGCCCCAGTACATAGGCTGCTAACTCTACCTATTCGGCAACCCCCTTTTTTTGAGCCCAAGGGTACCTACTGATAGGTACAGTGTTGAAAGGGGGAGACCGAGGGGCCCGCGATACAACGGTTTAATAAAATGCTCGTAATGTCATTAAGGTTAATATAACAGTCAACCCAGATCTATCCTGTGAGGCGTTCACTTACTGTCACTTTGGGTCGTTCCAGGAAAGACCTCTTGTTGCATTGTTTCTGCATAGACACCAGCTTCTCGATCATCTCGTGCTGCTGGGGGTCCAGAGAAGCTGTTTCCAGAGGAGGGGTGGGGGTGACCACTGTGGAGCTGCGGGCCGTCACATCCTCATGCTGCTTTTTCATCTTCTTCAGTCGGATCTGTTCCTCAGAGAGCACGCCTACAGGTCAAAGAGGATGTTCCATTTTATTCCCATGATTTGAAAAGACCCACAAGCTCAAATGTTGGTTTATCTAAACTCTCTCTACATCTGCTTCACACTCACACTGCTCCAGCATGCCCGCCTCCCGACACTTGCGCAGGCGGCACTGCTGGCACTTGCGGCGCATGTACATGTCCATTTCACAGCGGCCGTTGTTCTTGCAGTTGTACTGGGCGCTTTTGATGACGCTGCGTCGAAAGAAGCCCTTGCAGCCCTCACAGCTCAGTACATTGTAATGGAAGCCAGAGGCCTTGTCCCCACAGACACTGCACACCTCATTGCCCAGCATCTTCGGCGCAGGCCCCTTCTTCCTCTTCACTGGCTGGCCATCTATAAAAAAGAAAAGGAAGGTGAGTTTTTCTGAGGCTGCACCTTGTGTACGAGGTTTTTTGATGTGTGCAGGAGGTTAGGCAATGTCTGCTCCTCTACCGTTATTTAAATCAAGAAAAGATAAGTACTTCCAGGCATCCTATCCCTATTCAAATCATCGCAGTAGATAATATACTTGTATATTTACATGAAAATTAAAAAGGTTATTCTAGTTATCCGTACTACTATGTGCAAGACATTATAGAGATTAAGTCAAAGGAAATACTGGTTGGTCCAGTCTGTGGAAGTTGTCAAACCAGTACACACACACACACACACACACACAAATAACTGCAGAAACACACAGGAATGTAAACTAAAGGGCACTATTTTAAGAGGGGTTGACTACAAATGTCATTGATAATATATTTCTATAAAATATTTAAAATGTCACTGCAGTGTGACCCAAATAAAGTAAAAGCTTGACATCATAAAAGTCTATTGGACTTAAAATGCCCTTCCCAAGTATTTTCATTAAAAGTGATGTAATGTTGGGCTCTCTCAGATATACATTCAATGGCAGTGACAGAACAGAAAGTGCACACTTGTTTTTTACACACACGCAACTCCCTCTTAAAGGATATGCATTTCAGTTTCGTCAATATATGCTACATAGTTGTGGTTTTCACTTTCCTTTAAACATTTCAGTTGTTTGCAGCAGCTGTTAACAAGAGTAACTCTTCTCTCTGACCTAAGCTGGCGGGTGTGTCCCCTGCAGATCCAGGGTCCAACTTGATGTCGCTCAGCTCCACCGGCAGAGGGCTGCTTATGTCGGTCAGGGATGAGCCGTTGTGTGGGGGGGCGGGGAAGTTATCTGGCCTGGAGAGGTCAGCCAGTGACAGCAGGCCGCCGTGCTTCATTGCGGTGCTTCCACTGCCTTCCTCAACCATGCAGTCCAGCTGCAGCTCAGAGGGCCCCGTCACAACACCTTACTCTCATCTGACAGAGGAACACACACACACACAACACACACACACAACACACACACAACAAACCACACAACACACACACACACACACACAACACACCACACACACACACACACACACACAAAACACACACACACACACACACACACCACACACACCACACACACACAACACACACACACACACACACACACACATCACACACACAACACACACACAACACACACATCACACACCACACACACACACACACACCACACACACGACACACAACACACACACACACACACACACACACACACACACACCACACACACACACACACACACACACACACACACAACACACACACACACACACCACACACACACACACACAACACACACACACACACACACACACACACACACACACACGTTGAAAACAAGTACCAGCCAACTGGTGCTATCAATCGAGACCTTGTTTGGCATTACTTGATCTTGATTGTGACAGGTGTCCAAAAATAAACACAATACAAACACATGTCATAACACAAAGCTCGTGGGATAAAGACCAAGATTTTTATAATTGTTGGTTTCTGTTGAAATCACTCTTTTGTGAGAGGTTGTGGAAATCAAAGCAGTCCTGCCACACATGGACACAGAAATGTGATTTAATTATAAATCAAGATGTTCATTTTAGGTGGACAACATAATAAGCCAGTGTACAAAAATACACTGGCTGGATAGCAACTTCTAGAACAAGAATAAGCTTCGTGGCATAGTACAATTTAAATCTTTACTGAGAGAAGAGAACCTGTCATTGTTTATCTCACTCTTTGGACTAATACAGAAGTGCTTTCTCTTACCACGACCAACATCTGGAATATCAGTCACAGACAGCGTGGACATCTTCTGCACAGCAGCTTGTCATTACGAAACCAACGTGTACCTGTGCAAGTAAAAAAACATGAATGATACTCACAGGCAACACAAACTAGACATGAAATAAAGTGTGATGAACAGGGAATTAATGTATACCTGCTGACAGTCTAAGTGAGTATAAAAGCTGTGTAAACATTCAAAACTGACATTTTGTGAAAATAATAATACCAATTGCAGGAAAATATAATATACACACCACAACGCAGTTCTTAGAGAGAACAACTGAGCTCCTGTCTATAAACATGGCTTTTACTGGCTGTAAAAGCAGAAGTGAAAGTTTGTCATGTGCCTCATCGGGGCGCTTTTCAGGAAACGGATTCAGCAGACACACATGTTCTTTATTTTTGGCTATTTTTAACCAGCCTGCAAAGAGGAAACCCTGTTTCAAAAATATAGGCTTTCTGCTATTTATTTTGAAAATAAAAATGGTTGTGCTTCCTCTGTTGGAAATCACATTTGTACTATAAACAAAAGAAATCTGTTTATAATCGAGGTATTAAAAACACTATTTTAAATATGAATGGACAGACAAGACCGACAGGATGTAAATGTTCCGACCCCAAACAAAAAGCTTTCAGGCCGTCTATGTTAATACTGTCGATAACAAAGAGCTTTCTCCAGACACCTTTTTTTGCATCTGCAGACCAAAATGGATACCTGAGAGCCGACAGACTACTCGTTAGTTCAGGGTAGTAGGATTGTTCTATAGGATTATTTATCATTCCATTAAAAATGTACCTTCTTTAATAACTTACAAATGCACAATCTAAATCTTGTTTGCTAGACACACTAGTTAATCTTTAGCTATATTGCATAATGGACTGCTAGTCCCATTTGTTTTATATCTAAAGGGGCTCCAGAAAACATTTGTATGATGCAACTGTTTGTGATGTGACCTTTTCTGTACCATATTAAGGGATACAATTACCCAATATCCCTCCAATGATTAACAACTTCAATATGGCAGCTGCTCTACCTACTGTGGAAACCATAGAAGAAGACAGCCTGGTACTGTACTGATTTGCAAAACGTACAGGCCATGCAATATAATACAAGTACTTAATAAAAGTATTAAAACATAGTCTCCAATGAAACAATTCAAGAGTCACAACAACAACAACAACAACAACAACAACAACCATGAAGGTCAAGCTCAACACTAGACAGATAACAACAAAAGAAAGACCAACTGTGATTAAATATGACCGTCTAGTATCCATAATGAAAACAGAACCCATGAAGAAACGATGACAGCATTGACGGCAATCATTTTCAAAGCCCTAGTGATAAGCTTTTAAAAGACATGGTATATAATCATTAAAGCAGTTATTGTTGCAGCACTTCAAGATAAAAGCTACAACAGTTCGAGTTGGTTTTGGCACCTTTCTTTTTCTTAAATGACTTGGTTCTCCTCAATATTTGCTCATTTGACAACAAACGAGGTCAAGTACAACTAATAACACCGTATGTTTGCTTTTAGAATATATGCAATTAGCAGAATTATCCAAAAATAATACATATCTACTAGGATTCTAAGTCTATATTTTCCAAAGAAAAACCCATCTACTACAAAGCATTCTTGCTGTCAAGGTGATGCCTAAATAATAATAAAAAACTGAAGGAGAACATTTGGATTTAAAGCCTCAATTAGCTCAAACTGATTTGCAGCAGTGACTCTGCAACAGGCACTTACCTCTGAAGCTGACGTCTTACTTCTGGTATAAATCCATCCTGCCCATTTGAGTCCACTCTGTCAGTTTGCCGGCGCCGATGCAGGACTTTCCCGATGAGCCTCGAGGATGCCAAACCTCTGTGACTGATTTGACGGAGTTTAATGACTCAATATCTTGACGAGAATGAGTAGGAAAGAAGTCCCTTTCTACAATGCCCAATGGGAGACAGGAGGGAAAACAGAGAGAGGGAGGAGGGTGAAAGAGGCAACACAAGAGGTTACTATTGGTCATTTGAATAGCTCTTAAATCCCCACAGGGCTGTGGCATTCCTTTCTTATTCTTCTTTGAGATTAAAAAACAGCCCATTTTACTCAGCCTCATACAACACAGACACCTAAGGATGAGCCCATCTATTCTTTCAAAACATAGCCATTAATGTGGTCGACTGCCTCAGATTACAAACTGTAAAGGCTGCTAACACTCAAACATTTAGCTGGATTGAGGTGTAATGATCACATCCACAAATCAATGAGTAAAATGTCATGTCAGCAATGTGGATAAAACATCTGAGCAAAAATCTAGATTTAAAAAATAGGTGTGGTAATCAAAGGCATCAGGTTTTATTGGGTGGATTCACATTATTTGGTTGTAAAACATTTCTACTCATGTCCTTCCCACAATGATCTCTGCTCAAGTCCAATGTCCTCTGCATCTTATCAGTCACCTTTGTCCATGAGCATGTTTTCATAGCATGCTGGAAATGAAATGAACTCGCCACCAAAATCAATAAAGTACAGAATAAATGAAAATGCTTAAAACAAATGTAATGTTTTTCATCTTCATGTTATAACTCACAGCCTCGTCACTGGCTTGTTCTGTGAAGTGTATAGCCTTGTTGTACAGCATGTTACAAAAGGCCAATTGACTAATTGATTAATCAATATTTTACAACTCATTTTGTAGAGCCAGGACCAGTGCTGAAACAACCTATACATTTATCATCAACAAATTGACAATACTTAAGATACTACTTATAATAATGACTTAGTATCTGGTTTCTTTTCGATTTCTGTGATTAATATTGATTACTGGTTGGTAGGAAAAAAATGCTATTTCAATATATGCGCTGGAAAATGTAAAGTCTAATGAAAAATGCAACTATGTTTTTGTTACGGTCACCGTAAGCAACCACATACTGTAGGCATGTTACAGATGGATTGTGAGAAAGTAGTGCTCATAATGCAAGTGCCTATCAATCAGAAAAAAATGTTTTTATAAAACATAGTCAGCATGACTGAGTGGGAAATGTTGCTTTCTAAAAGTCTCAGGAGTACCAACGGATGTTAACGCCTCAAAAGATGTAAAAATGGACATCCTTACTCAGCAACATCTTGGTGTGAAAGCAGAGTCAGTGCTTTCGAGAGTCACAGGCTCCAAATTAAATCAATGTTCCCACAAACACACAGATGCAAGAAGAAGTACATCCAGTGATTGAAGGCCTTGCAGACCCACCCATGTTTTCACTTCTTCTGACAGACCTATGAATAGATTAACACTGGTTGGAGCTGTGTTGGGAATAAAGTGAGATCAAAATCTATTACCAATACAAAGAAGCAAGTCCGACTGCACTGACAACAGGTGCAACGGATGTCTGTGACTCAAACGCCCACACAGAGGGCTTAAACAGACAACAAGTGGAAACAGGGATACATATGGGCTCTCAGTTAAAATCTTGTTTTGGCACGTGCACACTGCAACCACAAATATTAAGGAAATAAACACACAGTCTGGCAGCCTGTATAAAGCTAACTTGTAGGTAACACTAGCGTCGGTGGTTAGTGTTAAAGTGGACGTTTATTTCGCAATCATGTTATGTAAACAGATCATTTCGCAACTTCTGCGTTGAGAATGACGATACTTGCCAGTAGTTTGTAGTTTACTACACTCACTGCTAACATTAGCCAGGTTCACCTTAGTTAGGCACACAGTTAACTGACAGACACATCATTGTAGCTAACTGCAGGTTCAGCGTCAACATGAACTAACATAAAAAACATTTGAATATATCACTAGCTAACTCGCTGGCCTTCAAATGTTGCTAGTAAAAACATACAGAACCGGATGTTTAGGTGAGATTAGCTTCAGACTGAGTCAATCTCAACAAGGCCAATATCGTTTAGGTTAGCTTACACCCCCGCCCTCGGAAGCAACTCCCTTTTAACAAGTTCAACTTAGCCAGCTTAGCTAACTTCACATCAAGGATACCACAAACATGACAAAGGGACAACGTTGGTTGACTTGCCAGAGACTTCATGAGTTTGCACCCTCTTCTTTGTTTGCTACTCCGTCCTTTTGGGTCTGTTGACAGCGGCTCTGACAACCAAAGCTAACATGTTAGCTCGCTAGCAGCGTAGTTATATCATGTGATTCCGCGGCTCTGGGTGGCTCGGCTGGCGCAGCAGGAAACAGATTTCATCAGGCTGAGAGAGGGCTCTACTGCCCAGAGTGCAGGCTGACGGGCAGCATCCAGCGGTGGAATGTAGGCTACCTTTACCCTAATGTATTTGAAGTAGTTTTCCAGAGTATTTCCATGTTATGCTACTTTATAATTCTAGTCCCGTACATTTTGGAGGGAATATTGTACACCACTATGTATTTAGGAGCTTTGATTTGGATAAGGATAAAGATATCCAGAAATATATAAAGTCATTCGAATAAAGTTCACCACCCTCTTTACCAGCCTACATAATAAATTGATCCAAAACATTATATGCATCAACAATAATATATATATTATATGTATTGAATTAACCAGCAAGCTCCCCCAAACAAGTTGTGATGTTTTGGTAAAATAAATGTTGTGTTCAAAAGTAAAATAGGATTGTGACATTAAACATTACAAATAACTGCCATAATAAGATACTGGTTCTTTGTGGCCATGGTCAGATACATGTTGAGTGGGCACAACAATACTGATGGGTCCCTCAAATTTGGCCTCTTTGAATAGTTTATTCTGTCAAAGTTCAACAATAGGGAACAGTTTTTCCAGAAGACTAGCATAAGGTCTTATTATGTCCAGAGACCCAGAGACAAAAAATACTACAATACTACAATACTTTTCACCAGCCCAATGTCTGTAATTTAAAAAAATGCTGCTATGTCCTGCAATATTAGAGGCTAAAACTAGATTTAAGACTGGACATTCTATCGGACATGGTCAATATTAAGGCAGAAAGAGATATATCTGGCCAACAATGCATTATGTATTATTTCAGCCAGTAAATGATCTGCTGTTGATGGTGACAGTGAAGATGAAAATCTGAGCTGCCGCTAGAGGGCAGAGTCTTTGAAGGAAGAACAGGAAGTTGAAGTGGATCTACATCTTTAACTTCGCCGAAGAAGACCCTATATCAAATAAGTCGCCTGTGGTTTTTGTTCATTCTGCAAAATCACTGTATCTGCAACAGAAAATACACAATGCCCGTAATATGTGCAGCGATAGGGTGCAACAATAGGTTTGTCAAAGGGTCGGAGATCAGATTTTACAGGTAAGTTTTCACCGCTCGGACTGAGGGGGAGTTTTAGGATAACTGATCTATCAACTGCCATTTAGGAAAGGCACAGTAAATAAACCGACATTAATACATCTGCTTTTACATCACTGACTGTCACTGACAATAGTTCAACCATAAGCTAACATTCGGTTTCAATTTGCGTATTGATACCATATGTATACCATGCTGCCTCAGACTTTAGCCTAAACTAAACATGACCTGTTGTAGCTCGGTTCATTGCTGTATTCATTTACGTATACTTATCTTTAACTGGCTCCCAATGGTGTAATGTAACCCTGCATTTCCTCAAGTATTGTACTTCAGGAAAACATGAGGTCCTTATACTTTACTTGATTATTTTCTCATGATGCTACTTTATACACTGTATCAATTATATAGAGCAACACCCCTCACAACATACTGTCAATGAGAACACGATTTACATATGTGGGCAGCAGTTTGTCCAGGTGTTAAGATTACCCATTTAGATATGCTCATGTAACTGTAAAAGCATGTCTAGTTGCAAGAAAAATGTATATCATCTAAGGAGATGTTGACCTCTTGTATCTACAGTTTACCCTCAGGCTGTATCACATAATCTTAAAAGTGTTGATGGTTAAAGTCATGCATCCTCATTAGAAATCTTCGCCTCTCTCTCTCCTGCGTATCAGGTTCCCGCTAAGCAAACCTCAACTCGCCAGCAAATGGGTGCACAGCCTGGGGATGAAAAACTTCACCCCCACAGCCAACACCTGCCTCTGCTCGGAGCACTTCAGGGCCGACTGCTTCAGGGACTACAACGGAAAACAGTTCCTGAGGGAGGACGCCGTGCCCACCATATTCAGCCAGGGGCAGGACTCAAAGGTGTGGTAGAGACTGTTATTCAGTAGCAGTTGGTTTTAATTCATCCTGTTTTATTTTATATAAAGTGACTAGATAATCCCAATACTCCCCAGATTGAACTTCGTAAAAGAGGGGTGGTACCAAAGGAGGCAAATGTTGTGAATCAAATGGCGACACAAGCAGACAAAGACAGAGCGAGAGACGCCGTCAGTCAACGCAGAGACCGGAGAGGAGGAATGAGGGTGAGTTCTCTCTTACTGTGCCTGCACTGAGGGCACATTGTGTGTAGTTCAACCTTTAAGGTATCATATTAGTATTAATTACCCTCTGGCAGGAGGCTGCACTCCATCAGGACCAAAACCTCTCGCCACCTGGACAGTTTCTTCCCCTCTGAAACCGGCCTAATCAACAAGGCCCAGGACCCACACTGACACTGACTTTTTATACACCCAAAAACATGCATGACATTAATGCACATCACGTGAACAACATCTTGTTATTTTCCCCTAACTACTGTGAGCCATGTTCAGGCTCAGCTCTCTGACTGCATTCTGCACATTTTTGCACACAGCCCTCCACTTAAAAATTGAATTCACTGTAGTTTACCATATATTGTCATAAGTGTTTTATACATTTTTTAGCTTTTAAGGTTTTCTCTCTATAGTTACATTTAAATTAGGTGTGAATACTTGTCTCAAGTATCCTTTTATAATTCTAAATTGTTTCTTAAAAATACTTATCCTTATATATTTCTTACTATAATATACTTGTTGTAAATTCCCCTTGTTTTCTTTAGTCTGCGTTGTATCGTTTGTGTTTTTTGGTCGGGCACATTTGGGGACAGCTGGAGTGGGCAGCTGCGGGTCCTCGAGTGGTTTGTTTACCATGTGCGTTAGTGAAGAATAAATGATGCAATCATTCTACATTCATTCATGATTCAATACTGCTATAGCTGTTGTAAGAAGCATTCAAGCTAATTAAAGTCCAAAGACTGTATTCCTTGTCTCCGTGTGAACTCTCTAACCGGAGTGCTGTTTCTGGATGAAGCGGCTCCGGCGCAAACATCGCACAACATAAGATTCCCCAATATTGGTCCTTCGAGCCGGAAAGCTTCACCCACGACAGCGCCATGGATGTACAGGAAACAGTAACAGCTACGATTGGAGCTCATGGAGGAAGACAGCGACAGCTTCCAACACACCTGCAAGGCTAGAAGGTCAGCTTACCAATGCCCACAGTCTCTCTTGCCTAATCCTACCCCCCTCCAATATGACAGTGCGAGTCAGCTGCGGTCACTTAGCCTGCAAACCGGGTTAGCAGCTGAGAGTGACCAGCTACACACTGCAATTGGACGCCCTCCCTCTTACTCCTGGCCAGGAGCAGCAAATAAGGCAAATTTGTGGGACATGGTACCTTATGCTAGCAGCATGCCTGACCTGCAGAATATGTGTGTGAGGCCTCGACTGCCATCTCCCTCAGAGCAGAGCTGCTACAGTCACCAATCGTCAGAATACAGCCTCAGTGAGAACGGATCTGGCCCCCTCTCGTCACATCCACCTCCAACCCACTCACACTGGTTGGACTCACAAGGAGATAACCGCACCTTACAGCAGCAGCCGTTATCCACCAATCATCAGGATAAGCTGCCAACGACAACATTGCTGTGCACGACTACAGCGACATTCCAGTCTCAAGCCCTCCCAGCCTTCATGCCGAGTCAGAATCAGGAGAGAAGTATATTGACTCAATCTCTACCACCAACAGTCACATCTGCACGGTTGTTGGGAGCTGTTTCTAAGACAACAGCACTTCTGGCTAGAAACACGGTCATGTCGTCACCTATCGTCCAAGGGATGCAGGCAGCCGGTCACGTTGGCCAACAACTGCTGACAACTACAGGGTACCAGCCTGCTCACCAGCCATACCAGCCTGTACCTCCTCCTGTGACAACCATGTATGGCAGCATGCAGGCGGCAACACAAATCCCATATCAGTTTATGACGACGACATCCGCAGCACACCAATATGTTCCGGCTGCACCTGTCCAACCACCATATCAACCACAGTACGCACCAGCGCTGTACCCGGCTCACCAGCTACCAGCTACACAACAGCCAGTGGCCCAACATCCAGTGGTTATGCCTCAGCAATCTTCCTACGTGCCACACAAATGGTCTGTAGCGCCTTCACCTTATACACAGTCTGATGTCCCCCAGCAGACAGCGTATCAGTCTCTGCCTGTCCTTCCGGCACAGTATGCATACCAACAGCCGCAGTACCAACAGCCGCAGTACCAACAGCCGCAGTACCAACAGCCGCAGTACCAGCAGCCGCAGTACCAGCCGCCGCAGTACCAGCAGGGTCATCTAAAATCGGCGTACCAACTGCAGCCTGGCCCATCGGCTCAGCCAGCCTATCAACTAGTGCCTTCCACCCCTGGTCCATTAATGCAGCAGCCTGTACCAGCCCTGCCCGTCCAGTATTCCGTTCAACCACAGCAGTCACTGTACGGGTCAAGTGCTCCCCTGCCTCCTAGACTGCCAGTCCCAGTACCTAAACTGCCTAAATTGGTGCGTGACAGCGAGAGAGAATTTACTGACCTAAAGATGGCGCTGGACCACTACTCAGTGACCACACTGAACTGTCTGAACATTACAAGTACTGTGTTCTCATGGAACAACTAGTTCTGGATGAGGCCCAGTTAATAGCCCAGTCCTGCAGGTATTACGCCCAGCCTTACACGGCAGGCCTTACAGCGGCAATATGGACAGCCACACCAGCTTGTACAAAGCGAGATCGCAACTATACTGAACTCTCTTGACCTCAAAGCTGGAGATACCAAAACATTCCAGAGCTTCGCGCTAAGCGTTGACCTATTAGTAGGTATGCTGACGTCGCTGGAGGGACCCAACGGGATGGAAGTGATGTCGACTGGCCATGTCGATCGGCTCCTTAGCAAGCTCCCTAACCATTCAAGGGACAGCTTCGTGGAGCATCTACAGGTTCAAGGTCGCCTTAACACAAACAACCTAAACCCGTACAACCTCCGCGACCTCTCCAACTGGCTAAGGGGGAAGGCCGAAGCTCAACGACTATCTGAAAGGATGGCACAGCGCCATCGGAGTGAAGGTATACATCCCCCTAAAAGAGACAATCAATTTCCTGCACCAAGGCCTCGCAACCATCAGGTCTCAGTTTACCATGGCTCTGACAAGTCTGAAGCTGAAAACCATCATCCTTCAGAGACGACTCGGCCAGAGGCTAAGCAGCAGAAATTCAAGAGGATGTGTCTCTTCTGTAAGAGTGATGAGCATTACCTGTCAGTGTTCAAACATCCTCCAGTGCTCTCAGGAGATGGTTGAAAAATGGATAGTAGACGGCAAATGTTGTCGTAACTGCGGTCGCACCAACCACCGGCAAGAAGCTTGTAACTTAAAGAAAGCATGCAGTGAGTGCCAGGAAATACACCTCAGAGTTCTTCATTGTGTTACTAAGCCAAGTCCACGCGTCTACCTCATCACGCCAAAGAATCGTGCTGTGCTCTTCAACTCCAAGCAAGGAGGGAAGGTCTACCTCAAGGTGGTGCCAGTCATCATCAGCCATGGGCACAAGTCCCTTGACACCTACGCGATCCTGGACGATGGGGCTGAACGAACGATGATACTGCCAGCTGCAGTTCAACACCTGGGACTCAAAGGGGAAGCTGAGTCTCTCTTTCTGCAGACCATCCGCCAAGATGTGGCCAGCCTCAATGGTGAGTCTGTTGACTTCCATGTGGCCTCTCTGACACAGCCTCTTAAGCAGCACCTCATTACGAGTGCCTTTACAGCGGGTCAGATAGCCTTATCAGAGCAGTCCTACCCTGTGACCGCACTCCAGAAGCGTTATCGCCACCTGAAGGGGCTTCCACTGAAGAACTTTAGTAAAGTTCAGCCGTTACTGCTAATCGGCTCGGATTGCACCCACTTGATCACAGCAACGGAGCCAGTCAGGGTCGGCCCCAAAGGTGGACCCACAGCCATAAATACAGCACTCGGCTGGGCACTTCAGGGTCCAGATGGGCTAACATCTCAGATGACTTCATGCTACTTCACATCTGTCAAGCCAGCAGCAGATGACCTCTACCAACATGTTGAACGTCTCTGGCAGCTTGATGTACTCCCGTTCAAGAGTGAAAGGCTAGTAGTACGGTCCCGATTGGACCAGGAAGCCGTGAGTATCCTGGAAACCCGTACTGAGAGGGTGAAGGTGGGCGACACACTAAGGTATGCGCCACATATATGAGGTGCTTGCCCGGCAATATGACCCTCTCGGAGCCATTATTCCTTACACTACGAGGGCCAAAGTGCTTGTTCAGAAGTTGTGGGTGAAGAAGAGGAGCTGGGACAACCCAAACCTTCCTCTTGATATTGTTCAGGCTTGGTCCAGCTGGGAGAGGGAACTCCCCAGGCTGGCGGACATCACCCTGCCACGAACCTACACGCCACTGGAGGCTGCAACTGAAGCCACCGACTACACTCTGCACGTCTTCTGTGACGCCTCCGAACAGGCATATGGTTCTGTAGCTTACCTCGCAACGAAGGTTGGTGACAAAGTCCATGTGTCATTTGTCATGGCAAGGTCTAGGGTAGCCCCGAAGCGCCAGCAGTCGATGCCAAGGTTGGAACTCTCTGCAGCGTTGACAGGAGCTCAGCTATCCTCTCTTCTCCATCGAGAGCTCACCTTAAACATCACCCAGACCTATCTTTGGACTGATTCCACCACAGTCCTGACTTGGCTGACGTCAGAGTCATGTAGGTTCAAAGTCTTCGTGGGAACCAGGGTATCTGAGATCCAGGAATTGACAGCCGAGCACACCTGGCGGTATGTTGACACAGCCAATAATCCAGCCGATGACCTCACCCGTGGCAAGACAGTAGCTGAGCTGGCGGCACCAAATCGGTGGATTCAAGGTCCAATATTCCTACGTGGCCTGTCTGACCAATGGCCGTCGCTTCCTGCCCCCACAGAGCCCGAAGATACTGACGAGCACAAACGAGCTACCTTCTGCGGCCTAACACAAACCAGTTCAGTACCTCCAACACCAGATGTCACACAGTTTGACACATGGGTTGCATTCCAATAGTCCATTTAGCTTAGGAACCTTCCTAACGGAGTGAAATGACCCGGAAGTACGTCACTGGCAGCCATGATAAGTGCCGTTCCAATTCTCCAAATGAAAGGAAAGGAGGTTTCAAACTTCCTTTATAACCTCCTTTAGCTTAGGAACCACTGAACCTCCCTAACCGAAAGGAGAGGAGAAAATGCTGTCCCACAATGCATTGCAGCCGCAGCATTTGCCATCACAACAGTCGGCCGTTCACGGAAACAACCGATTATGACGGAGAAATTATATCATGAAAGTTACGGTGCTTATTAAGCATTTTAAAACGTATGTGGTAAGTTGCCAAAGTGCTTTTTTCTGAACGTTCATCAGTATTATAATCAAAAAGAGAAATATGAACATTAGTTTTTACTGAAATGATCAAATAAAGTCAACATCTCACAGTCTTTACTACTGAGCTATGTGGAGTTTGTTCAACTTTTAAAAGATGTTTGAATGGTGATGTACACAGTGATAGGTGTTAAGGACTTTTATAATAAATACATCTGTATTGATTTTAAGATATTTTCATAGTTCATACAATCATACGTATTGGGATGATTTGTATTAATGTGGACCGGAGGGAGACGGAGGGTGACGAGCATAAGTTTCACTTTCCTTTTTTATTTCAATTCCAACTTTGGTCATGAAGAATATGTTTCTCTGTTGTCCACGTTCATAAAGCATAAAGCAACAGCATCAGAGCACGGTGCAGAGTCTCTAGATGAGTTTACAGTAGTCCCTCGTTCTTATTAAACATCCATGTTGTAGTCCACTGTATAGAAAACTGTAGTTTCCATAGTTTCCCCACAGCAGCAGACACACACAATGACGTCCGCTGGCGCATCATAAACACGTCGGATAGTGAAAGTGCATTCGGATTCTCTAAAGTACCGCAGTCTCTTCTCCTAAGTCCTTTTGAATTCTTTTATCCACTATCCCTTAACCCCGTGACGTTTCACTCAGAGGTCAAGGAATAGGAGATAGGGTTAGAACTTAGGAGCTGATTTTTGGATTATCGGAACGCAACCATGGACAGACTTGGTCGAGGCCACCAAGCAGTTACTTCACGGGGCGGCAACTGACCTTTCCTTGCCTCAATCTGACCTGCGTGACGCTGAAAGCCTCCTGTTGCAGCGCAGCCAAGCAGAATGCTTCCAAGAGGAGATTGAGTGTCTTAAGTAAAACCTGGCAGTAAGCTCAGTATGCTTTCACCGGAGATTGATCCTGCAATGGGTCTGATCCGCGTCGGTGGAAGATTTCGCCACCTGGAGACTTCTTGTGATATGGAAATTCACCCCATTGTTCTCGATCCCAGTCATGTAGTCACAAAACTCCTCATTAAGGACATGGACGAGCGCTTGCTCCATCCAGGGCCCGACAGGGTCTTTGCTGAGACTAGGCGCCAGTACTGGGTCCTGCGTGGAAGACAGGCCGTCAAGCATCATCAGAGGACTTGCACTGGATGCAGGAAGTGGAAAGTGAAGCCAGTGATACCGATTATGGCCGACTTGCCTTCTGCGGCTCCTCAAGCCTCCATTCTTCTCTACTGGGGTCGACTGTTTTGGGCCGTATACCGTCAAGGTAGGGCGGCGCAGTGAAAAACGATGGGGAGTCATCTTTAAATGTCTCACCACTCGCTGTGTCCACCTAGATCTGCTTAATAGCATCGATGCAGATGCTTTCTTCTTGGCCTTGAGGCGATTCATCGCTCTGCGCGGCACCCCCTTCGAGATTCTCTCAGATCAGGGGACAAACTTCCGGGGAGCAGCTAGGGAGCTTGAGGAGGCGTTTGCTGGAATGATGCCCTAACTGCAAGAGGAACTTGCCAAGAAACAGATCAAGTTTCGCTTTAACCCTCCAGCATCTCCCCACTTTGGTGGTGCGTGGGAGTGCGAGATACAATCCAGTCAAGAAGGCTCTACAAGTGGTGATCGGCACTCAGTCTCTCCAGGGAGAAGTCCTCCTTACCTTGTTAGTTGAGGTGGAAGGTATCCTAAATGCCAAACCCTTAGGCTATGTGTCATCAGACCTCGCAGATCCAGATCCTGTGACGCCAAGCATGTTGCTGATGGGGCGGCGGAATGCCTCCCTTCAACAAGTATCATACGCTACAGACACCCTCAGCAAGAGGCGGTGGCGTCATTGTCAAATGATGGTTGACCACTTCTGGGTGCAGTTCATCAGAAGCTACTTGCCATCCCTTCAAGTCCGCCAGAAGTTGCGGCAGCACACTGATGGTCTTCTTCAAGGTACTGTCGTGATGATAGTTGATCCTCAGCTTCCACGTGCCCACTGGCCAGTGGGGAAGGTCGTCAAGCTGAAGGCCAGTGCTGATGGATGCATCCGGTCGGCTGAGGTTCAAGTCGGGGACAGGACGTACCTGCGACCCGTGGCACGCCTTGTGCAGCTACCCGCTTTATCGGACGACGATGCTGATCCAGGGACTTCCGCTACACCTTAGGGAATTTATTCTGTTTTACATAATAGCTATGCTACTCTGGGGGCGGCTGTTGTAAATTCCCCTTGTTTTCTTTAGTCTGCGTTGTATAGTTTGTGTTTTTTGGTCAGGCACATTTGGGGACAGCTGGAGTGGGCAACTGCGGGTCCTCGAGCGGTTTGTTTACCATGTGTGTTAGTGAAGAATAAATGATGCAATCATTCTACATTCATTCATGATTCAATACTGCTATAGCTGTTGTAAGAAGCATTCAAGCTAATTAAAGTCCAAAGACTGTGTTCCTTGTCTCCGTGTGAACTCTCTAACCGGAGTGCTGTTTCTGGATGAAGCGTCTCCGGCGCAAACATCGCACAACATAAGATTCCCCAATAATACTATTGCAACTTATTTTTCTATGATTGTTTTTGTTCGCACCACCAGATACCAAAGCAAACTCCTTATATGTGTAAACGTAACTTGCAATAAACCTGATTCTGATTCTGGTAGTTTCTGCTTTACCAGTCAGAGCCAAAATGAACACCCACTGGTTGAACATGGTCATTCGAAACAAATCTTCACTGTTTTCTTAAGATAATTATTTTAATGTTTTTTTTCCTTAAGTTAATTTAAGCAAATGCATGAATTAAAATAGTTGGCTTAACATGTATACATGTATTTTGTCACAGGGTGGACGAGGAGGCCGTGGAGGGAAACAGCCGTCTGACAGGTGAGAAACGGTGTGGGTGTTTCTGTATTCTCCCTGTTGCTCTACTGAATTCTTTCATAGAAGTTTTTCTTTAGAGTTTTCATCTGTTTATCTCTACTATTCAGAGAAGTGAATAAGTGTCCTTGTAAGTGCTTTGCAGAATGTAGCCCATCACAGATTAACCTGATGCCGTTCCTTTCAGGCGCTAGTTTGCTTTGTGTGGGAATGGTTGCTGAGCCAAATTTAAAAACAGCTGCTGGTGACATATCTCAGATTATTTGGGGTCTTAACATATTTTGTGATTAATTTGTGTTCTCTGATAACAAAACCAGGCAGTTTTTGTTTAGTCGAGATATTTGAGCATATATTTTTAAGTTTTTAATGGCAGGAAGAATTATCCACCTGAGAAAATCTTGAGTATCTAATGTGAAAGAGTAAACGTGTGTTACATGAGGAAATCGTAGCTGTATTCAGCTTTGATTGAGAGGATGGGATACAATCCAGCTGAACAGAAAAGTGAGCAAAATGGAATCATCTCGACCTCATCATTTATTACTCTGTCCAAACCATGACCATGAAAACAGTCGGATGTTTTTGTCAGAATATCATTTAGTATTTAGCTGTTGTTTTAGAAACAATCTGTCAAATAAATAACGTTCCTAACGCCGGTTAAAGGACCAGGCAGTATCATTACATATTTGTCTGACTGTATTGTTTCTATTTATAGTCGTCCGGTTTCCCTGCTTGTTTGTTCAGTACCAGAGCTCACCGCAGGGGGCGCATTAGGGAGGATGTTCAAAAGACCTGTTGAGTTCAACTTTATAGATGTCTTCCATTGTCTTGAAGGAAGAAAACAAAATAGAGTTCTAGTAACTAATATGAAGGGAATAAGTAGTTAACTGTTGAAGCACCTTCTAAAAAAAAACAACAACATCCCAATCTGATTGTATCAATGCTGTAGAAATGTCCAACGGGTACATTTTTTCTTAGACCCTGGACAGGCAAATGAGATTTAGAAAATATGAATTTAGATGTGAAAATAGAGCTGTAAAGCTGTCCCATGGTTTTCACCACTCAGTAAATGTTTCTCAAAATGAATGGTCATTTTCAGACTACGTGGATGCCCACTGAGTTTTATAATGCAAAATGTACATTTATATTCCACTATCGTAATGTTTTACTCCAAGACATAAAACAAATATAAAATGGTAATTAAGGAGCAAACACCAGAGAGGAAAAATGCTTCAATGAAACGTATTGCTAATGTCAGTTTTTCCGCTTGTGCCTGCAGACAGTCTATTGGAGCCAAGAACAAAGTGTACGACAACAAAGGCCGACTGCTCTCCAACAATAAAGACATGTGTGACTGCCTGGATGTGGACTGTATGGGCTGCTTTTACCCCTGCAACGGGTGCAACTCTCGCAAGTGCGGGGTCGAGTGCCGTTGCGACAGGAAGTGGCTTTACGAGCAGGTGGAGGTGGAGGGTGGAGAGATCATCCGGAACAAGTTTGTTATTTAGTCATCAGAGAAACTGGGAATAACAACTCGCTTTCCTTAAATTCGGCTGCTGTTCAGCGGATGTCCAACACTGGGATGCTTTTCCTGGAGAGATCTCCCACAATTTCAACTGATAATTATGAGGCCTTGCAAAGTAACTGCCCATGGTAGAAAACTTTGCAGAACAATGATAGCATTCTGCTGAATGTGCTTTTTTAGTTGATGCCCGGTTTCCTTTGTTCCTGTTGTTGATTTATGTACACATGGTGTATTTTTCTGGAAAGAAAACTGGTTTGTACCACAAATCTAAATAAGACAACATTTTAAACACCACGATTAATCAGTATTTTTTGGGGATTTTACAGCATTATAAGCATGATGTTTTTGTTTATAAAAATTAAATATTTTTTAAATCCCTGACAAAGTCACACGTTTGATGCGAGTTCTGGCCTGAAAACACCTGCCAATTTTGAATCATAGTCATAGCGCCACCTACTGGCAAAAGGAAGTTACAGTTAATAACTATAAATCCGTTTAAATTCATGTCATTGAAGTTTACCTTGCATCACATAACATCAGTAATAACATATACAATAAGCTACAAAGCAGAGCTCAGAAATGAGATGCTGACGTTGCGGCTACATACAGTAAGCTAGTTTAGGGGATGGTTCCAGTTTGCGGATGTGAGGAGGAAGTGAGGATCTCAGTGTTTTTGCAGCGTAAGAAAAAGTCCTGGCACCCATTGTGCTGAGGTCGGCTGGCAAAGACCTACTGATGAAGACTCCAGGGAGCAGGGGGCGTCTGTGAGATGTTTTATGGAGGCCCTTTAACAAGTCAAGGCATTAATTAATTTGTCTTTAGAACCCTCCCCATTAAAATGTAATACTTTTCCATTAGGTCATTTTCTGCCCGTTTAGCAGACTGGAGCCACCCATCTTTAGTACTCCCCCCAACACACCGAACAAAGGCAGCATGACACAGCAGTTCATCACGCTGGCTAAAGAAAGAGTTGCAGATCTGCTGCTCAGACAGTAATGTCTCATTTATCCACATCCTGCTGTCCTTGAGGACGGCTAGGTCAAGTGTCATGCGGCGCGGGATTGCTTTGTCTTCATATCCTCACATATCCTGCTTATTTCCAGGGAGCCCTTGCAGCAGGGCCTGACAAATCATGATCCTGCCAAATTTTAACTTTTAGGAATTTTCACGGTGGATGTTACTTTTTTTTAAAGGGCATGCAAATGAAATGCTAGGTTTCTTTGTGTTGTTAATTGTATAACTCATTTTTATACATAGCTTATTCATATTAATATACCCTGGTCGATGCACACGAGACATTCATCAATTTGTTCCAAATTTAAATTCAAGTCAAATCAGTTCAACTCCAAGTGCAGAAGGTACTACAAAAACCACATCAGCCTTTAAATGATGCCTTCTTTCTCATACATTATACTGTATAAACGATGCATATTATTCCTATTAAGCACGATATATGCATTGTTACTGTTGTATTGATTTTAGGCGTAGCATCAGTTAATTTTGTTAAGAAATAGTCACATTTAATTCAGTTTGAACCATTTATTAGCCCAAAATGTTATTATGTTGAGGTTACAAAAGTTGTTTATAATAAAAATAGGATGTTTTTTAATGGAATCCTTCACGTCATTTCGAGTTTTAAGCCACAAACTTATCTCAACGACCCTTGAATGGATGCTATGAACATTACTAGATTTACTCATGGTCCCCAGAGCACAACTCCTTCTCGGTTTGTTGATCTCCTGAGAGCAATATTCATTTATTTAGTGGAATATCTTAAAATCTACAACATGGACTGCCACAAAACTTTGTACGGTTATTCATGGTTCCCAGGAGATGAATCCCATTGACTTTGATGTTGATCTCTAAAAGATGTGTTCCCATCAGGATGAATTGTAATCAGAATACCTTTATTCATCCCACAGAGGGGAAATGTACATTTATTACAGCAAGTAAAGAGCCAAAGATAGCTTAATATTATTAAAAAATAATAATAATAGAAGTTACACAATGTACTAATTACACATCCAGTAGGCTACCAGTACCAGTTGTGAGCTAGCAGCCAGGGGATAGTATTTAAAGCCCCGTCATTGGGTCATCATCTCAATTTGCCTACTACATTTGATAACCTATTTTCACGACCAATAAACGACATGCAATATTAAAACGTCAGTCTGATTCGATAGCGCAGACCTCCGCTGAATTTTTCACAAGGTGAAATATAATGCTTGAATCCGCCCTGAGAGTTTGATCCGTCTCTCTTTCCCACCCTTCCTACAAGTTTCCTGAAAATCAGTAGTAGTTTTTCCATAATCCTGCTGGCAAGAAAACAATCTAACTAACTACATTAATTGAAAGCATGGTTCATCATTACGGTGCCAACATAGAAAACAGCCAAGTTGCTGTGGAAATGAACTCATTACTGGATGTGTCATTTTAGTTTGATCTACCCCTCTCACTGGCTAACAGAAACACATGCAGGAGAGTACACACAGTATGTTGGTATCTCCATTAGAGCCTTCTGTGCTTTAACAGCTGTTAATCAAAGACAGCAGTGATAATAATGTGCTCTGGACGGTGCATTTCAATAAAAGTATTTTGTCCTTGGTTTTTATAACATCCATCTCAAGGAAGAATACATCAAAGCCTGACACAAAGCCATCCTCTACATCAGGGGTCTCAAACTCAAGGCCCGGGGGCCAAATCCGGCCTGCGACTTCATTTTATGATTTTATGCGGCCAGGAGCGGACTGGGACCGGGACTCTCGACCGGCCCACTTCGGTAACGCCCACCTCGGTACCGCGAGTGAATTTGGACGGGGACGGGGTGCTAGTGACTTATCCGACCAGCCCACATCGTCCGACCGGCCCGCTTCAGTACCGGCCCATCGGAATTCGTCCCAATCCGCCCCTAAGTGGCCCCACAAGAGCTTGCAAAGAATATTATACGTTCATTATATGGTTGAATGCCACTTTTCAGAAGCAGGTTGCCCATAAACTACATGCCCCACAATGCATCTCGTTTTGTGACATGCGCTCTGGGCTTCTGCTTTCAGACATAGTTAATTACTAAGTTATTATCCTATCCGGTAATAATCAAATTCTGAGGCAATAATGTAATATACTACATTATTTTATATATATATATATTATATATTTATATAGTTACAACCGGCCCTTTGAGTGCAACCTTTATGCGAATGTGGCCCGTGATGAAATTGAGTTTGACACCCCTGCTCTACGTGAACGCGTCCAGTTCTTCCTTCCAGCAGAGAGAATGACTCGTCCGTGAGCACGATGAAATGTCTATCTAAATATTGGCTTCGGCAGTCATGAGGAGAGAACATGAACCCCCAGGGAGCCGCTGGATGAAAACGTGCTGCTATTAACGAACACCAATGACCTGAAATCTGTCAGCGAAATCCAGCCTGCAGTGTTCACACTGAGCTGGAGAGGTGACAGAAGAGTCTGTTAGGAGATGAAAGGCTGAACCAGAATCTATGAACATCAGGGTGAGAAGGTCCGTCTGGATGTTGTCAGAGAAGATGCAGTAATGTGGTTGTTCAATATTTCACTCTCACTATTTTCACAAAAAGATATAAGGAAGTGAAACAAAAAGTGACTATAATTACAGCTACAATACTACAAGTTACCCTGAGGCTGATATACATTTCCCAGCATTTTTGACACACTATTTCATTGCAATTAATCACATAAGGGCTGAAGTATTTTAGTCTGGACCACAGGATCAACAGCCTAAGAGCTACAAATGTAATATTGCCTTGTCCAGATTTTTCAAACGACTTTCTCGGTTTAATATAATTTTTGGGTGTATTTATTTTGGTCTAATTTCTATAATACTTCACTTTGGGCAATAATAACTTGTATTGGTAAATCTTCCCTTTTTAAAAAACAAAACACATGATCAGGCAAAAGAAAAAAATCTTGATACAGCAGACAGTTCATTCAATCACAAACTCTGTAAGTGTGATAGCGGTTGGTGTTTTTCCAATGCCTTTACTTGCTATAACTATATTGCTTTCTCCCAACCCTTTAAGTCATATCTATCCCACACTCCCTCAGGGTGCTTGTTTTAAAGTAAGAAATGTGTGTTTACACTGTACAGGGTAACAAAGCAGCACAGTCCATCTCTACCTGCTGGCTCGTTCTCCTCTACACGAGCTCAAGTCATCGCTCCATGTACTGAGTCTAAACAACAAAGAAGTGTTGAATAAATACTTCAGCTCCCTCTGTCATATATTCTCTTACTGAACTTCCACTTGCCTCTGTATGCTGCTGTCTTAAACTACACTTGAATGTACTCATACCCGCCTCTTGTTTCTGTCATTGATCATTCTGTTCCACGTTCTATCGTTAATCCTTTCATGGATTGTGTCACTTGTTAGGGCCTTTTGGCTTTGACCCCTGCACTACCGGCTGGCTCACATACTGATACCCTTTCATATGTGTTCTCCAGTGTGCACAGCTGACATCCATCCAAATGAGACTTTAAACAAATGTGACAGTGTTAAGTTCCTCTCTTCTTGTTATCGATAGTTTGAAAGAATCAAGATGTCTAATATATGATGAATTATAAAAAATGTAGGACCTACTGCTTCTGGAGCCTTGGTGATATCAGGGATAAAAGTCAGACTATCTGGCATCAAGCTGCTTTGATAATTACCACTCTTTGTCTATCATGTGTCTATTTTGTGATTCCTTCGTCTTTAAAACGTCAATGTTCTATATTTAATTCAATATTATCTCTATTTGGTTTTATAGCAAACATTTCATTCTAAAAATAAATCACAACATGTTTATTTTCTCAATAAGACTAATATTAACAACACATTATAATGGATGAGTCTGACTTAAATGCTGTCCACACTAAAGAATATGTATGGTTAGGATACAACTGTTGCCAAGTCACAAGACTGTATAATGAAGCTCTTCTCATTTGAATGAGTGAGTTGTCTGTCCTCAGGAGCTTCAGGTTTATCCATGTCTCCGGATTAATAAAATGTCATGCTAACATTCTTCTGACTCAGAAGCTTGACCTGCTTTTGGCTAAAAAAACAAGCCTGCAAACCACAGAGGACTTCAGGGTAATAGCTGATATATCATTTAGTTCATTTCTCTGCAAAGATGCTAATCATTCAAACATTTCAGCAGAACAAAAGCATGCACTGACTTTACAGCTGCGGTTCGGCTTTTGTACCATAAAGGGTTTTTTCGGTTTGAGTGCTTACACTAATCTCTTTTCAAGAGAAAACCAACGATAAAGTCTGCTAACTGGTCCGGTTGATTAACGGACACATTCGGCTACATAGCATATTTCACAAAACCTTTAACATGAGAGCAGAGTTGAACATCAAAGTGACAGCATCATCACACAAAAGGGCCTATTGCAATAATAGCTCAAGTGCAGAAGCAAGACATTTGAAATAGTTTTATGAAGAGAGAAGAGTGGAGCTTTTGGATATACTGCACAACTTTTTCTATAATTTCCACGTGTCAGAAAAGAGATGAGGCCTGCTGTTTTCTCAGTGTGATAACATTACCTTGATCGCAAGATTATTGAATTTCAGGGGTCAGTCACTTTGGTCAGGACAGAGAGGAAAGTGTTGGTGGGAAATCTAATCTCTCAGTCGGTTACTCCTGCACTGACGTGTGATATTTCATGAGTGTCGACAATGCGCTGCATATGTTACAACAAGACAAGATTTAGACAGCTGAAAAGAACAATTTAAAATGTTACTTGTGGAAAAAATACAAACCACAAAAACGTAAGTGGTACCTGTTTATTTAAGCAACATGTCATGTGACACAAAGATTACAAGTCAAAGTTGGATAGGCGGTAGGTTTCTTTAATAAAAGGACAGGCAGCTGTTTAAGTCTCCATGATAACGCTTGCAGGAGGTGTAATCTTCAACGCACCCCTTACAGTAGCACTTACTGGCCACGGGGTAGGAGACAGGCTCTGCACACCCGTCAATGTGCGTCACCTCGTAGGACCAGTCCCCGTTACAGGTCTCCTGTTTCCTAAGCTCTGCATAACGCTCAGGCAAGAACGAATCCTGTGAGGAACAGAACACGATTAGAAGCTCACGATTACTGATTCAAAAGGTACCCTTCTAACCTTTGTTGAACTGTCTGTTTTTATTATGAGATCCAGCATAATTGTATTTATTATGTTTTATTTGTAGTGTCAAATAAAGTTTTATTAGGCTGAACTGAGGCAAAAATCCGTTCTTATCAGCAGAGCGGGGAAAAGTACTCAGATCCTTTATAAATATGATGGTGTTAAAATACTCAATTACAACTGAGGGGAAAAAAAGTAAAAAATACAAAAGTATTAGCACCGAAATCGAAAATATTGTATTTCTGCACATTAGACATCAAAAGTAAAAGTACTCTTAAAGTTAATATTAAAGAATATTTTCTTATTCTGTTTTTTAAATCTTACAAATACAGGGCACAGCATATTATTTCAATGTTTAAGTTTGTAAATGTTGATACATTGATAGCCGTTAAGTAGTAAAGAAGTGTGTCATATCATTTAAGCTTCTGTTTTTATAAGTAAAAGTAACTATAAGTGCATAAAAACGGTAGTGCAGTAAAAAGTACTTATTTTTCCTCTGAAATGTTATGAAGTTAAAGTATAAAGTAGCAAAAGAAAAACAGGTAAAGTACAATGATGTCATAAAAATACTTACAGTAAGAACTATACTAGAGTAAATGCACTACATTCCACCTCTGCTTATCAGACGTTTCTAAAACTCTATAAGTATACAGTGGCAGCTCCATACACCGGGCAGAGCCTATCAGAATCATGCATATCAGCTAAATGAATGCACCTGCAGTTTGAATCACCTCAGAGTGATAATCGTTCTCTACCTCATTGGGACACTGTCCGACACAAATGGTGGTGTTGATCTCCTTCTTTATGCCACAGCCCCTCACGGTGATGGGGACCGTGGTCGGGTAACACCTGGACCTGCAGGGCTGCCCCGCCCCCGCCAGAGCCAGCACTGCTGCCATGACAACCAGCTGCATCATCTTCCTGGTGCAGCACAGACGCCTGCCACGTAACAAGATCAAGTAGATGAGGATTACATTGAGGCACAGTTTGACTTTGTCCAGAGTTGTTGTGATACAAAATGTTGTGGGTCAATTGTGGACATATTTATCTTTTGTGTCTCCTAAAACAAAACCAAATTATCTCTGGATGCAAAAATATCTTGATATATCCGAGCAGCTTTGCTTTTGACATCACTATTTAAGTTGGTCAAGTAGAAGTATATGTTCCTGCTGTGGAAAAAATATGTAAAAACAAATATGTATATATATATAGAGAGAAGATTAGATTTGATTAGAGAACTGCGATACATTAATTTCAAGAATTGGTACGATCAACATAAACAGATTTGAATTTGTTTCACCTAAGTTACATCTATCTTTCTACACAGATGATTCAGGTATTTGTTAAGGAGATCAATGTCATTTTGTTTGTGATAATCTAAGCTTTTTTTCCCTGTAAAAAGTTGAACCCTCAAACATTTCTTCAGACTTTGCAGGACACAAGTATATAATTAAAACATTACGACTGCATTAAATCCACATGAATCTTCACCACGTCAAAAAGGTGTACCTGTAGATCTCCGTTGTTGCGTTGAACCTCTGCTGTGTGTGTGTCGTTTCTTCTGTTACTCTCTCAATATCTGCAGCAGCTGTGAACCTGCGGCTATGCTGTCTCCCTCTTAAATAGCGCTGCTCATAAATCCCGTTAATCTATTCATCCTTGGCCTCGGTGCTATTTCCCCACCTGTTTAGTCTGAAAAGCTATATTTTCCCTCAACAGTTTGGGGGAGGGCCCAGAGTTCAAGGATGCTTTGTTTCCAACATATGAGAAGGAGCGAGTCGCTATCTACAGATAATCTTGTTAAGATTACACGAATGGAGGATTGGATGGACCACACAAATGTAAAAATAAATCTGCCCCCACAGTGAGATGGAAAACACTGACATGAGCATCATTCATTTGTCACACTCCGTCTTCCCTGCTTTGTGTCTGCCATTTTCCAGTGTTTGAATGTCATGTTATATATCTTTCTACATACATATATGTCAGATTGTATAACTATCTACATATATATACATATATATGTTCTGTATTGACAGAGAAGCGTTGACCAGTCAGTGTTTTTCTCTGAACCCGCCTATGTTTTACACAATTACAGCTTTCCTCCAAATCATTTCTGTATTGCTTTTTGTGTTTAAAAAAAAAAGACATCATCACAGTGATTATTCCCCAATCTTAGTTGTTGTAGTGAATTCATCCTTCACAGACCATTTTGTAAACTTAATGATATGGGATGCACAAGTGAAAGAAACCGCAGGGAACTTTGTCGGCAATGTCTGTCCGTATACATCGTTACATAATTATATTATTACATTACATTACATTACATTTAGCTGACGCTTTTATCCAAAGCGACTTACAATAAGTATTATGATGTGAAATGTAGTTTTCATGTGGATGCAGTGATTGTGGAAGTATTCAAATCATGAAGATAATAACAGGCACACAAAGTAATCAGTCAAATGTACTTTATATTCCTGGATCCTCGTCAATAAAACACTTGAACAACTAAGTGCAACTCATTTCTAACTAATGTTCTTTCATCACCTCACGTCCACAATAAGCTACACTGTGCTGAGCATCACAATGACATTGCATAGTTCAATATTATGTAGGTTTACATGTTAAAGTACGACGTATTAAACAATTTGTATGTACATATATCTTAATAATGACACTTACAATTCAGTTCAGTTGAAACTAAGTGAAGTGACCTGCTTATTATGAATAAGAATGGCAAAACAAAGTCATTAAAACAGATTGTGAGTTTCATGATCAGCACCATGGACAGCACTACACATCAAACACATTGTGCAGTGTGCAGCTCAAGTTGTATTGTATTGTGTTGGACTCTTTCATATTTACATCACTCAATATTCATATTTTAACCACCTCAAATCTGGAAAATAATTCAGAAAGAAACTGCTTCCACATACATTGTGAGTCAAAAACGTAACTTTAAAACAAGGTTAAACTAGTGCAGCTATATCAAATAAAGCATCCATTTTGCAACCTGTCTGCTCTCAAGCCTTTCTCTGATTTTCACCATACTGCTATTTAGTCAACATAGATTTGCATTTGTATTTGTTTAATTAGGAAAGGATAATTAATCAGCAGGAGCACTTGAGTCCATCGTGTAAATGTGCCAGATGTAGCCATATAGGCACATTTCCATCTGCACTACCGGGCAGGTCGATGGCATTAAAAGAACACATATAATCTAGTCCTGCATCCCATGGTTATTTCTGTTTTATTTCTGTTTATATTTCCTTCCAACTACTCAAAAATGTAAAATCATGTCGGCTAATTTGATTTGTTGGCCTCTTATCACCTGTCTCTTGCTATGCACATTATATAAAACATTAAATACAATTGTGTATTTCTGTAAGTTTTTTATTTCCAAGTTGTTTTTCTGTTTGTGGGAAGATGTGTTCTGTGTAGTGACACATAATGGTATTTGTCACTGGATTGGTATTATAGTTATGGAAGTTAATAAAGTACACATTAGTGATCCAAATAAGTCTGTTTGGGACCCATTTTTATAATTGTAGTAATGCGCTTTGCTAGAATGACCAATTAGCATGAAGGTATACATTGTCACACTTGTGATGTCAGCAGGTATTCATTTTATAGCTCCATAGACAAAGAATGAAACAGGCTTTGTTCTACCCTGTTCTCAAATCTGAAAAATACAATTCTTAAATGTGAATATACTTTAGCCATGTTGTTTTCAGGTTATTGAAATTAAACACGCCAAAGATATGCTTATTAATTAATCAGGGATATCAAATGTATACAAATACGTGCACCTTACGATCAAAGGACTACTTCATGTAAGCTTTCTTTCTTTGTTAAAGCTTTATATTTGTCATGTTTAAGGGAAGCGGCAGAAACTAAAAGGGGGAGCTATTTCTCCTAAAGAGAGAAAAATAAAGAAGGAGAACCAGCTGCACGAGCATAACTGAACAAGTAAATCCTAGTAGAAGGTATAAGAGACGTTAAAATGTCTAAAATATCTGATCATATCTACTACAAACTATTTTCCATTGACATCTGTTCAATTTGAACTCCAGGTGTGTTTAATTGCAGAAACGGGTTGGGTAAGGGGAAATATTCAGAATTAAAAACGGAGATTGTAGATGAGAAATTAGAGATGTATTTGTTTGCCCAAATATGGAAAGCAGCAGAAATGCTGTACTATACAAGAAACTGCTGCACAACCATTTTTATCCTAGTAGCCTTTACTTAAACCAAAAATATGAGATTTGGTAAAAGGCCTCTGTCACGTATGTGCATCAATGTCATGGAAACGGAACGTTGGGCCTGCAGTTAGAGCTGTTGACCATTCTGAGCTCACTTTGCAGTTGGACTTGGCCACCTGTGGAGAGAAAAGTCTTTGAGATTCAACCCGCTGGAAAACAAAACTTCTGAAAAACAAAACTACTGCATCCCTGATCTGCTGTGGAAACCCTGAGAGGCTCAACAAAAAACCCCGGTCTCCCAGAGGAGAAGAAGCACCTGCCGCTGGCCATCGGCCGCGTTGGGAAACTACACTCCAGGTAAAAAAAAAAAAATACACTTTTAAAAATCTTAGCCTTTTAATTGTTTAGTTATCCCCTTAAAATCACACAAAGCTGTTTCTGTGTGGACATTAGTGAGATTGTTTTAGTTTAAAGTTGAAAAGTTCAGTGAATGTTGGCATTACTTTTGGTCAAAATCAAATTTGGAGAAAGCAGAAACTCACTCTGTAAAATTCATATTTGTGGATAAGACTGACATTCTTTTGCGGTCGAGGTGTGGAATGTATTTACAAAGGGTGTATTGATTTGAAAAACACTGTTATTTTTGATTTAATTGCGAAATATCGTCGAAAAATGACCAAAAACCGAAAACAAACAAATGGCGATTGGGCCTAATTTCATAAAATGCAAAAAATATGGCCAAGTTATGCACCATGGCAACGACGCACAATTCCCTGCAGTGTGCGTCCTGCGTCCAAGACGACAAACGCCTACTTATAAACAGGAACATAATGACTAATAAACTCTAGAAATGTCTGCAAACTGCTGTGGTACTTTGCAGTATGCATACATACATTCATTTAGCTGTTTATTGTAACCAATTAGAGTTTGTCCACACATACACGTTTTTTTTTTTTGGGATCCCGGTGTTGCATTCTCCACAGTCAGCGTTTATGTATCTTGTTGCACATGTTTCTCTTGGTCTAAAGAAGGCTTTGCGGATGTGGAAAAATGCAATTTACTTTATTTACAATTATAGAGCGTTGTTTATGTGCAGTTGTATTATCAATCGTACACTGTTTGGAGATGTTATAACACAAATAATATTGCAAAATATTGATAATACATATTTTAATAGTTGTTGCTGTTTATCAGAAAAATTATAATGTATAATTCACAATGTTATTCAAATCACATTTAGCAGGCTTTTAATTTGTTCTCCTGTCAGCTTGGTGAATTAAAGTCATGGTTAAGATATGGTTATCCTACTTTTTTTTAAATTGAAGAATACATTTTTCTCCTCAGGTTCTGAGAACTTGGTCATGGAGAGTCCTGCAGGCGTTGAAGGTTATCCCCCTGTCTCCAACGCTCCTGATGAGGAAGAGGTAGGTGAGGTCAGGAACGCTGTCGAGGATGAAGGTGAGGTTGCTGTTGGTGTTATAGGTGGTGGCCATGGACTGGTGGAAGAGGAGGTTGAGCAGGAGGAGGAGGAGATGGAGGAGGAAGAGGAGGAGGAAATGGAAGAGGAGGAGGAAGAGGAGGAGGAGGAGGAGGAGGAGGAGGAGGAGGAGGAGGAGGAGGAGGAGGAAGGCTGGGTGTCCGAAGATTCTGGATACGAGTCCATGTCCTCCGAGGAAGAAGATGAAGAGGAGGAGCAGGAAGAAGACCAAGAGGAAGAAGACCAAGAGGAAGAAGAGAACAATGAAGATGATGGTGATGCCGACATCGGACGTCTCTTCCCTCTCGTCCCGGTGTTCCCGCCGGTTGGTTTTTGGCAGGCATTGCTTTGGAACTTCACCCCAAGCTTCCCCACTGGACCTCCCTGCACCTTCCCTTTTGGTGTTGCTCCTCCTGAGGCTTCTGCGCCGCAAGTGGAACGTCCTGAAGAAGCTCCACCCTCAGCCCCTCCAAGGTCGGAGGGGTCCGCTCCATCGACCTCAGGCCTTGGCCTCCCCACCAAGAGGACCTGGGAAGAGGACTGCAGGGAAGAGGACTGCAGGGAAGAGGACTACAGGGACTTGCCAAACTCCACCTCAGGCCTCAGCCTCTTAACCAAGAGGACCAGGGAAGAGGACTTCAGGGACTCGACACCCTCCACCTCAGGCCTCTGCCGTCCCATGGAAAAGAGATACCGTCCGGAGGACCAGAGGCCCTCTGAGGACAGCGACTCGGACTGAGACGAACACCTGCTGCAAGATTTGAAAACCTTTGCGTCTGGCAGGACTGATGAAGCCGCAGGCAGCTTCCAACATGTCTTGCTGGGTTTGTGATATGTCAAATCTTGCACTGGGACCTTTTATTAATATATAGGTTATCTTTTGAATATTGTTTGTTTGTTTTGATAATATCTGATGATGGTCGATGCTCATACCAGCTGCCCCCATCTGCACGTTTTTAGCAGGCATTGTGTCTGAATTGTTCTCCTAGCTTTCCCCCTGGACATACCTGCTCCTTCTCTTTTGGTGTACGCCTCTGGAGGCTTCTGCGTCGCAGGTGGAACGTCATGGAGAAGCTCCACCTTCAGCCCGTCCAAGGTCACAAGAGTCCGCTCCATCAACACCAGGCTTTGTCTTCTCAACCAATAGGACCAGGGAAGAGGACTGCAGGGACTCCACCTCGGGCCTCTGGCACCCCATGGACAAGAAATACCACCCAGACGCCCTCTGAGGACAGCCACTCAGACTGTGACAGACCGTTGTTGCAGGATTTGAAAACCTTTGCGTCCGGCAGGACTGTTGAAGCTGCAGGCAATTTCAAACATGTCTTGTTGAGTTGGCGATTTGTCCAAACTTGCACCGGGGATTTTATTCATATATTACTGTATTTTATAAAAAATACCAGAGACTGAAAATGACTTTGAAGATGATGGTGATGCCGACATTGGACTTCTCTCCCCTCTCGTCCAGCAGCTCCCATCCGCAAGTTTTTTGGCAGGTGTGTAGCGGGAAATGTTCTCCTAGCTTCCCCTCTGGACATCACTGCTACTTCCCTTTTGGTGTTGCCCCTCCGGAAGCTTCTGCGTAGCAAGTGGGACGTCCTGAAGAAAGTCCACCCTCAGCCCCTCCAAAGTCGGAAGAGTCCGCTCCAACGACATTAGGCCTTGGACCAGGGAAGAAGACTGCAGGGGACTCAACACCCTCCACCTCAGGCGCCCCAGGGACAAGAGATACCGTGTGGAGGACCACAGACCCCCTGAGGACAGTGACTGGGACTGAGACGGACAGCTGCTGCAGGATTTGAAATGCGTCTGACAGGACTGATGAAGCCCCACGCAGCTTCAAAAACGTCTTGCTGGGTTGGCGATAGGTCAAATCCTGAACCAGGGATTTGTATTAATATATTCCTATCTTTTTAATATTGTTTTTTCTTTTGGATAATATTTGATGATGGTCGATGCTGATACCAGAGGTAAGTTAACATGGTATGGTTGTTCTCTCTGAATTTCTCCTTTTTAAAGTATAGATGGCTATACAAGACCGGTAAGTAAATAGTTAAGACGCATATACTCAAGCACTGTTTAAGTTCAGTTTGTTTCTTGTGGGTAGCAGCAACATACGGTACAGTGTTAAAGCAATGACAAATAACGTTAGGGAAAGTGTCCAAGTCTCTTGCAGGTATTGTAACAGGTCTCCGGCATTACACGCGGTGTGTCAACCTCCATTCAAGACGCAACTCTGTGGAAGACTGAAACTCAACATTCAGATAGTTCAAACTAGGAAGATGAGTTTACTGCAGACCAGACCAAAAGAAAGGATGACTTCTGATGAAGAGCGTGGGTCGCCTTTCTATCCAAAGGCTAAGTAAGTAATCCCCTCACAAGGATTGTATTTATTACGTGAGTTTTATCATATGTTTTCATCATTGGAGGTTACATTTAACAGCTTGCAACAGTTCAGAGGTTGTATATCTAGGTTTAAATTATTTATTTGGTGTGTTTCCCTCACAGGGCATGACTCCTCTTTGTGTTTTTGAAAGCTGAGAGTGGACCACCAACCGCTGATTTAGGAAGACTCTGCAGCACAGCAGAGCGCTCTCAGCACCATAGTTAGTCCCAGACCCTATGAGTACAGAAAGGAGCTCCATGTCCTCCACCTCAACAACCCCCGCTCCACCCACCAGCCGAGAGGACATTGTTACTTCTTCTTCTTCTTCTCTTGTGTTGGTGGGATCCAGAAGCTCCTCACACACACAGGAAGCTGTCACCACCTCCACATCTGTGCTCAGGAATCAACAAGAAAATATGACTTTGTATGACATCTTAAAAAACAAAATAATTCTAATGTAAATATGATTTTTTTTGTTTGCCATTTTTGTTTTACTCAAAGGCTGTTATTACTGTAAAGTGTATGTATGTATAATATAACATGTTGATATTGATGCCCAATCCAACCCTTTTTATTTTTGTAAATAACCCAAGTAAAGGCAACACACATTAAGATGAGTACTTTCTTTGGCATCTCATTTTGGGGAAAGAATCAGGTTATGTAACTCATATCCCTACATCACTTCATATGTATAAGGAGGTGTAAAATGCAGTTGCATGCACAGAGTGTTAAGTTTGTTCTCGAGTTTACAAATAAATAGTGTTCATCTAGTTATTTTCACTTACTCCAAGGACCATTTTTGTAACAAATAAAAGAAAATGGTGGATAATATTAACATATACTAAATATATATGTAAACGCATTCGGACATAAAAACTATGTGTATCATTTGGCAACGCATACAACATAAGCTCAACATTTGTGTGTCAAATAAAACTTCAGGATCAAATAAAAATGCTCACAACTCAGGGGCAGATTCCATACTTTCCTACTGTCTGTTTTACAGAAACCCTGTAGTCTGCTGCACTCAGAATAGAGTCAGCTCTGCAGCCGGAGCTGTACAGTGCAGTGACAGAGGAATATAAGCTCTTGGGCAGCCGCCACGGTTCATCCTGCTCCGTCTGCCCTTGCAGCCCCCAGGGACTCCGGCTCCCAGCATCCTGCCGACTGCCATACCGTCCTAACAAGGCTGCAAGGACTTTTATAGACTGTCACTCTTGTCCTCTAAGGCGCTACTTCCTTTAGCTGAAATACATAATTCTTATCATATATTTTGTCCTTTAATGAACACCAGTCAAAGTTGATTAATCTTGTAGAGCAGAACACATCATTAGTAACTTTCTGACTCGTCTGTATAACAGCGGGTAACTCCTCTTAAATGAGCGCATCTGCAATGAGGAATGATTTATTAAGCATGGAGCTGAACTATTAATATGCTAATTAATTTGAAGAGGGTAGGAAGGACGATTAAGATCATATCAAGATTTTGGTTCTAAAAATAGTGACTTTGTGTTGCAGCAAATTTAAAGACAACAATACTAAAGAAGCATTACATCGATGTCCTCGTGAGAATATAATGCAAGCTATGAGATCATAAGGCCTGCACTGAGATGTCACATTATTGTCCACTGGGAGTCAACTTAGACGTGATGGATGAGGTAAAGGTTTCAGTGCCCCGGATGGTTTCTTGGATCATAACTTTAAGCACTATTATAACAAATAAAAAAAGCTAATTTGGGGTGCTCAAACAAGCTTTATATGGAGCTGCACATAAAACAGCTCAGAGCAGTACATCTTGTGGACATCTCATATTTGAGTCATGGGTCATTTGGTTTTAAGCTCTGTGTATCAACACACCGTAAACACTGCAAAAAGAACACACACTCAGTCCCAGCCTGCTGCCTGCAGAGCCCCTTCCATCATGCTGGAGGGGACAGCAACTTCAAAAATCAATGGGGAAGAGAAGAAGTGTGTTCTTATATCACATAAGAATAAATGTCTTCTCTTTTTCTCGTATCCATAATTTGATCTTATTTGGTTATTACTCGTTGATTTATGGAACCCCCTAATGTTTTCTTATTTTTCCAAGAGTATCTTTTACAAGTGATAGAAAGCACTCTTGCCATGATAAGACAATAGCATCTCGTTTTTTACAGTCGACAGATTTTCCAAGGCGGGGAAACACAAGTTTAAAACTGCGGGACAAAAAAATGGCAAGCAATTAGAAGTTTGAATATTTTAGATTTTAGAGTAATTATGTTTATTAGATTATTACATTTGTGGGTAAAATAAACGTGATTCAGTTAATACTAAAACAACTCTTCTATTGGCTTACATACTGCTCTTACTGTAGATGCTATTTTTCCTCTAACGCCAGTATTGACGCTCTGTAAAATCACATTTAATTCGTTTAAGTTCATTAAGAAGTACCTGGAATTCAATACTGCTGAGGTTCTTCACCTTTTTGAGGCATCTGTCCAATTCCTGTGCATGCGCCAGAGTATTTTCACACCTGCCCTTGTATAGTGGTTAGGGGGCATTACACTACAATAAAGCAATCAACAACATGTCTCAAATTGAGACAGATTATAAAATACATTACACAGAATCTTGCTGCATAAGGCTGGTTGTGTCGCATGCAAAAACACCCACTGAGGCCCCAACAACCTGCACCCCCCCTCCCATTTCCCCCTCCTTACATCAGGTCTATACAAACGCCCCCACATCGCTGCCAAGGACAGGACCTTTGTTTGTTGACAAACTGGATGTTTGTGCCTGGATGTAGGTGGTAGGTGTGTTTGTGTTTTGTTTGTTTGTAGCCTTTATTTAACCAGGTGAAAGCCCCTTGAGATCAAAAGATCTCTTTTTCAAGGGTGACCTGCAGGACATTAGTTACACATGTAACATAAAAACAACAGAACAACAATAAGGATGACAAACAACATAATGTACAGGGTACAGTTTACAAACTCTATTTACAGAGACAGGTACCATGAGTATCAAACAGCATGTCACCCAGCTGAGTTTTAAAATGATGCAGGGGAACCAAAGTGCTCGGTTTTAAACATGTTTGCAGACTGTTCCAATTTAGTGGAGCTGCACAACTAAAAGCTTTCTTCCCTAAGGCAGTCCTAGCACTTGGCACATTTAATAAAACAACATCATGAGATCTCAGGCAATATGTACTTTCAATTCGTCGAGAGATCAGAGAGCAGATATAAAAAGGTAGTTTACCCAACATGGCTTTGTAAATGAACATGTACCAATGACTGAGCCTCCGTACAGTTAGTGAAGGCAGACCTGCCTTGGCATACAGGGTACAGTGATGAGTAAGTGCTTTACAGTTAGTAACAAATCTCAGGGCACTGTGATAGGCGGCATCTAACTTTTCCAGGCAATGGGCATTCATATAGATCAAATCACCATAGTCCAGCACAGGTAAAAAGGTCACAGTGACTAGCCTTTTCCTGGCTTCAAAAGAGAAACAGGACTTGTTTCTGAAAAAGAAACCTAGTCTAACCCTCAGCTTTTTAAGCAGGTTATTGACATGAAGTTTAAAAGTAAGACAATCATCAAGCCAGATACCTAGGTATTTATAACTGGTAACTGTAGAGGAAACTTCTGTGTAGCAATGCAGTGGGAGTCACCGACTCAGGAAGGAGACACGGTAGGAGCAGTAGCTTTGATGTCAAACACTGATGGTTTATTTGGAGTTACGGCCGGAGAGATTCACATCACAAGTCCAAGGGCCAGAGGTTCTGACTTCACGGTAGAGTTGCCACGTCAATTCTAAAGAACTCTACCCCAGACCCATGTATTTAACTAGTTCTGAGAGCATCATCAACATGCTGCATAACACCTCTATCAGCTGACGTCAACAGGCAGGAACAGGGAGACAGAACACTGAGAGCACAGCAGCCAAGGTTACGAGGTGCGTGTGCTCAGTCAGGACAGTTTGAACTGATAAACTGGGTCAAAGTTATGGGCCTTGGAAAATATTTCCACAACAGTAACCACTTCAAGTACTTGTCCTTGCATAGTAACAATATCCAAAACAGGCTCTGGTGTCTTTTTAGCTTTTGAAAATAGCATTACCTTGGTTTTATCAACATTTAAAATAAGCTTAAGTTCAGCAAGCTGAGTCTGAATAATGTTAAAAACAGCCTGTAATTTAACACCAGCCTCCTTAATGGAGGGACCTGCACAATACATCACGGTATCATCAGCATAAAAATGTAAAGTAGCTTCATCCACATTTTCACCTAAACTGTTGATATATATGGAGAATAAAAGTGGACCTAAAACAGAACCTTGAGGAACACCATTAGCAATGTTTAACCACTCAGAAGACAGCCCATCAAAGTGAACACATTGGGACCTTTCAGAGAGGTAGTTCACAAACCAACCCACTGCATGGCTGGATATGCCGATACTGAGTAGCCTCTGCTTTAAGATGCGATGATCGACGGTATCAAACGCTTTGGAAAGGTCAACAAATAGAGCTGCACAACTCTGCTTATTGTCTAAAATACTCGTAATGTCATTCACCACTTTCATTGTGGCAGTGATGGTGCTATGTTGTTTTCTGAAGCCTGACTGATGTTTAGACAGGATGTCATTTTTACATAAAGACTCCTTTACCTGTTCACTCACTAGGCGTTCGAGCACCTTCGCCAGAACTGACAATTTAGAGATTGGCCTATAGTTATTTAAAATAGTTGCCTCCCCTCCTTTTAGTAAAGGCAAGACATAAGCTGACTTCCATACTTTTGGAATTGCATTTGTGCTGAGGGAGAGGTTAAAAAGAGTAGTAAGAAGAAGAGCAATAAAATCTGCAGCTATCTTTAAAAAGAAAGGTTCTACGTTGTCCGGGCCAGCCGGTTTCTTAGGATCTAGCTTAGATAAGGCTTCATGAACAACATTGACAGTAAAAGGAGTAAAACTGAAAGGGTTTTCCAGACCACATTGTTTAGAGTCACGGATTGGGGTGTTCACAGAAGCAGAGTTAGTCACAGAATCAAACATAGAACCGCAGGACACAAAATGCTCATTAAAGCAATTTAACATAGTGGCCCTGTCCGATATAGTGCCAGATGCTGTGGTAAGGCACGGAGGTAGCTCATTACCGATCTCACCGGTGGATATCGATTTTATTGCTTTCCAAAATTTCCTAGGATTATTTAGGTTTTCTGTGGTAACTGACAAATAGTACTTCGACTTTGCACTTTTGACATTTGAAGTGAAGCTATTCCTTAGCTGCCTAAAACGCAGCCACTCTACCTCTGAGCCTGATTGCCTAGCCTTTGCCCAGGCCGTGTTTCTCTCATGAAGGAGACTAGACAGCTCAGCAGAAAACCAAGGATTGTCTCGTCCCTTTACTCTAAATGTACGCAGGGGTGCATGTCTATCAATGATCTCCATAAAACCAAGATAAAAATAAGACCATGCGGTTTCCACATCAGCACACAGATCGATTTTACCCCAATCAAAATCAAACAGATCATGCACAAAACCCTGTTGTATCAACAACTGATTATTTCTCCTCTGTTGTCTCTTCATATATCATTTCAGATCTGTTGTTTTATGTATTATATTAGCATATCTGTGTTTTATTGTTTGTTCAATATCTTACGATCACATCATTCAGAACATATTTGCTGTGGTATTAAAAATAGGGCTGTAGACAGGATTGAAAAAACATATATACAACGATTTTCCCCAATGCAAACCCACTGACGCTTTTTTAAAAAGTCATTAAACACTTCTGCCATATTTTATACTTGTACAAATTCTGATATTCTTAAATTGTATTAATTCATTAAAATAGTAGTATTTAAGTGCATTAGGGTCTAAATGTTACAACCTCTGAAAGCAACACAGACTCAAGTGATGTCTTTTGATTGTGGACAGTTACAGTGAGATATCCAAAACGTTTTTCACATATGTAGTATAACTTTGCTGTTTCATATTCGGAGTTCCCATTTAACAGACAAACTGCCTTCTCTTTGATCCTGTTAAAATGTTTTTGTTATTTGTTGCACCTGCAGTCATACCTGTAGTGTAGTGATGTCACCTGTAGATCACTGCAGCAAGGTGAGACGTCCAACCACTAGAGGTCAGCAAAGACAATTTAGAAGAGGCAACTCTTTATATTGTTTTTTCTTTTTATATTTACGGAAAAGATCATTGCAGATCAAAAGTTAATTGTGATCTTATGATATTTATGTTCACTACATTTCCGAGCTAAATCATAACAGAATGAAATTCATTGTGGGGCTCCAACACTGACATCTAACACCAACAATATCTAGATTGATAAATAAAACTCAAGGTAGGAGAAAAATAAAATATGTTTGGGTGAGTGGTCCTTTTAGGAAGTTATTGTTCAAATAATAACTTTAAAACTTTAGTGACAAAACCCAAACTTCTCTGACCTCATCGGCTATAACACAAAGGGAACACATTTTTACATTATTCATAATCATTTTCATGGGTAAAAGTACTTACTTTAATTATAAATAATTAAATAGTTGATTGAATTGAGTATGCCTGTTTGTTCACTGTGTATGTTTCTATAAGATACTTCGAGGGTGTGTCAGCTGATGCAGCTGTGTTGCAGCTCTGGCATCAGTTCAAAGTGCACCTACATGTGTGTGTAATAAGGTGCCCTCTATCCTCACTCTAGCACCTCTTATCATTACTGACCTCACATCTCCCCCTGGTGCTGACGGAGGCGGATGCTCAATGAACTGCAAAAGGAGTGTGCAGGATCTCTGTGTGTGGTGTGTGTGTGTGTGTGTGTGTGTGTGTGTGTGTGTGTGTGTGTGTGTGTGTGTGTGTGTGTGTGTGTGTGTGTGTGTGTGTGTGTGTGTGTGTGTGTGTGTGTGTGTGTGTGTGTGTGTGTGTGTGTGTGTGGTTGCAGTTGCCTACATGTTCTGCAGACTAACAGAGTTCTTCTTATGTCTTAGCTAAGTATAAAATAGAGAGACGCCAAATTGAACACAAGCTCTTTAAAAGAAAAACAGTGATATGTGCACTGTCAGCGGCACAGATTATTTCACAAGCAAAAGCCTCCGCATTGGATTTTACGTTTTGTTAAAATGTCCTCTTAAGAAAAAGAAACAGAGGCAACCAAAAACATCCCTACAGGAATATTACAACTAGAGATTTCAGAAACACCTGAGGGAATGATTAGGATTCCTTAGAGGGATATTGCATCAGTGTTCTGCTCTGGAATAACAGTTTATAGACAGACATTTATATAAATGATGTGGGTCAAAGTATTGATGCCTCTGTACATCTATATGCAGATGATACTGTTGTGCTAGCACTGTTGCCCTTGCATTTGAACATCTGCAGTCTGCTTTTGACACTTTTCAGTCACATCTGTTCCACCTTAGGTTGGTGTTAACTTCAGATAAAACAAAAGTCATGTTGTTTTCCAATAAGAAAAGGTTACCAACTGTTCTTCTCTGTATCATGTCTGCACAGCATAACCCCATTGAAGCTGTTACCTACAGTACAGATACTTAGGCATCACCATAGATGAACATCTCTGCTTCAAACCACATATTGACAATCTCTTAAGGAAATTGAAATTAAAACTGGGATTCTTTTTTAGAAATAAGGCCTGCTTCTCCACAAGTGCGAGGAAACGGCTTGTAGCTGCCACATTTTTGCCGCTCTTGGACTACGGGGATGTTGTGTACATGAACGCCTCAGCTCACTCCCTTCATCTGCTGGACGCTGTCTGCATGGGGCTCTGAGGTTCATAACCAACTGTAAACCCCTCACACACCATTGCACGCTGTACTCTTTAGTCAACTGGACATCATTATCAATGCGCAGAATCACTGCACTGGTACAAAGTCATCTATACCGCTATGCTTGGACTGCTGCCCCTCTACATATCCACTTACATATCACACAAACAGTACAGCTATAGACTACGATCTCAAAATTACATCACTCTGTCCGTCCCCTCAGTACGCGCGGTGCTTGGGAAAAAAGCCATATCATACTCTGCCCCCTCGACCTGGAACACACTTCAGCAGGAACTTAAGCTGACCAGTTTGATACCCATCACGGATTTTAAACTCATTTTAAAAAAGCTGGAGAAATCATCTGTGGGTGTTTGCACCTGCTATATCTGACTACTGTATATGGATTTCAATGACTACTTTTTTTACGATGTTGTATTTGAGTGTTGCCTCTGTGTTTAGTGTCCTGTCTGTCTGTAACTTTGTGTGGTAGTGTTACCACTGAACAGGTCTCTCTTGAAAATGAGACCTTGTGTCTCAATGAGATTTTACACCTGTATAAATAAAGGCTAAATAAAAAAATAAAATAAACAGGCTGTTCTTGTCCTCATTAGAGTTTTGGAGTCAAACACACTGGATTGAATAAGCCATAGCAACTGATTGCTGTGTATCCCAGCTCCAGGCTTGTGGTGGTATAACTGCAGAAAAACTAATTATCCAAACATTTAAATTAAACCTGGGAAGTTTCAAAGGGGCAATGAATAAGAACTTTACTGTCTCATAGCGCAAAACGATCCAAATAAATCTGTGGTGGCAATAGGAGGCTGATCAATAACTGTGACTCAACGGATACATCACCAGGGGCTGCAATGTCTGGTTCTTAAAGTTTAAAAAACGTTTTTAAAGACTACATTCATTTCTGATTCCTCAAGGAAGGGCCAACAGTAAAAACATCTGTTTTTCTTCAGAATATTTTTGAAGCCTTCATACTTCTTCATACCAAGCACTCACAAGGTTCGGCGAACATTTACTAGTCTGTAAATCTTAGACTAATCTTCAAAATATGATACATTATTCCAGAATCGAACCTGGAACAAACAATGTAAATCAATGTGTTTGACCCGTGGATAGTCACCTAGATATTAGATGTTGTTGTTGTCATGATCAATGCTGGTATAATCCAATCCAGAAACGTAACTTCTGCCACACTCAGAGCTGCTGCTTTGTCCTATATGGAAATGACTGCCACTGTCAGAGGGGGGAGACACAAGTTACACACTGCAGCTTTAAGATTAATGATGTAAACAAACCTCTTACAGTTTAGGAATCATGATTGACTTAAATGTAGTGATTGTCCGGTGCTTAACTCTGCATTAAGAGTTCTTATTCCACGTTTTTTAAGGTGTGTTGTTCGTAGGTGACTCTTGAATCAGGGACTGTTGATTTAGTAGGGATACATCACACAAGAAGTACTTCCTTAGAGATAATTAATGTTGGTTAATTAATGTTTCCCTGCAACAACTCTGTGGTTTTCCATCTGATTTCTATTGACAAAAACTGGAACGCAGGGAAAGATAAAGAATGAATACATGACATCCGTAGCCATTCAATTGTTGCAGTTGCAGAAACACTGGACAATAATGATGTTTAGCTGTCCTGTTAACTCGTGAGGGACATTTAAGACACATTTACATTTTTGTAATGTTTGTAAAACATGGAGTTAAAAATCTCAGATGTGTCATTGCGGGAATAATAATTTCAGGATTAAATACTTCCAATGATTTACATATTCTGAATGTAAACTGTGATACCCAGACGTGTGAAGATTAAGGTAAAATATATTTATGGTTTTTTCTTAATTGGTCAAATTGATGAAAAGATAGGGAAAAAAGCGTTCCAAAAGCCCTTATGAGCAATACTAAAACATGCAGGAATTTTCTTCCAGAAATATTTCTAAAGGAGAAATAACTACAACAATTGTTTTGTTAAATTGGGAGAATAGATTCAATTGTTGGCAAATGTACTTCGTTTTACGCTGTTCTGCCAGCAAGGTACACGTATCTACGTTACTTTAGGAATGGATGGATAGTAATGGATTACATTTCGGGGTAAGGACACCGGTTGCCACCCAGCAGTGGAGATGAAGGGCATGGAGGCTCGGGTGTGAGACTGCAGCACGGTGCGCAGTGACCGGCTGCGTCCACTGGGGGAGGACCGAGCACCGCCTGCATGCGCTGCGGTACACTAACGACTTTCTCACCGAAGCTCTCCAGCATCACACACACTTATACACAAATGCACACACGTGGACGCACACACGGAAACACACACACACACACACACACACACACACACACACACACACACACACACACACACACACACACACACACACACTGGGAGGGATACAGGAGTATAGGTAGGGCTACAGCGGCAGACAGACAGATGTGTGATGCTCAGACTCCACCATGGGGCCATTTCCCCTCGCCTGTGTGAAGGTAAACTTTTACCTACCATCACATCTTTACGCCGTGACCGTGTGGAGCTGTCATTGATGCCAACTCGCTGATTGCACACCTGCTTCTGTTTTTTGTATTTTTTCCAATCATAATTGCTGCCGGCACACTGGGAACGATGCAGCAGAAACGGGGGCTAAAGTGGCGTTAGATCCTGTTGAATTGAGAGCAGACGTCGAGACACAGCCAAAAAGTGTCCTCCTCGGAGTGCGTCAGAGCATGGATGTATAGAGTGGATGATATATTCGCTGGTTGGATACAACGAAGGATTTGTGAAATTACCCCCGAAATCAAGACGTGAATTTGGGCAGAAACGAAGAACTGCATCCTCACCTAGCCTTCCTCCCCCTCCTCCTCCATCAGATTTGTTTGAAGGGGGGCTAAGGCTATTTCGTTTGGCCCCTTTTAACATGTAAGTATAAATGTGAGAATGAATGGAGGCTATTTTAATAAGCAGGAAAATATCATGCGTTAGGCTATGTCGGTTCTCAACCTAAATGCATTCATTTCCGAAAGCTTACCTCCATGCTCCTCAATGATAATAAACCCCAGCTAATTCATAAAACACTATAATTATATTATGCCAATGAAGTTTACCACCCTTTTATTTCAAAACATGCGTTATATCGTGGACTATGGAGTCGCCAAAACAACGGACATATGTGAATTAATCATTTGTTTTGGTTAAACCAACTGCTATGCTCTCTTGTCTTTTTCCTCGCAGCTCCAGGGAGCGTCGGTGAAATAAAGTCCTTCAGATTCACTGGAGCTATACAATATACCAGCAAATTCAGTTGTTTTTGTATCACATAAAATGGCAACCAGGAGTGACCACGGATAATCAAGAGACGCATTTGGGCACAAGCCGTGGCCGTGGATAATTTAACCACCTGATGGGCACCGGATAAACCGAGGAGAGACTGCTTTGGTAGCTTGTTGACTTGATGATTAATAATGCCGAACAAATAAAGGGCGCTGCAAGTTTGCAACAGAGCGCCTGCGTAACAGGCTTTGTCACCGGCCCTCACGTTTTTTGGATATGGTAATGATGTCATAACATATTGGGGGCCAGTGCCTAAAAGGAAAGATAGGCTGATCAATGCCCCCTATCACGTAAGTAGCCACATGGACTGCTCTCAACGTGGACCTATGTGAGGTGTGTTTGTTATTCTGACTTTCTCACATTCACAACTGATTGGTCGAACCGGTTGATGTCTCATTTTCTCTCTCTGCGCGCGCCGAGCTGCAACTTTTATCCTCTGGCCTCCTTCCACATCGCCCCGAGGCGGTCACTCTAGCTCACGGACCGAACCGCTCGTTGACTCAAGATGGAGTTTGCCATGGTGGGTGCGGACGGCGGGTGCAATAGTCACCTGCCTTACGGATATGCCCAAGCTCGCGCACGGGAGAAGGAGCGCGAGAGGGAGCGCCAGGCTGCCCAGTCGGGAACGGCGGCTACTGAAGGTGGGTCCGGTGCGGAGGAAGGAGGTGGTGTTGGTGGAGGTGCTGGGGACGGCGTGGGGGAGTCCACCTCCTCCTCGAGCGCTCATCTCCTTAACAACCGCCAGCATCAGTCTCGCGCCACCTCCTCCACGAACGCCAACATCAGCAGCGGTGGTACCGCCTCGTGCCCCTCCTCCTCCTCTTCCTCCTCCTCCTCTTCCTCCTCGCAGCCGCCACAGCACCAGCAGGACCCCGAGCAGCAGCACAGGGTTCTCAGAGAGCGGAAAAAGCAGCGCGGCGTCGGACGCTGGAGACGCAACCGGACGACTCTCGGCGGGGACCTGCGCCACTCGGAGCTGGCGCTGCTCGGATCCGAGGAGGACATGATGATAGAGGAGGAAGAGGCCGAAGGAGCCGAGGAGGAGGAGGAAGAGGAGGACCGGGTTAGCAAGAGGTCCAGCTTTCTGTGTAACATGGATGATGAGGAGACCGTTTCGCTCACTGACAGGCGTCCTCAGTCCGGATACGAAAATGTTTACAACGAGTGCGGCTGCTGCGAGAGAGTGGTCATCAACGTGTCGGGGCTGAAGTTTGAAACTCAGTTCAAGACTCTCGCTCAGTTCCCGGACACGCTCCTGGGAGACCCTGACAGGCGAATCAGGTACTTCGACCCGCTAAGGAACGAATACTTCTTCGACCGGAACCGACCGAGCTTTGACGCCATTCTTTACTATTACCAGTCAGGGGGGCGTTTGAAAAGACCCGCAAACGTCCCATTTGACATTTTCTCCGAGGAGGTGAAGTTTTATGAGCTCGGGGAAGAGGCAATACTCAAGTTTCGGGAGGATGAGGGTTTTGTGAAAGAAGAGGAAAAACCTCTGCCGGAGGACGAGTTCAAGCGCCAAATTTGGCTGCTGTTTGAGTATCCGGAGAGCTCGACCCCTGCCAGGGGGATAGCGGTGGTGTCCGTGCTGGTTATAGTAATTTCTATTGTCATTTTCTGCATGGAGACGCTGCCGGAGTTTAGGGATGAAAAAGAGTATCTACAGCCACGACTCAACTCCACTCAACCTGATCACGGATTTACTCCTTTCAACGACCCGTTTTTCATCGTGGAAACGGTTTGCATCATCTGGTTTTCCTTTGAGATTACAGTGCGCTTCTTTGCGTGTCCGAGCAAATCGGTTTTCTTTAAAAACATTATGAACACAATAGACATTGTATCCATTTTGCCTTATTTCATAACTCTCGGCACGGACCTGGCGCAGCACGAAGAAAACGGGCAGCAGGCGATGAGCTTTGCCATCCTGAGAATAATCCGTCTGGTCCGGGTGTTCCGCATCTTCAAGCTGTCCCGGCACTCCAAGGGGCTGCAGATCCTGGGCCACACTCTGCGCGCTAGCATGAGGGAGCTGGCCCTCCTAATTTTCTTCCTAGTCATCGGTGTCATCCTGTTCTCCAGCGCGGTGTATTTCGCAGAGGCGGACGAACCCTCCTCGCAGTTCACGAGCATCCCCGACGCGTTCTGGTGGGCCGTGGTGACCATGACCACGGTGGGCTACGGGGACATGAAGCCCATCACTGTCGGTGGGAAGATAGTTGGCTCCCTCTGTGCGATAGCTGGCGTGTTAACCATCGCGCTCCCGGTGCCGGTCATAGTGTCCAACTTCAACTACTTTTACCACAGGGAGACGGATAACGAGGACCAGGCGCCGGTGGTGGAGAGCTTGCCCCCGGGCTGCCCGTATTTCCCGGACTTTTTAAGGAAGTGTAAAGGCTCGCCTTCTGGCTCCACGCTGGGGGACAAAGCGGAATATATGGAGATGGAGGAGGGGGTCACGGAGTCTCTTTGCGGGCTGGACAAGAGCCCAAATAAAGGAAACGGCACAGACATAGGCAGGAGAAACAGTACTAACTCAAAATCCATACAGACTGACGTGTGATTACAAGTAGAATTTTGTTTTACCATTTTTTCCTAAAGAAGATTACGCCCTATAAGATACTGTTTGCCTATAAGCAGGTGGTCCCCAAGGCACACGTTTTACGCACACAAACATACACACCTAACACTCGTTCATAGGTCACCAATTGGAAGATTATAATGTTTCATTATCTCCATCTCACAACGATGGTTTCTCCTAAACCTCTCCTTAACCTTTAGGAACAATTATGATGAATATTTGCCTAATGGGTTAATTAATACATAATTATTTTGTCTAACCTTCGGGCTTCCAAATCTGTCATAAATTAAAAGTCTAGACAAGACAGGCTATGCATTCGCACTTTATCAGTTTCATCTGTCAGTATAAAGGTAGGGACGATCGTTTTGCTGTTATGCAATAAAGTTAACATTGGTTTGCACTATGTAGAATTTGCGCTGGGTTAGGTTGATTTTTATTTCAGAGACAGAAACTGTAGGCCATGCAAATGACATTAATTGAGTCATCCTCTGACCACTTAGATGAAGAATGTTTGAGTAACTTCCTTTAAGAGGCAAACTAAGGTTATTAATAACCTCTTTCATACTCTGCCAATACAAATTGGACTCTAAGAAAGGAAAAGCCTGGGATAGATAAAATACTTTTGTTACTGCTCCAACTCTTAGAACAAAAACTAATTAAAACATAGCATTTACCAGACATCAAATAACCCAGGGCTAGAATTATTTGTATTACATCTACACAAATATGCTTTTCCATAAAAAGCCTTGTGTTGTTGACCCACAATGAGAGCTAAGCACAGGAAACATCAGAGTTACAAAAAGGCTGGAGAAATGACTTGCCCTGCCAGGTTATGTAAGGACAGGCTTGGAGCCTTGGCGACAACAGTATCCCCAGTTTCATTTAAACCACCTCAAAATGACAATATCCCTTTACACGGACGTAGATGGAAAGCTATAGCAAAACCAACTCTAATGTGGAAACTCCTCGAAGGGGAGTTTGCGAGCAACTTCCGTTCCTGTCCCCTGGACTCTGTGCACAAAATATTTTTATTTTCTCAAGAGGACTATGATTATCTTCTTGCTCAGAGGATCACCGAGATGTGGATGTCTTCCAAGGTATGTAGCCTGCACTTTGTGTGACAGTGATGGTGAAAACAACTACATGAAAGAGATAGTCAATAATGCCCCTGAAAATAGGGAGACATTTTGGATAAAAACAATGAATGCATCACTCACTATATGTATCAGCTCATAGCGCACATTTAGTGGCATCTCACTCAACATTTATTTTCAACACTTGGTTGTCCCCTAGACTCATGCGTAATACTGTGGAACTATGGCTTTATATGGCGCACAATCCAGTCATCATGTTTGGCTTGAACACATTTATGCAACACTCAGGCCTCAAATCCAACAATATTACTAACACCTTCTCATTCATAATAATAAAAGCTGTAATTATCCGCTACAGGATGACATCAGGTCAGCCTGCTGCAGACCTATGGCAAGGGAAGATTTACCACAAATGACTTTGTGGAACATTTATAGCGTCTGAATTTATGCAGCAGTGATTTTTTTTTAATAACTTTAAAAGTAAAGTGCTACAGAGCTTACACCCTGCTATGAAGGATATGGTTGATATTACTTAAATCAAAGAAGAATAGATTTTATTTTGTTATTAAGGTGTCCTTATGTTGTCTCTTGGTAGTCATCTTATTTAAAGTTAAGAAAGTATTCTCACCCTTACATTAGGTGTAGCTGTAGCATGAGGACATTGTGTCACATAGGGCCAGGACATTTTGTATTTCACTACATGTATCAGCCTAAACTCCCTTGAAAGCTAAACATTTTAACTTGGTACAAAGTGTGTCCTTCACAGTGTCACCTGGTTTACAGATATGATCACAAAAGGCACAGAATATATTGAATAAATAAAGTTAAATAAACTAGTACACGTTACTCCTTTCATCAGTGCTCTTCTGCGTTCCTCAGCACATTATCACTGCATATAATCATTTATTGCATGTTTTTTATATCCTCAGAGGAACTATTCCAACAAGATATTTGCAACACCTGCTCACACACACACACACACACACACACACACACACACACACACACACACACACACACACACACACACACACACACACACACACACACACACACACACACACACACACACACACACACACACACACACACACACACCGTCCTGGCATGGTGCCAACTCCTTGATACCTCACATTTAACACTTACATAATGTGGTTTATGGCAAAAGCAATCTGAATTTTTTTTTTCAAGCAAAGTGTGTGGGTCAGGCATATTCTTAGGCCTTTAGCTGCTGAGCCGACTGTGAAAAACAGGCTGTATCATCGTGAGCCACAGAACAGAGCTGAATGGGTCTGACTCTTCATAGCGTCTCATTGTCACATGCACGGCGAGTCTTTGTAGTGCAGATTTAGACCATATGGCCAGGCCATGTGACAAAGTGAGAGTTATTTATGGTTATTTCTCAAAAGGTATTCTATCAAATCAAATCAAGTTTTATTTATATAGCACATTTATAAACGATTTTTGGTCAAGCCAAAGTGCTGTACATATAATAAAAATAGCCTACAGTAGAGACACTTTACAGCAAATACAACAGCACAGATTGTTCAGAATATCAGTATGAGAAAAACGACACCCTCTGTCCTTAGACCCTCACATCGTACAAGGAAAAACTTCCAGAGAAAACCCACAGTTTAAAGGGAAACATGGGAGAAACCTCAGGGAGAGCAACAGAGGAGGGATCCCTCTCCCAGGACGGACAGACGTGCAATAGATGCCGTGTGTAAATCGAAGAGATAATACATTTTACAGCATATAGACCGAATGTTAGGAAATGCATGTGTCTGTAATAAGAAGATGAATCCAGGAGGATGTCAGCAATCCTGTGGGAGCCATCAGGGAAGCAGCATGATGAGACCCAAGGCAGGACCGCAGAGACAGGTTCAGCCACGACCCGAAGTCCACGACTTAATCCAGAACTCAGGATAGAGGATCCAAGACACAGGACTACAGCAAGAGGATCAGCCTCGACTCCGGATCCCGGCGTAGATATAGATAAAAAAAAGGAAAAAGATTTGGCTGGGTTAATCGGAACAAGAGAATACACAGACACAGACAGAGAGGGAAAAGGTCATTGGATAAAAGTTATTCTTGATAACCCTCTAGAAAGATCTCATGAACTTCCCCACTCAATCTATCAAGACCTGAGCAGTTCTATTAGATATAGGATAAGAAACAGAGAGAGGGAGCACAACAACCTATCTCTTCGTCAGATGCACTCCCCCGCTTATCTAAGCGACTCCGTACCCCGTTACCCTCTACAAGGCCATAGACCAGCAGAGGGGAAATGGGGTGTGGGTAAGGGTTTTTAAGAATAAACCGCAAGGGTCTAAAGGAAAAAAAGATTAAATATAAGGTACTATATTTTAAGTAATCCTATCTACTATTCCTATATTTGAATAATGTATAAACTATTTTAAAAATACTTTATGAAAATCCTATGTTATGTTATAAATATTAAAATAAAGAACTAAATGAATAAATAAATAACTAAATAACTAAATAAATGAATACATATTCATGTCAAAGGACACAGAGGAGAGGTGGAAAGAAAGTGAGTGTGCGGCACATAATGTCACACTCGGTTATGTAATTATAGTACAAGTGAGGAGAGTGAGATCAACAGTTTAGGTCACTAAGACAAACATGTGCTGGTTATAGCTTCTCCAGTGTGGCCAGTTGCTGCAAGCCCCCATTATATAACATGGGCATTTTCTGTAAATTGAACTCTAATGGTTATAGGTACATTGACTTGAATTAACTGTCCAGAGTACCTACATGCCCCATGTTCTACTGTGGCAATCACTTTGTTGATCTTGAATCAAACACTTTTTGTTGTTGCAATAATCAGATATAAGCACAATTACAAGACTGTCGGTCTGACAAAATGTCAAGGATTCAACGTAGTATTATTATTATATATATTTACTATTTTAGCAGGAAGACTTTACATATTGCCTGTTGTATGAGAGTCAAAATGGCAGACATGAGATTATATATTCATATTCTTTAAGAATACTTTTAACATATCACAAACTAATTATCATACAGCAAACCTGCATGTGAAAACGCATTAGTGTGTGTGTGCGTGTGTGTGTGTGTCCAGTATTGTTCAAATATGTGGCTATTTCAGACACATGGTAACAGTCTCTCTGCACTTTTGGAATCCATGCATACCAACATACGACAACCAACATACACGTCTGTATGCCATGCAACTTATTCACATAGCTATAATGGAAATGAGCTGGTAAAAGACTGCATCAGAGTTAATCATATTTGTATTGGGTAGATTAAATGCCACTGACCAGTATTCAGAGCTTCTACTGTGATTATCACACTGACATAAAACATTTACAAATGCTTTATTGATATTATTCGGCTTCTTACATTCCAGTCCAGATTTAATGACAGTTGACTCTTATATTGAAACAAATTGTGCTGATAACCAGAGGTCAGAGTCACCGCTGACCCTGCAGACAAATGGCTCATTTTGCTGTTTGGAAAATGACTCTTACCTTCAGCCAAGACATCCATCCATCTTCTACATCTGCTTGTTGTTGTTCAGGGTCACAGGAGGCTGGAGCACATCCCAGCATGCACTGGGCAACAGGCAGGGAAGAATGAACGGTTTGCCAGTTTTTCAAAGAGCCTAAATAAAGACAGACAAACTCATTTATAATCTTTTTGACTCCTTAAGGGTTTACTGTTTCCAGTCTACTTTACCAGCATCCATTAGAGTGTAAAGATGATACTGGACAATGTGCAATTATGGCTTTGATATCAAACAACTTAGAAATATTGCAGTCTAATGCAACACTTCTACCTTCATTAATGTTTTAATGTTCAGTTTTGGAGCACTTTGTTTCTTTTTTTAAAGGCTGGAGTTTTAATGGATGGTTATTAGGAGACTCGATCAAGGTTTATATAGATTCCAACATTACCATTACATCGAATCAGACTTCTCCAAAAAAGCTTAAACAAATTACATAATAGCATTTATGAAGGTTAAGTAACCCTCAAATTATTAAAACAGTAAAAAGGAAATCACAAACCTAAACAATTTGGGATTTTCTGCATTTAGTTTATTGAATTTTTCCGAGCGTGTAAAACTAAAGAAAATACAAATGAAACAAAAACTGATACAGACATGATACAGTACTATACAAATGAATGCAATAACAAAACAAAACGTTTAATTAATAATTGAATAATCTATAGTATCATCGTCTGATATCAATAAACAACAAAGCTTTAGCTAATTACACGTCCGAAAAGGGGTCGGAAGAAGTTTACACTTATTCCGACCCCTTCTCCCTTTTTTTTTTTTTTACATCTTAATATATGTTAACATACAATATAAATGTATACTTATAATCTTGAATAATTTATATAATCATTCATATAATATATACAGGCAAGTTAGGAGAATGGTCTCTATATATTTATATATATACATAATACATACACAAATTCATACAAACACAAATTCATAAATATATTGTTTTAACTATATATCGTTGGATTAGTATTAGCTGGGTGCACTTAATAAACTGGCAACTGAATGTTTGTTCCAATGTTCTCTTCTTACTGCGAAAAAGTTACGTTTTTTAGAACCGTCTTCTTTAAACACTTTTCAGCACTTCCAACAAAAGCACATACAAGCTTTTATTTTTATAATGTGTTCTTGTGTTAATGCCTTTAAATGTTGTTAGGACATTACACACATGCAACACAGATCATAAAGGTGGTATCCAAAGGGATGAAAAGTATTCTTCTATTTCCAGAGGTGAGAATTAACAGTGACATTTAGGTTGTTTCTGTGATAATAATGCATTGTGTTGGTGTGCAATATTTCACTTTTCAACTAAATTCTGGATTATTTCTACTCGAACATGTTTACACAATTTAATGTTCAAAAAACATTATTTCCATACTGTCTGTCTAAATGACAATAACTAACCTCTGTCTGTAACGCTCCATTTAAGTTATTGCCTGAAGTCTGCTCTGATTGGCCTGCAAGAAAAAATTGCAAAGGTAGTTCTCAAGCCGTACATGTACTGTAGATACTCACAATAATGTGTTCACGTCCCCTTTAAACATTGTATCAGCACATCACTGCCTACAAAATCAACGATTAAATGTTAAGAATTTAAGCAGGAAAGCTATTCTTGCTCTTACATTTTTCCCACTGATCCAGCTTGTATCTTTTCCATAATTGCAATGATTTTGTGTAGAGATAATTAATTAACCAAAATACCATAGAATGGAACAACATAATGACGCCTGTTTGAGTAAAGCACCTTACTTGTACTGTTGTAAGTAATTATAATAAATCATATATTCATAGATGAGACATCATGTCTCACTGATCAAATATTTTCCTTGGAAGTAACCAAAGCAAGAAAAGGAAAGAACAAATCGTGAGTTGAATTTCATGAGGCTGGAACGTTTCTCGATTCATCTGTCCTGCCAAGCCATTAATCAGGCCTGATAAGGGGCCGTTGCCAACACACAATACACAATCCCAGCTGTTGTCAGTATTTATGGTAATTGTGGTTCCTTTAAAAAAATGAGCCTGCTTAAGTTACCTTCTTGTAAAAACATTAACTAATGGTTCAAAGAGGACAGAATTCATGAATCAATGTTAATTGAAGACTGTAGTTTGACTCTGATTACAGTTAGGCTGCTGTCCAAAACGATTGGTGAAAGAAAACAGAGAGAAAGAGAGTGCAAAAGCCAAAGTAGCAAGTACAGAGATTCAGAATAGGACAAAGCTAACTTTGGATTTTAGGAGTTTTTCTTAACCAAAATCACAAAAAAGGTTGATAATTGATCAAATGTTTTTGTATGTTCTAAATGAGGCTGCATGCATGTCCAGCTAACTAGTCTACTTCATGCAGTAGTAATCAAAGTTACGTTTATTTTAGTATCCATGTGTTCCACCAGATGTCTATTGGGACACTGCAAACAGAAAGTACTAACAGTCAGTGTTCATCTTATATTATTTAAGTCTTGTAACGTTCAATGTTAAAAATATCATATGAAGATATGAAAACTAATTGACTCCAAGTAGACCAACAGGTTTGCATTAAAAATACATAAGTCACATTTTCCATGTCATACTTTTTCTCCCCTTAAGGCCTAGCTTTTGTGTATCTCTATCTGACCGAGATTGTGTATGAATTATCTAAAAACATTTTACACTGTCTAAATGTTACACTGTCTAACTGTTTGTTACACTGCACATGTGCAGTGTAACAAACAGTTAGACAACTTGCCCTTCCGTTGACCTAACGGTCTACAGTGTATTTGACAACGATTGTTTGTCACCTCCCATTTTCCACGATTAACAACATGTTCACAGCCCAGGCTGACGGAGCAGTTAAGAAAGCACCCTTGGGATTACAGCCCCAGAGTAAATTTAAACCAGCACGTGCAGGTTTCCATGTAGCAGTTACATAATGTGCCTCTATTGAAGAATGGCAACCTGATTCTTTGCCCCCTCCTCTGTATCCCCTGTATCCCACAGAATCCCAGGCTTTATTATGTTACATCATTCTAGATGTGTAGATTGTATTGCTAAATTACACATATGCCTACGTGTTGGGTTTCTCCACCCACACAAATCATCTGCTTTGTATGCTATTGCCTTACAGTTATATAAAAACACTAGTTGATACATGTTCGAAAGAGAAATTAGTTTTTTGAGGTTCTAAAATGCAAATTAGAAACACTTATTTACAATATAATGAGGTATACTGCTCAGTCAGTTTACCTGCAGTACGCACAGAAGTGGTCAAAATGTTGATTACGTTTGCTGACAATCTGGGGCAACAGAGGATTACACATTTGTTATGGCATTGAGAAAGGTAAGCATTTCAAAGATTTGTCATATCAAGTTTAGGCTTTTTACCCACCCCCTGTCATTTTTCAGAGTGCTACCTAAAACCCCACAGCGATGGAGCTTTTTATGAACAAGCTTGAGATTGAATTAAATGGGGCAGCTGCTCAACCATAAAAAAGTGTTCTCTTCCGCTCGTAGTGAAGATGAGCTGGTGAGCAGAGGGCCGGCGCCCTGCTGGCCCTGTAAACTTTTTGGAGGGGCCACAGATGCTGATCGCACAGTGTGAATCAAGATAACTCACACACATCGGTATGTTTCTACAAAACCATGGAGAGTGAACTCGATGTGGTATGACCTGTACCAATTAACCAGAGTAACCACAGCATGATTCGTGGTTCAAAATGTATGTACAAGGTACAATATTAATCAATCAATCAATCAATCAATGTTTATTTATATAGCCCAATATCACAAATGTTACATTTGTCTCAGTGGACTTCACAGTTTGTACAGAATATCAGTATGACAATACGACACCCTCTGTCCTTAGACCCTCACATCGTACAAGGAAAAACTTCCAGAGAAAACCCACAGTTTAAAGGGAAAAATGGGAGAAACCTCAGGGAGAGCAACAGAGGAGGGATCCCTCTCCCAGGACGGACAGACGTGCAATAGATGCCGTGTGTAAATTGAAAAGATAATACATGTTGTATCAACGCCCATACATTTTCAGGAACTTTATAATTTAATCCAGTCTTAAGAAAAAGGTTAGAAAAACAGAAAATGAACACTGAGTATCATATTAGTCATTGTAGGTCATATAGAGAACATCTTTTTGATTGGCTTGTTGTTGAGGTCAGCAAAGTAAATCAAGTTTGTCAAAAGGGTAGACAAAGTTATCCAAAAGATCTTAAGGTGTTGTTTTCAAAGTTTTAAATTATGAAATATATGACCTGTGAACCATTGGGGGAAGTATACACACAGCCACATACAGCGCAGCAACTGGATTGGCCTGGAGAACAAGGAACAAGCAATGTCATGTTATTGGGGTCGAACTAGTATGTCTCATCAAAGCAGAAATCTATTTGTAGAGTATAACTGAACAAAATCCATGGCTATAAATAGTTTAGGACTTTATTTTAGGTTTAAATATTTGAAAAAAGTAATGGCTGTTCCATTATGGATTCATTTGATTTCACTCTTTGTTTTCATAATCTCTAATTGGATCAGTGGTTTTCAGACCTGCAGTTATATGCAGAGTGTGTATGAAAACAGTGTGTCTAAAAATACCTTATGATTAGATTAGAACAGACAAATTCTCCTTTTCCCGAGCACCAAGGGCTCATGTAGGACAAACCAAACCTCATGACATGGGGATGGGGGAGCTCACATTAGGTCATTGTCTACATTATACTTCAATGGTCAGTCTGGATGTGAGGTGGCACTTGAGCAGAGCAGTTGGTATTCTTTTGTTATGGCAATTATGACATTTTCATTTAAATTGCAGTCCACAGTTATTACAGCCAAACTGAACTTGTCGGTGTATAGAAACCATGGAGCTTTTTTCCATCAACACATCTGCTCAATGGACATAAACTGCTGAATAATGTAGGACAAATAACACGAGTAGGCTTTAGAGAGGCGATGACTAATGATGTGTCAAATTCATGATTAATGTAGGCCTGCTGTATTAGGCTTCAGCCACTCACGCAGCCTTAACTTTTATAACTTCACAGCTAAATTAGTTTTATTTTTATTTATCATAAACAAACAGGAAATTGTTTAAGATGCAGTGTGCTGTTTTATATTATGATTTCCCTTTAAAAAATAGTGTCAATTAATGAATGTTTATGATTATACAAAGTACAGATCATTATGGACAACTCTGTATCTCTTTGAGTCTGTTTCAGACTCTTTCAGCTGATTGTTTTGGATGTACAGGCTACACATTGATTATATCTTTCCATCCTCTCATCATTCCTATTTAGAGCAGACAGTCTCTGACCCTCAGTGTGTATACCTGTCAGACAACAAACTGGAGACAAAGTAAACAACCAGCCAGTAAAGAAAGTTATAGACCCAGATCAGATGTTTCCCGAGTTATTGGAGTCTAATACAGAGCCAAGGACAGTGAACATTGGACTCAAATTCATCAGGTGGCAGATACATTACTCCAGTGGGAACATATTGTTGCCCCTGCTGTCCTGGATGCATAAATAGGCACCTATTTGCCAACACATTTGCTGTAGCAACCATATAACACAATAATAGTATGTCAGGGCATACAAATGTTTAGGAGTAATTTATTCATTAAAAAAAACATTCACTTAGATTTAAGTTGTTTTTTAAGATACAGCAGTTGAGTTGCCAGGATAGTGACATGTGGTGCTTAATACACGTCAGCCAATTAACCATTCAGTGCACATCTTCCCTTTTTGACTGAACTATTTATGCAAGATGATCGACTCACAAGACATCTTACACCAACTGTTACAAGCATCAAACAATCAGAGAAATATATTTTTCAATAAGGAAATACTGTAAAATACTGTATTGTACTACTGTGTCCTTTGGGGTCAACTTACATGTAGCTCAAATCAACTAAACAGCTAACTTTGAGTTGTTACTATCTTGTACATTTGTGTTATTATCAATCTTTTTTATAGGTGCCTTTTGTGTTGAGTTAAATGTTTGTTTGGAATATTTCTTTTCATTCTTTCAATTTACCAACTCCATGTGTCGCGTTTGAGCAGTATAACTATTACACATGTAAATCTGTTGATATATTGCAAGTTATATTGTTATCACAATATTCTGCCATATTTTCTTATAATACTTATTTAAAGTTAATGAAAACTGAAGGGAAAGATAGTTTCCAAATTTACAAAAAGCATTGACTGAAATATCATGTTTTTGTTGACTAAAATAAATCAATCATAAGATTAACTCTTGCTGACTTTCATTTCCCTTTGACATATGACACGGGACTAAGAATAAGAACAAAATGGCTGACAAAGTTACCACTGCAGTTACACGAGTGCTTTGAGCACTAGATTAATTATTCATTATACATTATGTTGCACAGTCCAAGTGCAAAAGTAATAATCCTTCTTGCTTCCATCTTTTCTCCAAAACCTGTTTGGCTCTATTGCATTTCTTCTTGGTTTGTCAGATAACAGCATCTTGACAAAGCATTTCAATGATTGCATCTTACACAGTTTGATAGTGCTGTCAGTGAGTAGTGCATCACCATTACAGACATTACAGACACATAGTATATTACTCACTTGTGGCGCTATTAAACCACCGACAACTTCAAGATTCGCATCAAGTCAGAGCATTATTCTTTGCTTCGTACAAACTCAACACGCATTGCTTGGAGAATTTTCACTACCAGTTCTGGACAGCCTGACAACAGTTAATGTTTAACGCTGATAGGTAATACCCCGTTATATAAGTGCCACGTGAGCATTCACCAACTATTACAGTCAGACGACCTCAAGCTTCACCCCATGGTCAGTCTAGGCCGGCGTGAACATGGAAACACTGATCCTAGATGAGCCAGGATCAGGGGGCGTCTCCTCATGTATCGATCAGGGTTATGTAAACTTGAGCCAGGAACTCAAACTCTAAAGCTTTCTCGGCTTCTGTCCTGCCCAAGAAGCCATTGTACTTGCTGGAAAATGGCTGCCACAACCAGACCTCGTCTCCCACTCCTTCTCCGTGATCTCCTTGATCTCCATGCTTTGGAGTGACTGGATGCTTTTATGTGGAGTGACTAATGCTCGCTCCAAAGAGCCCGGGGTCTATCTCACTGTGTGTGCGGATATGTGCGTTTGTGTGTGTGGAGTGCCCGCGAATGCTGTACGCAGCCAATCAGAGGGCCGGGGCTCGACTCGCTTACATGAGGATGAGTCAGTTTCATGGTCTGCAAGGGCCAAGATCCCCCACACACACTTCACCTCGATCCAAGCAAATGGTTTGATTTGTAATCGTGCACAAGAGCTACTGTGCACCATAATGCTGTAGTGCTAATTCTTACGCATGTAAGGGCACTCGGATGAGAGTTACAGTGAGAGAAGGGGGCTGGAGGTGAGGCTGATGAGAGCAGAATGCCACAAACAATACATTCACAGTGTGCCTGTTTTACAAGAAAAGAGTCGGGAAATGGTGTTGTTTGTGAAAAATAATAGTAGGAATTGTTGTAGTTAGATTCACATTGAATGAGGTGGCATTATCTTCATGTGTGCTCCACTATTATACATGTATATGTCAATGATTTCGTCTATATTTTGTACCTGGAACATCCTTACTAATAGTACATTTAGTAAACACTGGTACAGGAACAAATACTTAGTATTAGTAGTAAGTGAAATGTTGGTGGCTAAAGATGTATTGGCTGTATTATAAAAAGAGTATTGACTTTATTGTCACAACTCTTGCGCCTGCCAAGGCGAGTGATGACACTCACCTTCAGTGTCAGAACTCATGTGCTATAACTTTGTAATCTTTGCGATGTGTATGTGTGGACATTTTCAGTGCGGTTTCTCACAGATTTCATCAAGTTGCATTAGATATATTGGCTTAACACCTTAATAGGGTAATTGTTCACTGGTGAGCGAAGGTTAAAGCAGCTTTAAAAAAGGAACATCACTGTGGGTGTTGCACATCGTCCTTGTCGCTTCCCTCTTCAGGGCATTGTCACTGCAAACAGAAATAGAGAGCCGAGGGGAAGGAAGAGCATTTTACAGAAATTAATTCAAAGCAGCAGCTGCCCAACGGGTAAAGCATTGCAACTAGAATATCTACCAACCTGTTCTTACTCTATATTATCTTTTTTCTCCTGTTTTCCAAATCTATCGATAAGAAACTACATTATACTACAAGATACTACCAATTTGTATCACAGAGAATGACGGGATAGGTCATTGTAGCCTGGATCATGTTCAACATTCTGTTTTTGAAAAGGAAATGCTACATTTTAGCGCACCTGCACTCTCAATAACTTCTGTTAAAGGCTAGAAAGATTTTTGGTTTTGGTTAAATGTTGAAGTTGACTTTTTTGACTTGCATCAATCCTAGCTTTCCCTAACCTTAACCACCCTCATATCTGCAAATATGAAGCTACCAGCACTACTTAACTGTTCTCAGGTTGGGAATAAGCTGTGTATGGAATAAAACAAATAAGACATAATGTGTTTATTAATTAGCAATGTTCTAGGGTTCATATGTCCATATATTATGTTACCTTTGTACAGAGCCAGATTACCTGTTTCCCTCTGTTTTTAGTGTTTATGCTATGCTAAGTTAGCCAGCTGCTGGCTACAGCTTTATAATTGTACAGATACATTTGTACCTATCTTCAAATATAACTCTGCAAGAAAGAAAAAAGGCATATTTTCCATAAATGTAAAACGATGTAGTTGCCTCAAGCCAGAGGTGGGAGTAAGTCATACATGTGCACGTCATGAGCAAGTCTCAAGTCACTGTGGTGAGAGTCAAGCAAGTCAAGTCAAGTCATTGCTCAGGTCAAGCAAGTCACAAGTCAAGTCATACGAAATTCTGATGAATAACCCCAGTTTCCGCATTTAAATCAGTTAAAATATTGTGGTTATGAAAAGTTTAGTTTTATGTTCAACATAAACAGCAATGGAGAGTGGGGCGCTGAAAAAGGGTTTGAAAAAATACCACCCGCGAATCACTTTTTTTGCGGGGTACCTGACCCGATGCAGGACTCTGCTTGGCGCTCCGGTAACTTTCTCGTGCAAACGAGATACTTTAGCTTATCTTTTTATTTTTTTCATTGCCCTTTAGGGGCTCCATACGATACAAAAACAAATGCAAATATTTAATTTCCTTTCGAGTCATCTGTCTCAAGCATAGACTGGTCTCAAGTCAAGTCTCAAGTCATGAATACCAAGTCAAAGTCAAGTCTTTTATCAATGTTAGTCAAGCAAGTCTCAAGTCCGAAAATATGTGACTCGAGTCTGACTCGAGTCAAGTCATGTGACTCGAGTCCCCCACCTCTGCCTCAAGCATATATTAAACTGCAAAAAGCTAATATTATAGGAAAACAAATTAAATACATTATCAGTGAACATATTATTGAAACTTTCACCATTGTGTGACATGGCCAATCATTTAAATAACAATATTTCCTCATTAGAGTCATGCAAATTGATCACCAAATATTTGTGTTAATATCAATGTTTTTTTTTGGAAAAACACAAAATATATTTTAGTTCTAGGTTTGCAAATGTGGGATGTGTTGCTGTGTTGTTCTTAGATTGGTCTTAAATATGTATGTGTTTTGACTGTTTAATAATAAGTCAACATATTTTCAATAACTGGGATTGTCATATTTCGCTTCTTACTGATTTTTTTATTTACTAAGGGTTTAGTAAATTAATCAAGAAAATAATCGACAGGTAAGCACATAATAAAGTACCATTAGTAACAGCTGACAGCAAATAAGAACTAGAATATAAATGTATCCGTCAGAAGACGGGGAATTGTTGTAAATACACTTTATCTAGAGTGGACATACTCCTTAGAGCAGGGGTTCTCAAACTTTTTGTGTGCGGACCACTATTTATTATCAAGGATGTTCGCGGACCACCTCATATGCAAACCGTAAAACTAAGCTAAAAATAATAAATTAAAGAAGTGACTAACTGCATCAGTTAGGGTTAAAAAAAACGTGTATTCAGCTAAAACATAAACATCGCTGCAGTTATTATCCAGTGGAAAGTCTTACTGGCCTAGTTAAATCAAAGTGGTTACTTTTTTTTGGCTGGGCAGTGTAGTTTTACACACCGTCTTATTTGACTTTCGCAGGACTTAAAACAGTTTTTTGGGGCAGACCCCCACAAAGAATTTTTTTTATTTACACACGTAAGGTCATCATCTTAACAGTTTGTTATGCTCATCGAGTCATCCGTGAGCAGAGCATCACGTTGGCATGTCTATTACAGCTGAATGCGGCGATTTCCATGTTGTTCAGCAAAACGCCTCAAACTTATTAAGATCCAAAGCTTTAGTGCGTTTTGATTCAATGCTGAGTACAGCCAAACTTGACAGTCTCTTCTCTGTCATTGTAGACCGCAAATACCTCATTCCTTCCATCTACTTGGGTCCGGATGCTTCGCGCCGGGGGAGGGGATACAAGGCTTGCGTCTTGTGCTGCATTCACTTGCACTCGGACATTAGGGATCATAAATGTCCGATGAGCCACAATTTTTATTTCAAAATTTCAAAGCTTTTTTTCAAACCCCGGTAGATCCGCCCCTGGAGCTACGTCATTGCAAATAAGCAGACAGTGCCGCTTCTCTCCCTCTCCCACACACACACAAACATGGCGCTGCCCCTCTCAAACACAGGCTGTTTCCGTCATTGTTACAACAAATACACACTTGCAACTGATAACACTGGCAATGATTTTATATTTATCAGACTATTCAAAAGAAATACTACTTCAAAAAAGTGGGGGCTCCAAATAAGTGGGGGAACGGCGATCCCCCGCGTCCCCTACACCACTCCTGATATCATTAGAAAGCTTGGAATCTCCTCTTTCCAACAGTGTATACAACTCAAAATGTGTCTTCGGGTCAATGCGACTGATTTCGATGGAGCAAGTCACAAATGAAGTGGTCCCCGAAAATCCTTGATAGTAACAAGTGGATTTTATAAAGCTTTTTTCCACGGACCACCTGCGTCCGAGGACCACAGTTTGAGAACCGCTGCCTTAGAGCACACTTGATATGAGACTTTGGGACAGTACTGTGGTGAGATGGTGGTTACATTGAGCTGCTGGTCCTCCAAATGTCTGTGTATGTCTTTGGTCACGGATACAAAATTACTATTGCTGCACTGTTTGCTGAAATAAGTACTCCTTCTGTCTTCTGCAGATATCTGTTGAATGTAAACTGGAACCTGTGTGATTAACCAAACTCCTCCACTGTTTCCCTCGGTGGCACATTGCAGCATTTCATTTATTGGGCACAGCATTAGCATTTGTGGCCTTTTGCTAAATGTGTGAGTTGGTCTGTTGTCCAGCCTTGCCACAAATTATTTGCAAGTTTTAAGTAAATTGTGGTCTTTGACATTAGCAGCAGGGATGCACATAATGTGGAATATAATGTGGAATTGGGGAAACGGCTATTTTCAGTGTCTTTTATAATAAACTACTTGAAGTTTCACTTTGTTTATTCTTTCATGGATCTGACATCAGTTACATAATGATAAGGCAGTATGCCAATGCAAAACTGCTTTTCTGAAGAGCTATGTTTTCATATATCGGGTAGTTGATTTTATAAATGCTACGGCATGTTTTTAAAAACAGGATATGGAAAAATTCTCCCTGCGGACAACTGTTACCAGTTTTGGCTCCGCGCCCACGTCCCGGGGTAAAACACTTCTTTATGTTCAAGGGACTTTGCAGTTTCATTTTCCTTGGGCCAGGTCCATGTAGCTATTTTGGAAGCCGTTCACTGACGTCTGTTGGATTATGCAGAGAAACCACAACGTCCTCTTTTAGGATTTTTGTTTTACTTCTCAGGCCACTGACAGTAAATCCTTTCTCCCTCCAACCAACTGCTGGTTTTATACAGTCATGGTTTTCTGCCTCTTCATTAGACGTTGGACTGCAGTTGGCACATTGAAATTGCTACCACAGCACTGATGGACAATTCCATTGAACTTTCACTGTTAACATAATGTTTGATGTGTTGATTTTTCCTGCTGCCACAGTGTCTCTTTGTGTGGGCAAGAGATCTTCTACACATGTTTTTTCTAGTGCACAGAAATATCATCAGACTATGACTGAATTGTTTAAATCCTACAAAGTGGGTGGTTTTTCTTAAATGCTAAATAACCGACAGAAAGTCACAAGAACAAATAAATGAACAATTTTGTCATTTTGCTACGTCTCAGGACAGCATCTATATACTTCAGATTAAGCTGAATGTTTTAGCCTTTAAATGCTTCTTACAATTTAGCTGTGACTGAGACAAGTTAATCCGTCATCAGTGCAGATAATATCATGACGTTACTTTAATCTCCTATTTGTAATTAACAATCTTATCTGCCAGTACATAATTGACATTCATTTGAAGGGGAGGACACAACGTAGATTCAAACATGTACACTGTTAATTTTTAATCATGTTAACTGACAAGCAGCTAGAGTGAGTGAGTGAGTTGTTAAATATAAGATATAACCAATAAAATAGTCAGCGTATAGATGGTAGAAGCTGTGAATGAAGTGAATTAATTAGTCAGACAATATTCAGCCAGCGACTTACTGATTTGATTGAATTACATTTCAAGTAGAAGCGCTTGCAAAACTCAAATAAAGTTTAGGTAAGGCTTCCCAACCCTTCGTAAAACATCAGATTCAAGGACCACAAAAGAAAGGGGCATAGTTTGAGTCACATATCAAAGTCCATTACTGTTGCAACACTGACTTTTTCATAATGAGAACTACAGTCGCAGCCTTTTCAGAAGCTCACTGAGAACAATTAAAAAGAGAGAGAGAATGTGATAACACTCAATGTGCTGTTACAGTGATAGCAGATTTTGAGCTCTCTCGCCTACCCTAATGCATCACAGCAAAACAAGGCAAAAATACATTTCAAAATAACTTTCCCTGCAGAAAAGTGCAACAAAATGCTGTTTTTTCCTTTACTGTTTACAGGCCATTTAATGACTTAAATGTCCTCTAACTACAAGTGTATTCTTAAATCACACATAGCACACAATATGATACTCTGCTATGCATAAAGATATATTTAAATGTCAATCAGAAGGACATTCTTCTTCCCTAACTAAGTTTCCTCCTGACATGTTAAGTTGCTTCTCTTGCAGTGTGTCAGCATGTGGGGAAAGACACATTATTAGTTATCTCTGTTTGCCTCTGTGGGTTTCCTGTGAGCTAATTGGAGGCCTCCCATGTGTCTCGGCTGGAAAGACTGCATGTTTGTGGTTAAAAATAGGTACAGCATTTCCTGCTAGGGGATTTGTTTCAAAAAGACCCACCTTGGATCTGCTTGTTAATTCTAGTGGTGGCTGCTGCATCTGAAATACAGTAGTGCAATCATTCAAATCTGAAAACAAAACTCATTATGCATAGTGATATTTAAAAAGGCAAAATAACGCAACATAACAACAATCCGTGACTGAATAGTCATTTTTATTTGAATGCCAAACTTTATGTAACAACATGACTATGAATAATAAACCAGACTTTACACACTGCGTTCTCTGACAGTGTCAAATCCACCTGCCGCATGGTACCAGGAGTCACATTTTTATGGGCAACTATAACCAAATACAGATAGATCTAGAGGTTGATTGTATTTCTACTATTAATATCTATGTGAAGTTGGTAGAGTACACATACATTACATTGGCACATTTACTGTGACTGGAGGCACTCTACCAATGGGACAATACATCCAGCTAGCAGGCAGACTTACTGAACGTGATCCAATAAGGAAGATTTGATTTTGGTTCACTTTGCTTTCCCTTCCACAATCAATTACAAATATTTAAAGAAAGTCTTTATAGATCATGACAGATATTCTGCAAAAACTTTAATCTCCACTATTTTGAATCAAACACAATGATATTCTTCAATGATGTAAAAAAGAAGTACAAAGTGAAGCAATATTTTAAACTATTTTTCTGTCAGCTATGAGTTTATTCAGCCATAAAGCAAAGATCTGTCAGTGAAAGTCAGACACATTGATGATGCATTTATGCATCAATCAAAACCCTTTTTAAAAAAAAAAAGTGTAATAGTGTCACCCCTCTGGAACCCTCTCACATTGACTGTGACACATTATCAGTTTGTCCTGAAGATATTTTGCGTAATGAAACATATTCTATCTTAAAGAAAAATATCTCAATCAGCTTTCTACATCATTTATATACTGGTTTATTGAATATATCTATTAATTACTGCATCAACCTCAGATGCGGTGCTGTCTCTGTTGCCTCGGTCAGTTTGTTAACCATCATCAGCGTGTATGAAGCCAGGCAGAACCAAATCATTTAACTGGTAATGAAAGCAAAACTATACAGAAACATCTATTTCAGATGATAGCCTCTCTCAAAGCCACAGGCCCCATTAGAATTGTAACACACAAGCAAAGGCGTCATTTGTCACGTAATTTGAAGCATGTCACCTGAGGCTCAAGCCGCACAATGTACTTGACCTGATGTGTTGGATGAGGTCAAACTTTCACGTTCAGTGTTAAGAGCCTTGTTACGTGACGCATTGACATTGGAAGATAGGACAGTGGTGTAACATGACCGGTGCAATGGGTCCAACCATCAGCGAAACATTGCCTATATCTGTGACTTTTACAAATACAAGCAAGGTTTCGCTGATGGTTGGACATTATGCTTCAATAAAGTAAAATTCTGAATTGCTAAATAAAAAAATAAGTCAGAAAGGCATGAAGATGAGCGAGTCATAGAAAGTCCCTATAGTGTCGGCCTCCCTCTTATATACCGTCAAAAGCACTGCATTAGGAGAGATACATACTTGAAAGAAACTGCTGCAGCCACATCAGATGCATATTTGTCCTTCATTTTGCAACTTGAGCTGCTGTGAGGAAAGCAATCAAGTATTGTGTCTGTTTGCTTTATCACTTTATTTGACTATCAGCGGCATTTCTCACAAAAACGAAATTGATTTCCCAAAGTCAATTCAGCAGAGTAAGAGGCTTTTGTGGATTTAGAGGTGTTCAATTATACCTGATCACACTTAAATCTACTCCACGCAGCTTCAGGATGTTTTCAGAGTAGGTGACAGGTATGATGTCGTCACGAGAGACTGCAGGTTTGTTTAGTGTTGGCAGAGATGGGTACCTTTTTTTTATTGTTGTCAAAGCGCGTTCCCTGTGCACAGCAGGCGCTCCCCGCGTGTCAGACATGATCAATCAGCTCTGTGTGACGCTGTTCCTGTGTTGCCTTCCCCTGCATTATGTTGAAAACACACTCCCAGAGGATGGGGCGGAGGGCAACACAAGGCAGGAGAACAAAACTCCTGTTTGGGGTAATTCCTATTGTTGTCATGGCAACAAGGAGTGGAATCTCTGATAAGGGCTATTTGTCTATGGAAAAAACTATCCTCCAGTGTGTGTGTGTGTGTGTCATGTTTTTTTGTTTGTTCGTTTAAAAAGAACATCTGTTTGTGCATACAGTACATTTACACTTTCTGTAATGACTTTTTCCATGCTTCACTCTCAGTTTAGTTTGGAGAGTGTGTGTTCTGGAGAGCAAGGGTTTTTCCAACCTGGCAAACAGAGGGGTTTTAAAAAATACTAATATATGAATGACTTTCTTGTGTGAAATTCTGGGGAGAAATGTAACTGCTAAACAGCCACGAGGAAGCTCATGATATCAGTAACAGTTCAGGTCCTGGCTGTCATGCTACATGCTGTTTTTAAGTGGCGCTCTGTAACAGCTGGGGAGCAGGGTTTAATCCACAGCACGGGCTGAATTATGCATTATACTGTGAATATTACACCGTGTCTTTCCAAATGCAGTCTCGCCCTGTCTTTCCGCTCTGCAGCTACTCAGCTGTGGATGCCACACAGGGAGAAAATATACCAGCTACTTCAGGATTATATGGCTAAAGGAAGTCTTTAATGTATCACATGCGGTAGTCTTTGCCCCTTCTAGATTTAGGGACATTAAACGTGTATGCTTAGGGGGTGTTGTGCATATGTTTTTTATACTTTCAGGTTAGTGTCAGGGCCCTACATAGATAAAGGGCAGGGGGATTTCATTGTAAATTGGACTTTAGTTCTAGGTGTTGAAATTGTGCCACACCTGAGCCATCATTGCTCTGTGCTGCTTGTATGTATAATTATTATTGTACGTCAGAATTGTCCCTCCAGATTTCAACAATACAAAGCAATAGGTTGTTTGCTGTTGATTTACATTCTAATGTCAATTTGATGTGGTAGTAAAGTGTCAAGTTTAAAACAACCTTAGATCAATTTCAATGTATGCCTACTGTCTACTTTAATTCTCCGCAGTGAGGTTTGATTACATGTACACAGAAGGCAGATAGCAAGAGCTCGGAGTCAGTGCCATATTCGACAAAAGTTATCAAGTTACCGGTCGCATGTTTAAAGCTAGGCAGGAACATGTAAAATGGTAATGGGAGAATCCTCTATCTAAATTGAGAGCTTCTTTTAGAGCCCTAGGCCACATTAACATTGTAACACGCTGAAAGACAGTGTTGTTTAATTTGATGTAGGCATGCCACTTGAGGCCCAAACACACTTAAGGCGATTTAAAAGCTAATGTGCATTATGAGCAAACAAGGTAAAGGGGAGGGAAAAAAGCAGCTAGGAGCTAAATAAGATGCTACAGACCATAATTAATCAGAGTGTACAGAATTACTAGTAGGCAAACGGTTTTTTACCAGGGTGTTTCAAGCCACACAAGGGAAAGCCATAGGAAAGGATTAAGGAAAGAGATATAGGAAACCTGTTCATTGTATTTTGTTATAGGAATAAAATGCACAACGGAGAATCTTGTCTGGACCTGGATCATTGCCCTGCGTAAGATCCGCTAACTAGTGCCTCAGCGGCTGTTAAGTTAACTATCTGTTTTAGTTCTATATGATTTTGGCCGCTACATTAAGCACAATTTAATCATTTCATGTGAACAAAAGCACAAAGCCATTTTCTTCCAAAAATAAAAAAAGCTCATTATCTGCTCATCCCCGTCAGTCATGTATTCCACCTCCGAAGCAGCAGCCTCCATCCCATTTAAAAACGTTTTTTATTCATAAAGAGATAATAATAATTGTCTTGTTTTGTAGATACATTTTTGATTGATAATTGGCAGTGAGCGCTAGCCTCTGTGGCACCAAAACATTGTGTTTACTGTGAAGCCACTTTGAATGTGAAGTAGCAGCACAGATAAGAGTGAAATAAAACCACTAATGCGATACTGTACATGCATGAAATAAGATAGACGACTAACAATGAAAACTCCTATCAAGCCGATTACAGAATGTACCAAGTTGAAGGTTTATTTTGTATTCATGTTCATTACAACAAATTTGATTGGACTTATAAAAGTTGCATAATAATATTCTGGTTTTATGTTGATGCAGGTTTTGAATCTGAACTCCCTTGAAGCATTGGTAGCAATTAAATAGTGTTCAATAGAGAAAGAGGTAGAAGTAGGAAAATAAATGGAAGTATTACAGTAGATGCACATTGGAATCATAAAAGGCTTCTTGAAATGAGAGAGGAAGGAGATCTACAAGGGAACGGTTCAAAGAGGCTGAGGTGTTTGTGAGGAGCTGTATCTCAGTTTCTTGAAAGAAGCACAATGCCTTAACAGCAAACATACAGTATGTGCTCTGTGTACCAAAAGTCAGGAAAATACTTTATTGTAAAGGATTGTATGAAAGAGGCACAACTAGAAAGAGACAGCGATTTGACATTGAAAGAGAGGGATGGAAGAACTGCAGTCTAATCGACTACCATCATAGTCACACAATGAACAACTGTGTTGTGACACAATGAACTATCCTTGTGTGTCCTTTTAGCAAAAATAAACAATTATAATGTCAGCTTGTCCCTTTATACAACACGATAAATAAAGTTTAAAGCCAAGACAGCTTGATATTTCTTGCATTTTATTTTATTTTCCACATCATGTATTACTTACGGTGAAAAGTGCTTCTCATGTTTCAAGCAGAAAAGGAATACTACATTTAACAAAAATTCTATCAACATTTATTTTAGACTTGTATATTTTTTAGGCTTGGTCTACAAATACTCAACCTTATAATGACAGACACACAATCACCTTAACTTGTCAAATCCAAAGTAGGCTACACCTAAATACTTTATTTAAAACCAAAATGTGTTTTTTACTGTAGCTTTCTGTGAAAATACTGCATAGTTATATATATATATATATATATTTAGTGTTCTTCACATTTTCAGCAATTGCTTTTTTGACTTTTTGATATATGTTCATTGTTATGCACTCAAACAGTTAGCCATATTCCTTACACATGAAAATTTGAAGATTAAAAATCAGCTTTATGGGTGAAATATGGATATTATGTAAGGAGTTTGACTGATTCTGATTCTGGAAGGGGCACGAGTAGATATTGCTATATTTAATAAGCATAATAGGTTAGAAATAACAGCTATAACCAATTAGAGATGCATATAAATCCTCTACCCCCAGGTTGCTGATGTGACTAATGCAAAGTTGACACAATAATCAACAACTAAACATGTTACTCCAGCACAGATTTAATATCACTGCACTGTGGCCTGCTGTGAATTATTGCTTCATTATTTATCCTCACAAATTGCCAAGTTGAGTAGAGCTGAGTCAAACCAAGCAGGTGAACAGGGCCAGCATGTGAGTCATTGCTCTTCTGTTCATGTTGGGCAGATTTACAGATTCGTAATAAATTAAATATGTCAAGTTAGAGCTTTGAACCGACTGTTATACAGGTAGTGTTTGCACATATGTTTTCAAATTAGGAGGGTAAACCCTTTTCTCTGAGCCAACCCAGTGTTAGGGATAGGATAGGTTTGCTTGAGGCATGACCAATTGGAAAATAATAAGCACAAAAGTAGCCAGTTGGAAAAGAGACTTTAAGAAGTCGGCCATCTTGGGGAACAGCCAGAGGTTGTGGGAAAAATGTTTGTAAGGGATTGGATTTGCAAAAGAAAGAGTGAGGTTGCCATGTTTCCTTTCAAGACCTCACAGCGCATGTCCCTTGATCACATTTACAGGTTACATATCTTCTTTTTGCAATCATTTAAGAAGCAGAAATAGAAACATTAATGTTTTGATTCTAATATTAAGTTAGGACTTCAGGGTGACATTGCTCATTAATATTTTCTGTGAAAGACAGAAAATAAAGATTTCAGGGGAAGGCATGATGTGGAGCGGACAGCAGTCGCCGTGGGAGATGTGACGGACAAATCAATTAAGTAGTTTGACAAGAGACCATACTGTGGTTCAGCCATGAAGACTCAGCACACTTTGGGTTCTAATGCCAAATCATGTGCATTTCTACATTTGACTAAGGGTGTTTTTTTTACATCTAGGAGCTTTAGAGTTTACTTTGGATCATACACTCATTTTTGGTTCATTTAATAGAACTATTTTTGGGGCATTGGGCGAGATTAGGGATGGGTATCGTCTGAAATGTATTGATTCCGATTCTGCTTATCGATTCCGGTTCTTATTGATTCCAAAATTATAAAAGAAAGAGGTCAAACGTTTGGATAACAAAAATATCTTTATTCTTTTAAGCTTTAACTGATATTTTTACAAATCAAAAAAATACATGTAATACAAATGTATTACACAATAGCTGTGCTTTATTTTAACTGAGCTATGCCTGTGGCAAGCTATTAACAGGCATTACACTGTGCCTTGTCTTTTTCTTTTTTAGTGTAGTGGAGCCTCACTTCAGAGCATTTACCACGACCCATCTTTAATGTTATGAAGTGACTGAGCTCGTGAACTGTCTACGGGAGGGCGGAGGGAGCCTCGCTGCGGGGCAACTGTGGACCTCTGTCGCCTGTCAGCGCAACTTACATGATGCCGTTTTAAAAAATTAAGGGCGGTGTTGGCCATCAGCGAACCGAGCCGGCCTGTGATTCTCCAGAACACACAGATGGCCAGTCCGCCCCTGTATTCCACCGGGTCACCGTGGCGCAGACGGACCCGGTGGAATACAGGGTCTACCGCGTTTAGGAACCGTTAAGCAGAACCTAAATTGTGTATTTTGTATGGGTACCCGGTACCCAGCATTTTCTTATCGGTTCTCATCTGGAACCGGGTTTCGGTTCCCAACCCTAGGCGAGTTACTAAGTACCTAATTGCTCCCGATGGCACAGCCAGCGGTGTGTGAGTGTGTGTACATTTCCCCTGAGGAGCAGGTGGCACCAGCCTCTGTATGGCAGCCTTTGTCACTTGATGATGAATGTGTGAATTCATGTGTGAATGCTGACGTGTGTTGTAAAAGCATTTTTAAATGATTGCAAAGACTAGAAAAGCGCTCTCTAAATGCAGTCCATTTAAGATTAGACAACTACAAATGTGGATAAAATGCATTTTAACCAGTAGTTCACGCATGTAAAAGAGATCTCAAGTCAACATTTGTTAATGCTTATGTTAGGTAATTATGCAGATGTCTAAAATGTGTGGAGTAGTGTAATGTCAAGAGTTACAAATCTATAGTGGCTACGGCACTCTTGCCCTCTTTTGCTAAAGTATCCTTCTCCAGTTTGTTTGTTTGTTTGTTTGTTTGCTTAGTTGAGCTGCTTCTCAAAATGTATCTGCAAGAGTGGATGTTGAGTGGGCAGTAATGTGGTGTCTGCTCTCATAAAGCCACACCTCTGCTCATGCCAAGACCACTGGGAGGTTGGCTACAAAACCAGGGCAAAACCATCAAATCATGTTTATGCAAAGCTCAGCACTGGGGCTCATCTAGAGTTATCATAGTGTGACTCTTTGTGACTTTCTGTTTCCACTCCTGCAGGAGAATTGAACAACTAGAACGATGAGCAAAGACAGAAGTATGCATGCATACTTCGCTTCAGATTTATAAAGCTGCGCATGCAGATGATTTCTTCTCCATTAGTCTAAAAGTGGTCAGACGGGGGCAAACATAATTTCTGCTCCCGCAGCATACATTGCTTTAATCACTCCCCCGACCCTACGACAAGCACATTTTGGCATGGTGTGCAGGTGGGATGGTGGTTGGGGATAGTGTCGGCCCCATTCCTTGGCAGTTCTCGCAGGCAGGCGGCTAGCAGTCGTTTGCAGAAGGGGAGGCTCATGATCTGTCCTCATTAGGCCAAAGGACAGGTTGGCAGTGTCAACAATTATGGATATAACCATTAAAATGTTCAGGGATACGGCATTAATGTGGTAGTGCCGTGATCCAAACAAATCCATGGTTCAAGAGTTGTTTACATGAGCTCTAAATGCAATTTGGGGTTCAGTATTTTGCCGAAAGACAGTTTGATTATTGACTGCAGGGGCTAGGGATTGAACCCACTGACCCTCGGATTTGTTCACTATTCAACCCCCGAGCCACAGTTGGCTATAGCCTTTCTCTGTCCCTTAACATCACGTCAAAATGAGTTTAATGTGGCGTTGATTCTCGGTGAGAGAACATAAAAGCATCACTAAATTTAAACAAAATGTCAACCCTTAGAGGTGTGTCTTCTTATTGACAAAATACTTTTTTTTACTTAACTTGGTATCACTGCTATATCTTTTATCGTTGTTATGTATGTTGTCAGTAAAGTGTTTTTATATAAATGCATTTTCAAAACATTCATCCTGATGTTTCAATTGTACATTTGAGTTGAAAACAAAGAGCATATTAGTGATAAGACAGATTTACGTCCCCTGCAGTACACTTTAGGCCAGTGGTTCTCAACTGGTGGGTCGCGACCCAAAAGTGGGTCGTGGACCCGTTTGAAGTGGGTCGCAGATGTGTGAGTGAAGATAAAAAAAAATATTTTTTTTTTTTTTTTTTTTTTGGGGAAAAAAAGTCAAACTTTTATTTTGAAGGCCCGATTTTCTAACGCTGTGCATGCAGTAGGCGTTGGACTGGAAGTACCGGAGACCATGAACGGTTTTGAAAACTTCTGTCACGTAGTGATCATCTTCTCCATAAAATATCTTTGCTGATGTTTTTTCGAGTCTTCTGGCCAATCAGAATCAAGATTGTTGCCGGAAGTCCCCACGGAGAATAACTTTGCGGTAGAACTATTCTTTATACATCCATGGGTACAACTTCAGATAAAAATGAACACATAATGAAATATGACCCCCGGTTTGATGATTGACAGGTCACAGAACAATGGGGGCGATCTACCCTAACCCACAATTTAAAGTAATTCACACAGACTATCTCCTCTTTGCTCTTCTCTCTGTGAGGAGCAGCAAGCTGTCAGAACAAAGTGAAAAACAAACAATGGCATAAAATATTATAAATATGTCGGGTAGCAATAGATTTATTTATTTTCTTCTCAGAGTGTACCAGAATGGGTAGTTTATATGTTAGTATTTCAAAAAATCTCAATCATGTGTGCCTTTTTATGTTATACAGTTCAGCTTTGATTCCATCATCTCATTAAACCTTTTTTAAAAGCATACTTAATTCTGTGAAGGGATATAAGGGGTACTTCACTTTAATTAAAGGAATGGTATGCTCATGACACTCATTTAATTTTTTTTATCATCCGATAAAACAGACCAGTCTCTGCCAGTCTCTCCTTTTTTTTTTTTTAATCCGATGACATTATCAGTGATTTTAAACTGATTAATTACCGAAATAACATCAACACTGTGGGCGGCGCCATTTTACCGGACGTGACGTAAACCATGCGTTTGGTTTCGAGGACACATTGATGTTCATGTTATTTACTGTAGTTACTCTCTTCAAATATGCCTCATTGTATCGCGAAACATTGCCACAATTCTGATAGGAACAATCCACGGAATGCTCGGTTCCATCTGTTGCCAAAAGGTAAGCGTAGGAAGTACGTTCAGAGGCAGTGGCTAGCGAAATGTGGCCGGCCCGAACCGAAAGATCCACAGGCGCATGTATGCAGCGAACATTTCAAGTTTCCGGACGACTACTCTGAGAGTATGATAAAACATAACATGGGATTTATTGAACAACCATTACTTAATGGAGATGCAGTACCATCGGTCTTTCTGGTGTCATCACCGACCAGGACACCAGTTCGGCCAGTTGAGAAATCGCCCTCTGCAAGTGTGAAGCGACGGAGGACCAGAAGTAGTGCTCGGAGTAAGAATAAGGTATGTTATGGCGCATTTCCATTGCAGCGGGTAGCCCCGTTTAAACGTCCTTTATCGTCCAGGCCAGGCCAGTTTTTGGTGGCCTTTCCATATAGCGTAGTACCGGCTAGTGGGTATTTCCCCCCAGTTTTTCCGGCCCCATAAAATCGTGGTTCTAGGGCCAGGGACAACGAGGCTGAGTATGCTAAACTAGAGAGGGAATGGCTAGCAAGGGTGGTACCACATGCATACATATCTAGTCATCAAAATCATTGTATCTACTAAGTAGTACTAAGTAGGCTCGAACCTGTATGGCTGAATTCCCCCTTCCAATCTCTTCATATTGCTCAAAACTTCGCCATGTTTTCGTGTGTTTACCATAGACTGTATATGGTGTTTACAAAGTGAACGCATGGATGACGTCACGACCATCACGTGACTACTGAAAATGGGCAAAATGGCAGCGGCCTGACGGAATATACAGGTTTTGATAAAAAAGAGCTATAAAATCATTATTTACCGGGGAATATCGCTGATTTCTTCAGGGTATGGTTTAAACATAATGTTTCACTAAATACTGAAGTTTTGAGGCTTAAAAATATGAGATAATCCATAATCTTCAGTGTGGTTAGCTATGAATCTTCCGTTACGTGCGCAACTCAAAGTTTGAGAGGGTGAGGAAGATGAAAACTGAACAAGAATCGACAACTCCACCCTCTGCTCACTCCTGTAAAATACAGGTCCAGCCCACACATTTGCTCCATGGTGCTACAGGCATTGCGCTTACAACTACAATAAGCATGTAAATGTTAATCTACAGCTCCGGCGATCCACTAGCACCGAGACACAGCCATCCTCGACAACTACAGCGTCACCTTGGATACGAGTCCAAACAACTCACAGACACACAGGCCAGGGCGCTGACACGGCGCCCTTTGAGCATCAGATCTGACGCTGATTGGCTGAAATTATATTTCGGCGGCATAGTATACAGATAGCAACAGTCAGCTTGTTGGCTGCTGCTGCTCTGGCTGAGGGCTCCTTTCTACCGCCCGGACGAGAGAGGGTAATGATACACGCTGTGGCCAGGCAGGAAACATGTGACTTATCAGTAATTTTAGATATCGTAAAACAATTTTAAACGAGATTTTATTGTAGATTATACATTTTACTGATACCAATTATATAATATTTACCTTCATTAAAAATAAAAAAATAAAAACATTTTTTAAATATATTTTTTTATTTATTTTTAATGACAATCAAACATGTGGGAAGAGGGTGGGCGGAGACCCTAGCGCCCCTATGGGCCGGCCGCCACTGCTGTTAGCCATGCTTGATAAATCAAACTGATCAGACAGTCTGTTGGTGATCACGCTGTTCAGCAGCAGCATTCAAAAATAATTGCTTGTCCAAAAATAATCGGAAGAAGAAAAAACCTTGCAGATTGCCAACAGCTCATCTTCTTTATTGTTCTCAAAGTGGGGAGAATTTATTCCTCCAACACAAAAAAGTTAGTATTAGTTTTTTCAGATATTTGTTATATGTGCTTTTGGGTTGGGTATTGGTACTTGTATCTACTAAAATAAAAAAATTACAAACACATACTATAACCGGTAGCACAAAAACAAAAGTGGAATGTGGAACTCACGTTTTCGCCTGAGAATTTTCAGCATTTTTTCATGTTAAATGTAAGTATATTCTCTTCCTATATGGGGACTGATTTTCTTCTCCAAAAAATAATTGCATATACTGTGAAATTTCACATATAAAATGCTTTCCCACTTTACATGGCAATTTATACGTTATAAATACATTTTTGTTTTTAGTAAGCACATTGTATGTTGCAAACTTTTTTAATTGAAAAGACGCCATATTAAACACCTCACATGGCACTCAGCATCGCATGACTTTGCACCACAAAGAGTGAGACTAAAAATATTTTTAAAAGTCTGACTACTTCACAGTATTGGGAGGTTGTTCGAGGAGATTAGCACCCATCTCGTACCTCACCATTTTTTGAAGCTGATGTGTATAATTAAATATTCAAAACACAATTACAGTGGGTCAGTTGTACAAAATGAGATCTAGGATTCTAGGATATATTCCAAGCATCCATTATCAAGGGAAACAACCTGGTGATTGTTATGCTTGGCAGCATAACCGGCAGGCATCTACATCTGCTGTTGGTAAGTGATTGTAGGCGTTTCATTAAGTCACTGCTGAAGAGCACATGTGAGAAACGCCTGCAGGGGCGCGGGATGGAGGAGGCTGCTTCGGAGGTGGAATACGTGACTGACGGGGATGAGCAGATAATGAGCTTTTTTTTATTTTGGAAGAAAATGGCTTTGTGCTTTTGTTCACATGAAATTATGAAATTGTGCTTAATGCACCACGAACTGTACATGAAATAAATAAAAAAAGAGGTAGTTAGATACAAATTATGGATCTGTATCATAGAACTCTCAAGAAAAAACATTACAAAAGTATACATGTGTACAAGAAGGTCTGCTGCTACTTGGAAAGATTGCAGAGTAGCTCAACTCATTCAAAATTAATTCTCAAGTGTATCTGTATAGGGGTAATTATTTGCAAAAGGGTTGTGATCACTGCTTCTGCATTAAACTTCTAACAAGACTAAAAGTTAAAAATCCATGCTAGCTGCTTTGTGAGGCTCGACAAGCCTCCACAGCGAGGTATTCAAAACCACTATTATTGTTGTGGCCAAATTGTCGAATGGAAAATGTCCCTTGATGCCATCGGGCCCAAAAATACTTTCCCCCATTGACTGACATTTGGAGAGAGATGTCTGTAAATCAGCTGATGGTTGTTTAAGATAAATCGTCTTCCCAGTGCAACACTTAAAGAGCCTGTGACACGAGTTTCCCCCATCATCCAAACCCATCAATTTGAGTAAATATTGTCCCCTTGAAAACCGTTACTGAACTGATTTTGGATATTTGTACTTTGATAACCATTAATCTGCCCTTCAATCTTGACCATTTTCTGGATCTTCTCGGGGATTCTTCAAATCCCGCCAAATTATGTGTGACGTCATTGCGGGTTTAGCGCTCCAGCTGCACCGTTCAGGATCCCAGCATCTGCATGTAAACGTACGATGGCGCACACAGCAGCAAGCTCAGACAGCGATGACAGTTGAATGTTGAACGTGTCTGAGAGCTCATATGAGGCTGAAGGATCGCTTTATGTTGTATCTGTTAGAAGTTTAGGAATTAGGTGCGTCAATATGGGCGATCATACGGTCATGTAGCCAGTGGTGGAATGGGACTAAAAATCATCCCGGGACTCTCGACCGGCCCACTTCGGTACCGCTAGTAAATTGTCAACGGGGGGAGTGGGGGATGTCAGGGGCGGCGGGTGCTGTAGGCTAGGGAAGGCTAAGCAGTCCCAAATATTTGTGTCACTGCATCCTGGTAAAATACAAATATAATGTATAATGTCTGTGTCTTTGACATTAGCGCTGCTAGCCACCTGTGCCCTGTACTACTACGAAGCCAGTTCAACAGACCCTGGATATGTTTGAGTAACAAACTAACTAACAACAACAAACTAACAAACGAGATCTCGCTAAGCGGTCCTACGACGCTGGTTATCAACTCGGTAAATCAAGCCAGGGTTTCTCTCACCAGCTGAGAGCGCGTTCACGGGGGCGGGGTTAGCTACATTTGACCAATCACAAACAGGGACAAGTGTACTGACAGCGCAGCGTCATACTTCATTAATGAAAAGTAAACTAATATTAGACAAATATGAGCTTTAAACATCCATGACTTAAACATATAATCCAGGATACAAGCCACAGAGTTGAACCTGCAAGGTGAATACAGAACAACTACCGAGTTTTTGAAAGCGTATAGTTTTATGATATCACTAACCCATCTAAGACACGAGTGGATCTGACTTTAATTACATTTGACTCGAGTGTTTCGTCAACATAATGTGTTGCTTCAAATAATACTTCTGCATACAGTATGTGACACTGTAAGTGTTGCACGGCCAGATACGGCTGGAGAAGCTGACTCAGATAAGGAAATATATGATATATTATGATATTATATGATCGATGATGATGTAATATGAATGATAAGTGCGTCACGTCGGCGTCTTCTCTGCATACGGCAGTTTAAACTGTATTTCCTTTATCCTGTAATATGACTTGAGAGATTTAAACTCCGCACACTGAGTTGATCTCTTTTCTATAGACGCCGGAGGTGGGCAGCGTCAGGTAAAAAAAGTTATTTAGCCTTCCCAAACCTGAGCCTCACGCGCCGCCTATGGGGGATGTGCTAGTGACTTATCCGACCGGCCCACTTCGGTACCGGCCCATCGGGATTCGTCCCGATGGCCAGTCCGCCACTGCACCCAGCCCACGTAAACTGTCAACGGGGGGAGCCTCGCTGCGGGGAAACGGTGGACCTGGTGTCCCGATCGGAGTGGGAATAATAATAATAATAATCCGTGCATTTTATCCATTAATTTCCCCAACATTGTGGTAAAAAAAACACACGTTTAATCCATGTTGGTGTACTACAACTACAAAAAGCATCGGTTTGTTTTCTCATCAGGAAATGCAGAACGGCTCAAACAAATTATTTTTAATCATCATCCTCACGATCATTTAATGTATCATATGTTCGCCGAATTGACATGAAAGCACTAATAAATATAGTTTCATCCACTTTAGTTTACAACTACAAAAATAATCGATTTGTTTTTATATCACATCCTACGGGAGGAAATTCAGCAGCTCTCACTACCGATTTGTAATCCTAATTTAATCATCATCTTCACCACGATCATTTATGTTTATGTTCGCCGAATTGACATGAAAGCACTGACAAATATGAATATACTGTAGTCAACTTCATTACAACGTTATTAACGTGCCTAAACTCAGTAATTCACCATTTCTACGCATGACAACACGCTAGGCTTGTTTGAGACGCGTTGCGGCTCGCCTCGAAAGTAGACGAGAGTAGCCGATCGCAGCCGGGGGAGGTCTCAAAAAGCTCGCCTGAAGTCGGACAGCTACGGCTGCTTCTCATGTCGACTATTTTCATTTCCTCGCTTCTCGGTCCTCGGTCTCACCGGAAGTTGATTTGCCTGCGCCATCTTGAGTACCGTCCCATGGGCTGCTTCTCAGGTCGATTAAATAAAATCCCTGCTTCCCTCACTTGCGTCGTTTCCCTGCGTTTAGTCCCTCCCACCAGGGAAGCATGGAGAGACGCAAGGAAACCAAGAGAAGCAGGGAAATTAGTTTTAAGAGCAATGGGACGTCCTTTCCTCCGGAGCGTCACGTGAAGCGACGTCCGTTTGTGATGACGCTGCACAGCTGATCGTCTGACAGCAGCTCTGTTCCCGTTATTTTCACAAACACCCCCGCCTCTGTTAGTACACATTTACTGACACAAACATTTGTATCATCTGTTGTAGACCCAAATACATTAAATACAATAAGAACTCATTCTCAAAAAAGATAAACGCCATTCTTAAAATTTATAAACGAACAATAGTTTGATTAATATTGATTAGAGTGCACAAAATAAATAAAATAATTGAGAGAAGAAAAAGAGATATGTTATCTATCAAAACCCAGTTAGATTAACATTCATTGGATTGCACACTTTGTTTGTTTGTTTGGATATGTAGTAAATTAACATTTCAATAGCACTTAATGACTGACTGAATGGAAATGACAATAAATGAAAATGTAAAACGAAAAAAGCGATCATGAAAATGTTTCCAAAAAATGAATTAAATGATTTTTGACCACTTTGTTGTTCAGATATATCACATATTTGTAACTAAATGATACATGAATTGAAACAAAACACGGTATAAACTGAGGAGTGATTCCCGTGAGATTCATGTATTTTCTTCACTCTGCTCTCATGTCAAGAAGCATCAGATCAGTAAGGGGGCGGGGCGAGTATCTGAGGATTTCATCGGAGGATGGTCTGGTGGTTCCTCGGTTATCGCTCCTCCATGATCGCTCCTCGATCCTCGGTCCTCCGGCAGAAATAAGAGCCATGGGACGGTACTCAAGATGGCGCAGGCAAATCAACTTCCGGTGAGACCGAGGACCGAGGAGCGAGGAAATGAAAATAGTCGACCTGAGAAGCAGCCATGGCTCTTATTTCTGCCGGAGGACCGAGGATCGAGGAGCGATAATGGAGGAGCGATAACCGAGGAACCACCAGACCATCCTCCGATGAAATCCTCAGATACTCACCCCGCCCCCTTACTGTGTATCGCTCACTGATTGGACGATGCAGCGCATGCACTGATCTGATGCTTCTTGACATGAGAGCAGAGTGAAGAAAATACATGAATCTCACGCGAATCACTCCTCAGTTTATACCGTGTTTTGTTTCAATTCATGTATCATTTAGTTACAAATATGTGATATATCTGAACAACAAAGTGGTCAAAAATCATTTAATTCATTTTTTGGAAACATTTTCATGATCGCTTTTTTCGTTTTACATTTTCATTTATTGTCATTTCCATTCAGTCAGTCATTAAGTGCTATTGAAATGTTAATTTACTACATATCCAAACAAACAAAGTGTGCAGTCTAATGAATGTTAATCTAACTGGGTTTTGATAGATAACATATCTCTTTTTCTTCTCTCAATTATTTATTTCTATTGTGCACTCTAATCAATATTAATCAAACTATTGTTCGTTTATAAATTTTAAGAATGGCGTTTATCTTTTTTGAGAATTAGTTCTTATTTTATTTTATTTATTGGGATCTACAACAGATGATACTAATGTTTGTGTCAGTAAATGTGTACTAACAGAGGCGGGGGTGTGTGGAAATAACGGGGACAGAGCTGCTGTCAGACGATCAGCTGTGCAGCGTCATCACAAACGGACGTCGCTTCACGTGACGCTCCGGAGGAAAGGACGTCCCATTCATAGGCTGCTTCTCAGGTCGACTATTTTCATTTCCTCGCTCCTCGGTCCTCGGTCTCACCGGAAGTTGATTTGCCCGCGCCATCTTGAGTACCGTCCCATGGCTCTTATTTCTGCCGGAGGACCGAGGATCGAGGAGCGAGGAGCGATCATGGAGGAGCGATAACCGAGGAACCACCAGACCATCCTCCGATGAAATCCTCAGATACTCGCCCCGCCCCCTTACTGTGTATCGCTCACTGATTGGACGAGGCAGTGCATGCACTGATCTGATGCTTCTTGACATGAGAGCAGAGTGAAGAAAATACATGAACCTCACGGGAGTCACTCCTCAGTTTATACCGTGTTTTGTTTCAATTCATGTATCATTTAGTTACAAATATGTGATATATCTGAACAACAAAGTGGTCAAAAATCATTTAATTCATTTTTTGGAAACATTTTCATGATCGCTTTTTTCGTTTTACATTTTCATTTATTGTCATTTCCATTCAGTCAGTCATTAAGTGCTATTAAAATGTTAATGTGCTACATATCCAAACAAACAAACAAATTGTGCTATCCAATGAATGTTAATCTAACTGGGTTTTGATAGATAACATATCTCTTTTTCTTCTCTCAATTATTTTTATTTCTATTGTGCACTCTAATCAATATTAATCAAACTATTGTTCGTTTATACATTTTAAGAATGGCGTTTATCTTTTTTGACAATGAGTTCTTATTTTATTTTATTTATTTGGGTCTACAACAGATGATACAAATGTTTGTGTCAGTAAATGTGTACTAACAGAGGCGGGGGTGTGTGGAAATAACGGGGACAGAGCTGCTGTCAGACAATCAGCTGTGCAGCGTCATCACAAACGGACGTCGCTTCACGTGACGCTCCGGAGGAAAGGACATCCCATTGCTCTTAAAACTCATTTCCCTGCTTCTCGTGGTTTCCTTGCGTCCCTCCATGCTTCCCTGGTGGGAGGGACTAAACGCAGGGAAACGACGCAAGTGAGGGAAGCAAGGATTTCATTTAATCGACCTGAGAACCATAGATATATATATAAACACTAGATGGCTCATGGGAGATTTTCCAGCGTAGCTGACCGGCCGCCATCATGCTACAGTCAACAGTTACTCTGATTTGCGCTATGGTAGCTGTTGTAAGGTGAGTGATCTGCACAAAAATACTCTTAACTCGCTGAAATCTTGACTGATTTACAAACGGTTTGGTTTATTATAAACATTATTAGCATGGCTATGATACAGGATGCTTGGACATGTTGAAATTGCAGCTTTTCTTTGTATATGTGGTTGTATTTATTAGCTGGCTAATAACAAGAGGCTGTGAGTGAGACCTATATTACAAAGTTGAGCCAGCAACTTTACACCAGTGGGAGAGGCAGAACTGCTCTTTCTTTTCAACATAACTTAAGTTACACATGATTTCTTCCAAGTGGTTTGGCTTGTTAAAAACATCTTGCATTATGATACAGGAATTTGCTGGCATTGTGTTTACAGAAGTACCTGACTATGCCGGACTTTTGTGCAGCCTACGGATGCTCTAATCACCGCAGTCTGCAAACAAGAACCCGTGGGATCACCACATATGTTTATGTTTGCTCAGTCTAATAAACCCATAACATGGTTGTGAAAGAATACCAAAGCTGAGGCTGGACGATGATTGATTGTTGGTGTGCCATGTGTCACCGTGTGTCTTATTGGTTTTGTGTTATACTGTATTTTATTGTGTGCAGCTGGTCCTTATCTCCAAGACACATTTAAAACAAATAACCTTGAAGCCCCATCTCTCCCCACCTGCTCCTGCTTCCTACATCCCCTCCACACCACACCAAGTTGTTCTTCTTAATAATAATAATACATTTATTTTGGGGGGCCGCCTTTCATAACACCCAAGGACACCTTATAGGGGCATAGGGGCAATATAGGGAACAATTTAAACAGTGGATTTTGTGATATATCAGCCGGGGTGAGACAAGACAAACCACAAATGGACTACAGAAGGACACAAAAGGACACATGGTACAGTTTATATTATTCTTGGTCTTTTTTCAATAACATATTTCAAAGGTTCTGGATTTGTTTACAAATCTAGAAACTAAATACAAAACTAGGATGATATGAAGATCTCATGTCAAAAATAATTGTGATAAATTAGACAGAACTGGCCTGTCTGTGAGCACATTTTATGTTGGTTTGGTTCTTCTGATAAAGGTGTGAATATCTAAATAATATACCAACATATGCTATTGTCATTAGTTGTGTCCCTGTTCTTCAAGCTAAGGCATTGCTAAATTAACAACTCTTGGCTTACAGAGTGGTAACATGAGACCGATTTTTATATATAAAATATAAATGTATTTTATAATTTATTTTAAATATTAACAATATAATAAAATAAATGGAAATATATTTAATATACATACCTTGTGTGTGTGTGTATAGCTATAGCTTTATCTGATTAATGTTATTTTCATATGAAAGTCCATGATTATAAGTATGCAGTATCATAACTACATCTTTGATGTTTATAAAAAACCAAACCGTTTGAAAATTGGTTGAAAATTGAGCAAGCTATGGTTATTTAAATAGTAAACCATAATGTTATGAATGAGAGAACTGCCTGTAGCAAGATGGCGGCCAAGTGGCAACGTCGGTCTCCATTGGCCAGCAGCGCGGGTGAGTCATCTAGTGTTTATATATATCTATGGTCCCATTGCACTTAAAACTCATTTCCCTGCTTCTCGTGGTTTCCTTGCGTCCCTCCATGCTTCCCTGGTGGGAGGGACTAAACGCAGGAAAACGACGCAAGTGAGGGAAGCAAGGATTTCATTTAATCGACCTGAGAAGCAGCCTGCGAGTCGGCTTCTTCTTCTTCATCTTCTTCTTCGCCTTCTTCTCTCGGTTATTTGGCGGATTGCAAACAACTTTAAGGTGCATACCGCCACCTCGGGAGTCGGCTTGACTCGGTTTGCATTTATAAAGAATGCACACATGTGTTTAATCGTTAATGTCAGATATGTACTAAGTAAATACATTTGTTCCTGCTCAAGATTAGATTCAAGTTTATTGTTATTGCACATATTACAGGTACTGAGACAACGAAATGCAGTTTAGCTTCTAACCAGGTGCAACAAGCAGTAAAGTGAAAAGTAATGTACACAATCTACAGAATAAAATATAGAATGAATTGAATGATGAATAAACAGTGAGGGGTATGAATACACTAGATATCAGCCTGTGAGCAGTATGAACAGTGTGTATGAATATGCTAAGATATATAAAGTATGAAAACGGTAAGCAGTGCAAGTATAGTATAAAATATATAGATATTAATTTCATTATGATAAACATTGTGGAACAATGATGAAAAATGGGAATGGATGTGGCGACGTAAAACTGACACAAAACAACAACAAACTTTTGCAGAGCCAATTAGAGAGTTTCATCAGCAGCACGGGGTAAAAACCACCAATGAGCGCTCAGCTCGAGATACCAGCGAGTCGTTTCCCATCAAGCATTTCGCTTCCGCAGCCCGTGGAGAGGAACTGCGCCGCCTCGCCGCGCCTCGCTCTCAAGGCTGCGGGCGTCTTTGTCCCGTGAGATTTCAACGTCTCATGTAGGCGAGCCTCCAGAGCAAGTCGGACAAAATGACTAACCATCATGCAACGCACTAGCAAGACGTTGATCGCAACTGTGCAGGTCTGCGCAGGTCTCGCTTGTCTCAAACAAGCCTACTTTGTCCGCGTTTGGCTCTCTCGCCGCACAGTGAAGCGTTCCCGCATTGACGTCACTTCCGGCTTCCCCCAAAACTTCAAAATGAGTCGAAGGAATTTCCCTGCGATGTTCGAAATTATTGATATTTATCGGAACGGTATCGCACCTTCTTTTTTAAACTGACGGTTCGAGATGACTAGTAGCCCAATATTTCATTGCACAACAGTTGTTGGGATGCTGTCACAGGCTCTTTAAATAGCCCTTATTAAAGTCATTATGTTCTAAAAATGTGTAAAGTGCCTTAGTGAGTGACTTTCATTCTGCTGTTCATATGAATGAGCCCAGGACCGAGCAGTTGGGTGGCTGGGTTTCTAAATGTTTCTATATCCATGGTTATCCATGTTCAGCATCTTAGTTAAGCGTGTGAGCATGCTAACATTCACTAGTTAGCTAAGTCTACAGTCCTTAACAACATATTTGACATATTGATAATGTTGACCAGATGACTGCGCTATTTGGAACTTTTCGGATCAACAAAGTGATTTGAATTGACCCTTTGGGGAGTATGAGTGTCTATACAATTCTAGTAGCAGTCCATCTAATTGTCGTTGAGATATTTCAGCCTGGAACAAAAGGAAGGGCCGACATTGCAATCCCCTAGAGACGAGCAGCATGGCTAAAAATATTCTACTCAAACTTCATAGATGAAACTCTCAGTTGAGGTGCACATGCAATGGGATCGACACAGTTAAACACATGCAACTTTTGAAAGCAACATTGTATTCAGTTGCATTTGCATTCTCTCCATTTCCAGGCTTCACTCACACACTTCTCAAAGAGCAACAGTTTTAACTTTGACATTTTGGACTTTAAATCTTTCTTTTTGTCAGTAAGTTCTGAGCTATAAGACTAGATGAGAGATGCTGTCTATTGTTATCAGTGTAACAGAAAAGAAAAACATCTAAATGTATAGATTATTTGGCTGCTGGCATGAAAATAATTGGTGCTAGCCCAGTTTTCAGCTGCTTCTATGCCTCGCATAATATGTACTCTACATTGGTTATGTAACTTGAACAGAACATTGTGACAAAAGATAACTTCACATCAGGAAAAGGAAGATAAAAGTTGTTTCGCTGTGTTCAGTGTATCTTTCATTGTGGCAGTTAGTCTTCTACATGCCTCGCTTCTCGTGGCATTAATGATGCTTCATGACCAATGCCTTGTCCTGCTTTAATTCACCATGACAGTCTGTCATGGTGTAATGTGACTCACAGTGTTGCCCATGTGCTTTCCAAACAGCACCTCTCACCCTCAGATACAAACATAAACAAACACACAACACCTGAAGCTTGTCATGCAGCAGCTAACACATCTAATGAGCACTGTGCAAGCCGACAGGAAAACAGCAAAGAGGCCGCTCGAGTTTTGGGCTCCGCAGAGTGCATTCATGGGCGAGTGTGGCTAAATGAACAGCATCGGATGAGCAGATGTGCGATTTCTTTCCCACGGAAAAGTGCTGACAGAGAGCTCGGTGGCAGGGTTGAAATAAGCACGGTGTGTGTTATATCCCCTGTGTACATTATGCTGCACATACCGCTGAATGCTGGCCTGAATATTTATAGTCTATGGTGTGTTCATCTGTGTATGTTTGTGTGACTGGGAATGCCAATGTGGATCTGAGAGCCCTGCAGGGGTGTGAGGCAAGAAGCAGCAAGAGGCAGAAAATCCCCGCTGCCTTTGGATTAGTGTCAGCAAGCAGGAAGCCAGGCGCCGTGCTACATGTGCACTCACTCTCCTAAAGTCAGTCCCTAAAGGATTATTTTATTTTTCTGTCCAGGTTTTGAACATAACCCCTTTAATTTGTTGGTACATTTTGTGGAAAAATCCTAAATGTCTATATTTCAATCATTGATGATTCATAAACATTTATTTGTTGATGCGAGTCCTTCAATCAGATCAGTAATTGCCGTGAAATGAAAGTTATTTGTGGGATTTGAAGTGCAGTACTTATGAGGTAGACATACATCATGCCACATTTGTCTTGGTTCAAACTTTGTAGTGATTTGTTAGTCCTGCTAAATCTGCATCTCGTGATTTTAAATCTTCTTAAAGGACCTGTAAATAATATGGTGGTTGGTTCTGGGTCATGATCATTATTTGACCTCTCCAACAAGCCACATAAACACTTGGCCATGACAACAAAGAACGTATAAAATCCTTAGCAAGAGGACAGTCGATATTGTGTCTGTGATAATACCATCTAAGATAATCCGTTTCTTGGACAGCATTGAGGCTTCTTATGAAAACTGCAACAGGTGATTTGCCTGTGAGGCTCTGTCTGGTGCTTTGATGATGGACGTTTAAAGTGTTTGTGGCACACAGATCACAGGAAGATTTAGAGTATTAACGAAAAACACTTCAGTGAGAGAAGAGAGGATAGAAGGGAAGGAGAGCTTAAGTGCAAACTGTCCTAATCGTGCAGTTTTAGCTAGAGAGGGTGAGGGGTGAGTTTCTACCTGAGCTGCTCTGTGCTAAAATGACAAATTATGTTTATGTGACATTGAAAGCACAAATAAAAAATCATTGGCTTATTTTCAGGGGCCATTGGCAAAGGAGATGCCTCATTGCACCAGTACATTTTCAAGGAAAGTACCCCCCCTCCTTCTTAAATAAGAACATTTACAACTATAGAACACTCTTCATAGTTTAGGCTCCATTATCATGTCAATGTAAAGTGGGTGTCGTCTCTGTATGTCCAGATCTCAGAATATCAGTCTGTAATTGAAATATTATAACTAATATATGGATGTAGCTTATTTGTAGCACTAAAAATACATAAATGTATAGGATGAGATAACCAAAACACATCATTATTTAAACAAAAAGTATAGTGCTATGTAGTTTAGACAAATGTATGTTTTCGTCTATCAAGAAGGGAGAGATCTTAACTAGACAAGAACACACTAAACAACACACACACACACACTGCTGGGAGAGGTTGGATTAATTTAAGACCTGCGATGTATGAAAACAGATTTGTCCTTTTAAGTGCCTTGTAGAAAATATTTGCCACCTCAGAGGCTGCAGGGTTGATGTGCAGTGACGACTAATGAGAAGCTGTTATGTCTCATTGCCCCAACTTAGGCCTGCTGTAATGGTATTTACAGTCAATGTCCTCACCTATTTGGCCTCTCGGGGAGTTTGTTCCAGTTGGAGGTACGAACATGCTCAGGCTCTGTCTGGGTGGTAAACCTTTTGGCTCTGCGGAGGTCAGGGGAGGGTGAATAATTGTGGTTCTGTTAAATAAACGCCAATCATTGTGAAACTAAGTGACGTGTGAGCATGATTTTTACAATACATTGAACTAGGGCTGTGCAATTAATCGTATTTTAATCGCGATTACGATTATGGCTTGCGACGATTATGAAAACAGCATAATTGACAAAATACGATTATTTTGCTGGGTGCGCTTTCGCCCCTCCCTAAAAGCCCACTCGGCCACGTGGGAGTGACATGTGTTGTGAGGGTTCAGCGCTAGCGAAGATGTCAGAACAAGAGCAGCAACTCGTTAAAAAGAAGGGTCAAACTATTTCCACTATTTGCAAGTACTTGCCATTACATTTCACATCGCTAAAGATATGTGCCCAGTTAGCACTGTTAGCAACCAGGGCTTTAAGCAACTTGTCAACACGTTGGACAAGCGTTACGCGCTGCCGTCTCGGTATTATTTCAGCAGGTCTGCGCTGCCTGCGCTATATGACAAATGCCGTGGGGAAGTTGAGAGAGATGTGGCTTCAGCTGACTACTTTGCTACCACAACAGACCTATGGTCTATCCTAGAGGTGCCCAACCAGTCGATCGCGAGATGTGTCTAAAAATAGAACAACAATATTCTGTTTTATCGTTAATGTCCTGTAACATAATCTTCCTGTGCCAGAATAATGCACTTGAACGCATCAAAGCTTTGTGATTGGCCGGCGTCACACCTGTGTCGGGGCGTGGCTGAGGGTCTTCAGTACAGGTGGCAATATCGTCACCTGCCTGCGCTCATCTCTGAAACCAGACCATGTAAACAGGCTGGTGTTTCTTGCAAAGCATCTTTAAGAGATGACATGAGCAGCCCTACCAGCATTTGCCATGGTGGCCTAAACATTTGTATTTGGTCTTAAATTGTAGTTCAACATTTATTTCCTGTTACTTCTGGACCATGACGGTTGGCCAGCCTTCAACGTTTAACTGAGTGGAATATGTTGAATATGTTTTACCAAAATGTTGGCTATATGTTAAGGAGTTTTCAGTAGGTTGTGACAGTGCACTGCAACATGTTTGATTTAATTTATTTTGGTCTAATTTATTTTTATTTATCATATTAATAATATATGTTTAGTATGGTTTTGGAAGTGCGCTCCAACATATTTGTTGATCTTGTTTATTGGTAAAATATTATTTGTTTTAAAGTTCAATAAATGGTCGATGAATAATCGTCAAAATAATCGTGATATCAATTATTGACCCAAATAATCGTGATTATGATTTTTGCCATAATCGCACAGCCCTACATTGAACCATTAATACTGTAGATATGTAGTCTGTGGTCTGCAATCTTTAGACCTGGCAGTAGGATCTAAAAAAAGTAGCAGAATTACTGTATTGTCCGCATCAGAGGTCCTCCAAGAACACCCGAGCTGCTGTCCTTATTCCCCCACATATGCTCAGCGTTGGCTATTTATAGCAGCTATATTGGCATTCATTTATCATGCAAGTACCTTTGTCAGCAGTGGTATCTTAATCATCAGCGCTTAATGACAGAAAGGTGATGAAAGGTCAGCGCACAGACACAGAGTTTGTTCTTACAGACTCTCTTGTAATGTATCTATATCATGCTTGTGCTCTTGTCCCTAACTTACCTCATTCATTTATTCTGACATGTTCTATATTAGCCATTTTTTAAGGAGTGCTATTTGGTATTGAGTCCCACCAATATAATTTGAAGGAAGAAGTTGCATCAGCTGTTGCTCAAAGCAGTTAACGTTTAAGGAATTTGTCAATTAAAGTCTGTCTGCTATTTCTAATATATTATCTAGGTAGCGTCCCACTTGTTGATCCCACCCTACTAAGCTCTGACTGGCCAAACAGCTACCATAATGGACCGATACAGTATGATTCAATAAACAAGCTGTTAAGTGTTCTGTAAACAGTAAAGTGAGTTTTAGCAATCAGGTGAAAAAACTGTTGAGTCATTTGAGTTTATTAACTCTATCAACTCCCTGCAGTTATGTTCATATCATTTAAAGCTTTGGGGCTGTTAAATTCTCCCCTTCATAATATCGTACCTGCTGGTTGGGTCTCTTCCAGACACACAAAAGACGCTTTCCACAAACACCATAATCATTTTATAATGGTTTTCAAATCCAATCCAACGAAAAACACCTCCAGGGCTTTGTAAATTGGGAATAGTGAAAGCTTGTGGCTGGCAGCTGGTTGTGTTGATCTGAGCAGGTGTAACACGGTGGGTGCCCCTGGCTCTGCCGTGAGGAGGCAGTGCCCCAAAGTGACGGGTTGCGAGATGAATGGCGTTCTGCTTGCTGAACTGAAAACAGTCCTGCCTCCTGCTGGGCCACAGAAGTGAGAGCATCCAGGTGTGTACACAGCTGCCGGGCAAGGTACATGACTACAGGTTGTCAGTCATGGCACAGGTATCATTTCCAGGATTCCCTGTTTTGTGTACAATAAATGACACACTTTGTCTCTGTGTTGCTGCATTTTGAGCTTCACTGGTGATATCCATCAGTAGTAATGTCCAGGACTGGGGCATTCAGAGTGAGGTCTTACTCAGTGTAGACAAGTTGTATTAAAATGGCTTTTAAAAGTCAAACCTAAGAAACAACTCAGTATTAAAGGACACATAGATATTGAGCAAATGTGCACAGACGTTCCTGCGGCGGTTCACTTCACACTTGTATGAATTATTGTGGTTTGCTACTTGGGTTGATGTCGAGTTGAGTTCTGAATTCTCTTGACAGGATGATGGATGAACCATAGCTTGCTTAAAGAACACAACACCATTTGAGATTTGCTTGAACTTGTGTGACCCACATCAACATTTGGGAGCATAAAATAAAAATGTATACTTTAGATCTGTACGTGGTGAGCCTTATCTAGTAGTTTTGGGCAGCTTCTTATTTGTTGGGTCCGATTTACTGTAGGCAGTGTTTCATGAAGTGTTTGAAGTGTAACAAAGTATTTCTCTACAACTAAGGTATTTTGTGCGAAGTTAGCATGACAAATAGAGCTATATTAATACGACAACTAGAATGCCCTTTTCCAGGTTTGGTCATATGACAGCTGGAACACTTGAAAGTTAGAGAAAGAACACGGTTATATTTTATGAACATTAGATTGCAAGTCTAAGAAAGTAGCAAACTCCTAACTTCTGCATGAGGGTCCGACACAATAAACATCTCTCCACCTCTTTATATGTGTTGTCTCGCTTCATAAAGAGCACACTACTTTCTCCAGCACCTTTGGACTAAATCTGGATTGAAATTGAGATTTATCGATATGGATGTAAATCTTACGGATAATGCCCATTTGAGAATATGTTATCTATTACTGAAAAGAGTATTATCACGGAGAAGAATTAGGTTTAAATCTGTGGTTATAAATTATTAAAATCAGCATGCTATTCTGACAGCCATTTCTAAAACTAGTGGGGCTGTTAGGCTCTTTATTTATTATTCATCTTCAGAAATCTCATTGCAACAGAGTTCCTCACACAACAAATGACTCACTCTAATTTTACAGCCCATCATTAGAAAGAAATGAAGCTTGTGTTGCCGTGATATCTGCACATGAAATCACATAAGGGTGTGTTTTGATACACCAGTTAAATCGACTTTAGGCCTCAGCAGAGACCACAGCATGGGTTATGTCCTCATGTGGCAGCAGCACACATTACATTGCATTTAGCTGACGCTTTTATCCAAAGCGACTTACAATAAGTGCATTAGACCAAGAAGATACAAACTTGCAAACAGAATTATATAAGTACATCAGGTTTCATAGAGCAAAAACATTTCAAGTGCTACTCAACTGGCTTTAGATAAGCCAGTCCTTTATTAGTATAAGTGCTTTGTTAGTAATTCTATCGCTCGAAGTGGAGTCGAAAGAGATGAGTTTTCAGTCTGCGCCGGAAGATGTGCAAGCTATCTGCCGTCCTGATTTCAATGGGGAGCTCATTCCACCATCTTGGAGCCAGGATAGCAAACAGACGTGTTTTTGCTGATGGGAACTTGGGTCCCCCTCGCAGCGACGGTGCAGCGAGCTGTTTGGCTGATGCAGAGCGGAGTGCACGTGCTGGGGTGTACGGTTTAACCATGTCCTGGATGTAGGAAGGGGCAGATCCATTCGCAGCATGGTACGCAAGTACCATTGTCTTAAAGTGGATTCTAGCAGTTACCGGAAGCAAGTGAAGGGAGCGGAGGAGCGGAGTGGTGTGGGAACATTTAGGAAGGTTGAAGACCAGACAAGCCGCTGCATTCTGGATGAGCTGCAGAGGTCGGATGGCACATGCAGGTAGACCAGCCAGGAGGGAGTTGCAGTAGTCTAGGCGTGAGATGACGAGAGCCTGGACCAGAACCTGAGTCGCTTTCTGGGTCAGGAGGGGACGTATCCTCCTGATGTTGCATACATGTATAGAGTTACATTTAATATCAGTGGGGATGTTGTTGTAGTATTATATCTCTCTGGTACTGTATGGCCCTCTTTCCCTCCAGCTGTAATGTAGATTGCCCTCTTCAATCTACTTACACAGGAGCAGCTTTTATGTCAACACATGAGAGGTACCGCTGTACTCTACTGTCGACTGTCTTCATATCGCTACAACTTAACCTAATCACCATTCAAGTATGAGGTTACAGAAACTGAATAACAATAAGGATATCCTCTTCAGTCATTTAAATCTCTAACACTATTCATATATATTCATTGGATTCTATATTTGGCCTCTTATCCTTACAGGTACAGGCTATTCTACAGGGTATTATAATGTAAACAACCACAGGTTTAGCTCTTAATGGGGAATTAGATAAAAGCACTTGTAATTGCCTTGTGCCTGCTGCAGCTATGATTGCATACAGAATGTTTCTAACTCCAGAGAGACTTTGTGGAAATCCTCAAATGATTGAGGTGGAGAATTATATAGCTGCTCTGTTTAAAGAGGACGCTTGCATCTTAATAAGCACAAATAGCAATGACACAGAAAAGTTATTCTGTGACATCTTCACAATAACAGAAACAGTTGAAATCAGCATTACAAACACAGCTAGTGCCTCTGAGGAGGGGAACATTAAGGACAATACCACTTTGCAGCAGATTATGGTGTGTTGGTTTGTTTGAAACTTGACCAGTATTACTCTTGTTGGAATTGTTGTTTTATTTTGGACAAGTACCTGCAGTTTACCTGGGTCTGACATACATTGCCATGGTTCCCCAGGCTTTAATTATTGACAAATGAAATCCTTCTCTTCACTTTGGGCACAGGTGGTTTAGCCTGCATGCTTGGAACTCTGCGTTTACAGCCAACATGCTGCCAGTTTGTATTTACCCGATTATAACTCATGTCAGGAAATTACTTACAATTTGAAGTTTTACGCTCCACATTAAGTACATTTTATGCAAATCTTTGATGCAGGTTTGTTCTATAATCCCAAAAATGTCATTCTTATTTCAAAGGATATGGCTGTGCATATTGAAATTGTACAAGTTAACGCCTATTTCTGCCTTCAGGACATCACAAAAGACGTGTTATGATCGTACACCAAATCAATCATCAAGTTCGTTCCACAACTTCATAAAACCATTCCTTCAACTACTGTTGAAAATAAATCTTATAATGTGACAATGCCATGGTTAAAGGTAGGGTTCGATTTAGGGAAACATTGTGGTTTGTGTTAAAATGAGTACTTTGTTAAGGTTAGGGGACTTTTCATTTTCGCAATATTAAACATACAAAATGTAATGCCTTGGAAGTAACTGAAGACTATACAGGCTTAAACATTGTTTTAATGTTGTCATTAACAGATTAAGAGGGGGCGGTGGTGTTGCTCCCCTTATGTATTACTTGTAAAGTGGTTTGACATCAACAGTAACCCGAGCTGCCCATCTGTGCACTCGTCATTAGAAACTCATGCTGTACAGACAACATTTGTTTACACCTACATAGCCTCATTCCAATTCTAGTTAAGGTCCCAAAGTTTTCAGAGACAGCACATATGTGTATGAAATTACACACACAAAACAACTCACATTTTTTACACTAACGTTATTATTTAGTAGCCCTGTCTTGCTTGTACGTCTGGGATATTTACACTTTACATAATGGTATAGACATGAGCAAAAAGGAGCATATGGCTTTCATATTTCACACACCATAACACAACATATCTTCAATAAAGTAAACAAGCTAGTAGATGGATATGATACTGTCAGAAAAAGTGAAATACAATGATTTTAAGAACATTGTAGCTACTTAAGTGTGAAACAGTGTGGAAAACGGAATGTTAAATGAAGTATTTATGTAGCTAAAGCTTTGTGTAAGTACTCTACTGTGTACAAGAAAGCTCAGACATTCCCCCTCTCCGTGTTATTCAGAGGGAGTTGCTGCTTTATGGCCCTGATGATTATCTTGAATGTTATACATCTTGCCCGGCCTCTGGGCTGGAAGGGAAAATATGGGCAGTATCAGCTGGTGTTTTGGGGCAAAATTGCTCGATCTTCAGGGTGCCATTTTCTCAAGAATGATGACAGATTTGCATCCGTTTCCTGTTTCTCTGTGTTGCAGCGCTGCCAGTTACAGGGAGAGGGAGTATCCCCCACGTCTCTGGTAATTGCAGAGAACAAGCAAAACATTGTGACTGGTCATCTCGAGCACGAGCGGACACTGAAAAGCAACAACTACTGGACGGGACTCGGCCCTCGAACACGTGGGGGGGAGCACCGCTGCGTGACGTCAGTAAACAAACCCCGAGGGTTAAGACTGGAGATGGAAACGAGTAAGTCGTGACCCAAAATGATTGCCTTAATTACTACACATATACAGATGTATGGAGTGATGAAACTAAGAGACTTATAGTTCAAAGATGTTTTCTTTACATGTGAAAAAAGTGTCTTGTAAGGAACAGATGTGAATATTTTAATATGATAGAGATAATGTTTGGTTGTAACGTCGACATAATGTTTTAGTTGGGTCGGCTTTGTAGGTGTTACTGAATAGTGAGTTTGCTCTGCTTATGTGCAGTCAGCAGTAAGACTTCATCTATTTTTTATCTTGTTTCATATTGTCAACCAAACAAGGCTGGCCTGAGTTGCTCACTCAAATGCTGGCAACAAACTCTTAATTCACATCGTGTCATAACACATGATAATCCTCATTCAGAAAGTGTACATGGAGATATTGGGAGAGATATTGACTGGCTCAATGCAACACACTGAAATACATCAGAAGAATATCCTCTTACATTAAGATCCACTTACACTAAAGCAAAGATGTCAGGCACATAAACACCCTCATGAATATCTGCCACACTCACTTTCTATTAGAGAAAATCAGCGGGTGAAACTCGCCGGGCTCTCACCGTAAAGATGAAATACCTTACCCGTAGGTTTTTTTCTCAGATGCAAATTTAGAGCGGACCAGCTGCTTTGTTGATATGTTTTCACTTTAACTGTATGCAAAAGTAACATGGACGTGTGTTATATATTTTTTTAAACCTAGCCTTGATAATTACATAACCAAAGGTGAAACCCTGAATTTATTGTATGTTGTGGACTTCTGGAAAATGTTGTGATATAGATGCACACTGAATAGCAGACATTTATACTTGTGTGTCCTAAGATGTGTTGCAGATAGAGTTATGTGAGACTTTTTACTTTCTTTGACTGTTATGACCATCAAACCATAATCCTCTGTGTTGGGTTTTTTGTCCTCGCTGATACAATCACAATCCTCATATTGTTGTGAATGCTGCTCCAACATTCTTCTTAATTTGTTATTTTCCTTTTCTTTCTTTTTTCCTACATACTGAAACATCCATCGACTCAATCATTTGGAATTCCAAAACATGAGGTAGCTGATGTCGTTTGTGGCGTTGGGTCTTGTAACCTTCCTTAGACCTGCTTTATTGCCCATGAAAGAAACAATTATAAGTTTTATATTTCCTTGTGGAATTCATATATCATCATATATTTGAATGAAGTCAGTATATTATTTTTGTCTCGGTTATTTCCCTCGGAAGAGCTGTTTACTGAATGTTAAAGATGTTTCCTTAGTAGTAAAAAAACAAAAAATGTGACCACAAAATAACCACAATAGTTTAAAAATAGATGTCAATAGTTAACTTGGGAAATCTTCACAATGAAGATGTTTTTTTGTATTGTGAAGGCGTTTCTTCATATCAATGGTTTTACCAAAAAGACCAGAATACTCCAGCACAACTGCAAGTTATTGCTTTTTTAAAACAAACATTACACTAAAACTAGAAAGGTAGAAAGAGTGAAATCAACTTGCATGGTAGTGGATTATAATGGCAGGTTGTACTGTAGTTTAAAAATCTAATATTATTAAAGGTTAGTAAAGCCAAAAAAGAAAAGCAACACAATTTGGCAGATTAGTCCAAATCATAGCTTTGAGATTAAATGAACTCAAAGGTATGCTCCCTTAATTACATTTAAGTAAACAACGGCTTTAGAAGAAACTTGATCCTATCAGGAAGTGATGAATACAGCAATTACAAACCAGCACACATTACTTTGACTACTTGGGTTAAAGAAATACTGTTTGGAAATGCATGTATGTGCTTTAGTTACATAAGATGAATGATTCCTCTTAAATGGGGTACATTTGAAGCTTTAGGCAATAAAACTGTTTGCTGAGTATAAACACATGTATGTATGTATGTATCGTATCATTATCTTATGCTCACAACATAGTTCTGTGTCAGGATTGGAATTGGAAAATGTGTTGTTTTCTGGCACAAACACCTAAAGAAAAAAGAAAACACAACTTGAGCAAGGTTAGCTGTTTCCTCTCTTTTCCAGTCTTTATGCTAACCTAAACTAAGACATCTCGGCTACATGGATATTGTACAGACTGTCCACAAGAGTGAGAACAAGCATATTTCCCAAAATGTAGAACTCTTCAGAGGTAAATGGATTGAAGATGAAACCGGTCTGTAGAGATATATATTTTCAGATGTGATTTGATTATACTAATCTTGTGAGAATATGAGCTTCAAGCACAAGCTGTCCCTGAGTGGGCTCTGACCTGCACTTTCAACCTGGAAACAGTCATGATGTGGGCTCACATAAGGATGTGAGATTTAGCTAGCCCACGTGCACAAATACCATACTAACAGCCAATAGTAGCCAAAAGCTGCACTGCAACAATACTGATAAATCTGTAAGAGGAAAATTAATCTATCTAGCATCATGTTTAGCTACAGCTGGGTATTATCACCAAGCAGCACAAAAGGCGCTAAGCCAAAGACTTCTATGCCCACAGGTTACTATAGAGAGGAGATCAGGATCAGCGTGATTGATCCCCGGGGCCAACATGTCCAATCAAGCAGAACAAACAAGCACCAAAGGAGACTGAAGGAAATCTGTTTAACTGGACAGCCTCTAACCCATTTCCTCAGTCTATAAATTATACTCATTTATTTGGTTAGAGGCTGCAATTATGTCAAGTACAAGTTCACTTAAATCTGCTTTCATCGGGATTTCAGTAGTGACCCAGAAAGCTCAGATGTTCAAGCAGATTGAATATTACTGGAAGAAAAATCATTTATCCTTGTATGAGAGCAGAATGAGACTCGAGCACTGAATAAAAAGGTCATTATCATACTGGATATTTTTCAAGAGGTCATTCAGGTCATACAGTATGAGTGGGAAAGAATTAGTGGACACACATGGAACATAAGAATAAAGAACCAATTCATTTTCTCTTTGACCTATACCTGCAGTAATAACTTGTGTGATGCTGTTATGATGCAGCGCAGTCAGCGAGGTTAACACTTGGTGAGAGAAAAACATTTTATTTATGAGCTGTAAAACTCACAAGGCTACATTTATAATCTAGTTTTGAGGTGTAAAAACCACTAAAACTGACCTCATTCAAAATAATTATTGGCAGGGATTGATTTCCCTTTCAGGAGGGCTATCTCGACGTTGTAAGAAAAACAGCTTTTCTGTTGAGGCTCACATACAGTATCTCTTTGGCCTAAATTACTCTGAGACTCGAATCCTCGACTGGGCAAGATTAACTTTAAGATAAATGCCTCTCCAAATCAATAACAAAGGATTTCTTCTAAAACACTACAACCAATTGACCGCAGATCTGAAGCCATGCAAACAACAGCCAAGTGGGATTTAGTGATGTACTCTGTTTTATTCCGATGTCAGTGTTGAAAGATTTGACACAAAACAGCCCAATCGAGCCTGAAGGCGGCTCAATCTTCATATGTGTCCACTTTTTTTTATTTCCACGTATACATGAGGTGCTGGGACATTGTCTAGGGATGTTATGTTTTATTTGTTCAATTGAGGCAAGAGGCAATTGAAAGTTAAAATATGATCTAATAGGAAAATAGATTTAAGCAGCTCATATCACAGAGCAGAGTCTGAAATAACCTTTAACAATGTTGAAGGTGTTATAAACAGAAATGTTTCAATGATAATCTGTGATCATTCCTGTCGTGTGGAACCAAGCCTACTGAACTAAACACCATTTTGAGAGTAAAGCACAGAGCTGGTACACAACAAAATCAAAAATAACCCCAAGCTGCCCAAAGAAATGTTTCATCTACCAAATTAAACAAATTGGTTTTGCCCATTGTGATTAGGTCAGATATCGTGATACAAAAAATACTATTAAGACATTTAGAGTTTATAGTTTTTGTATTGAATAAGTTATAGAAAATCTAACTTTGAAATGTTTTTGACTCCAATAGCTGAAGGACATCTTTAAAAAAGACGACCTGAGTAAGCCCAATATCTTGACACTGCACACAGGCAGCACTGTAGACGTTTCTGTACGGCTCAGTTCAATATTACGTACCAAAGACACTTTCATGAAGAAAAGTAATGCGGATGCAAACCAGAGTGTTTACTGTAACATCCACAGTGTTAGATAACACCAGGAACGTAAGTCTTAATCTCCTTATAAACAAGGTAGCTTATGAGGAGCACTAAATAAAAACTGTTGAACAGTGACGCAGTTTGTGTTTGTTTGGTACTCTCGCTGGATACTATGTGACTGACTGGATTTTGGGGTTGTTTTTCCCCATCTGCCTCCTGTGGAACAGTATTAGTGCTCTTTGGTGCAAAAACAGAGATTACAGTGTGTACCTGGTTACATCTGTCTTAGATAGGGGGAAAATAATTCATTCCTGTGTGCTGAAAGGCTTTAGACCATACTGGTGATGTCAGCTCAATTTACTGGGTTACAGGTCGCCCCAATACAACTGTATCTAGGAAATACTCAGAGGTCACTACTTAGTGTTTCATTTATGTTCTCAACTAAACAACAACGATGACGAGTTGATTCAAACTTAGTTTCTCCAGAGAGAATCATGAAAAAGTATTGCTTTAAATATCATGTTTACCAAAGATGAGCTCACACTTGTGTCCTGGTCATAAGTTGATAAATTAGACAACTAAGAGGGGACAGTGCTCGTTTTTGATGTTAGCAAATTATTTAGGAGATTAGGATATTGATTAGATAATAATGGCCTTCATTAGCTTAACCATTAGCCAAATGTAACTTTGTTGTTTTTTGAACACCGGTGTACCAGAGCAGTAAGGAGACAGAAACATTATGATACGCCAGATGAAAGGGGGCATTATCTTCCTGAAGTGCTAATCGCTACAAGGGAATTAGCACTTTCACCTTTTCAATGAAAACAAAAATGCACAGATATTAACATCTTCTAGAGAGAAAACCTGTCCTGATAGCTGCAGACCCCCAGCAGCCGGTACGTTAAGAGCTCTCAGACACTTGAGCAAAGCAACCGCCGGCTTCTCCTGACTGCTGCCGTCCTCTCGGGTGTCTCAAAGTGAAATGTGGATCCTAATTGCAAAAGGCCTTATACATCAAGCTATTGGACATGCGCATAGCTTTACAGCAAGTGCAATCAGAAAGATATATTTTTGCCTGAAGATGGAAAACTTTGATCGATATGAAATTCATTGCCAACTATTTTGATAATCGTCTCAGTAAAGTGTCCTCTGGTTCAAGGGTCTCAAATGGGAGGATTGGATGATTTTAATTTGGAATAAATGATAATAAATTGAATTCTTCTGAGTTTCAGGCTGTTAATCGAATACAACTAAAAAGATATCTCATTGGGCTGTGTTATGGGCCCTTTTTAAATAACAAAGACATTATATATCGTTTTTTAACTATTTTTTGACATTTACTGACAAAATGAAAAAATGTAACTGAATAATTGTGAAGATGAAACAATAGTTAATACAATGAATGAAAGCAACAGAACCGTTCTAATTGATATAATCCCCTCATGCTCTGTGATAAATGGTCTGTGCTCTGTGATATGGCAATGTAATGTCTCATTACTCCCAGGCTGCTCAAAGCCCTGCCACATAAGAACAAAAATAAAAACACCAGAAAATGAATACAAACATCCTCCCCAATTTTTCAATAAAGATTTTAAGGAAACACGGGCAAAAGAAATAAAACATAATTGCCACTTAAATCTGAAAACACACAAAATACAGAACATGTGTTATTGTGTTTTCTGTGTTTGCAGCACGCACTATTATGTTGCACTTTAGTGAAGATGTGTCCTCCATTTGTTTGGTCTATTTTTCATGTGTCTTCTTTAATTGCAGCACTTAGAGCTCTCAAGGTTGTGGTAATCATTGAATGAAAAGTATATTTAACTGCCTGCTGACAGTATTAAACATGCCCTTTTTGGAAAGCACAGTACTTTAGCCTGTGCAAACACATTACTATGGTGACAGTAGGTCATTGCAGCAGATCCTTTTTCATGTGGGGCATGGCACAACAAGCCTCCAAATGTAAAGGCCAGGGATCATTGCATGTTTAACTGTCGATCAATGTGTAAATGGCCTTTTTGTTTATTTTTAAAGTAGATGTCTCTGAATCAACAATCTTTCATTTTGATGTTGTTTTTCAAAGTTTGCTCCAGTGTTACATAAAACCATGAAATATAGTAAAAAAAAAACAAAGAAAATAAGAATATATTTAGATGTGAATTTGACAGGACATGGGTGGGATTCAAACCCATAATAATCAGGTGTCTATGCAAGCTGTTGCAGTTTGATCAGCCACGGTCACATTGATATGATGGTTATAATCCAGTTCATCTACATGAGTCATTATGATCACTGTCTACATGCAGAGTCGGTAGTCTTTAGATAATGGCAGACTATATCATAGTTTTTGGGGGATGATTGCGGTGGCTGCATTTGTTTGCTTCCCATTTGTGTATCGATAATATCCAACATTTGTGAGCGCCTCGTCACTCATAACAAAAGGAGGGGAATAAGCAAAAGGTAAACGGATAAACTATTAATGACCGTGTAAAATATTTCTACAGTTCAGGTGTTGAGAAATATCCATGTGAGTTTTTGGCCAGCCTTGCTTTTATTCTGCATGATGCTTTGTTTTGAGAAAAATGCATCCTAACCCAAGGTATGTTTTATATTATTTTCCTGAGGGAGCTCCTCTCCTATCTTTCACTCTCTCCCTCTCTTCCTCTCTTTGTGTCCTTGGAGCTCGTCACCTCTGACCCTAAATCTTCTTTTTGTTTTATTTTTTGGTAAACCTTCTGGATTTTCTACATTCATAACATTTTGTAGACAGCAATATGAGATGTGATTGAAAATGGAATATGTGCAATGTTGATTAAAGAAAAATATAATATATTCAATAAAAATTCAGAAACAGAATTGTTTTTACATGTGCTTTTTTTAACTGCTGATTGCCTGCATGTAGCTGTTTTAACATCATGAAGGTCATTACTAAAATGGCATCTCACTTCTCACTGTATTATATGTTTATTTGTCAGGATGGGGTCCACTGTTTTGTTTGCTGGTTGTTTAACTATTTACATACATTGCTTGTGTTCCTAAGACAGAATCAGCTCTGTCAGCAGGGGCCGAGTATTACAGTGACATATTGTTTTCATCCACAGCGGCCTTTTATGGTGGGTGCTTCTGAAACTCGATGCCATAGCCGTTCATGTTCGACACCGTTTAAATATTTTAAATGGGTCCGTTGTGGTGCAATCACTTGACTCCTGGACAGACACCAGTTCATCCATCAAGCTGCTGATAGACACGCAGTAGCCAGGTTGTGCTCTGCCTCCTCGCTGCAAAACACAAAGTCCTAAGAGGCTGCAGCCGGTTCACCTTCAACCAAAAGCTCCAAGAGAAAAAGCTACAACAAAAAACGTTTGCTCCAGAAAAATGTAAAAAACTAAAAGGAATTTGTCATGAGTTTACTGTGCATGAAAGCAACCCTGAAACGTCGACGTATGACTCTTGGATCAGGTCACGGTAAATACATTTAGACCAGCGTTATATATAGTAGCTCACCCTTTACAGCGCTCTTCACAAAATAATACGAGTTACGCAGGGTCTATACTACACAAGCACAGAGTCATGTGCACACATTCACAGAGCAACCTCAAACAAAAACAAGCACCAAACACCCAGACCAACTCATTCAGATGAATGCTTTGTCATCGTGAGCGAACCTGAAGAAGCAGTGATGCAGAATGTGCCATTGGCTGTTTTGCTCCGGTGGTTGTATTCACATAAACTATGAATGTGAACAAATAAGCAAGACTGAGAAAATTGCACAACATTTTGTTACATGTTCCTACAGTCTTAAAATATGTGTCTTTGACAAAAGTATTATTTGTGAACTGAGTTCAATTAAGCTTCCCTTGGTTTGTGTGAGTATATATTGTTGAACCCCGAGTGAGGAGTGAAAAACAAATCTCCCAGAATGCACAGCTGCATCAGAGGCACAATTCCCATTTCATGTGATGTGTTGCATTGTTACTGGTGTTGTGATTTAAATTGTACTTTAATTCTAAATGTTTGTGTAGAAATGAGAAAATGTGTTAGACCAGGGGGGTAATTGTGTGCAAAAGTGTTTCATTGTGCTCCAAATATAAGTGCATAACTAGCTGGCTAGCTCAGAATAAAAGGTGGGGTATGTAATTTATTTCAGAGACACTTTTTGTTATATTCCATGGAATGCTCTTAACATCCCGATAGCAATGAATACATGAAATGCTTTGACAAAAAATACATACAAAAATGTCATCTGTGGAAGCCGTAGCGCTGTAAAAAGCACGACCAATCATCTGAGCCGGCCCGGCTAAAATAACTGGATGGCCTACCTGCCTGTCAGCCTTCCATCTGTGCACAAACTTATCTCGTGCCCTCATTGGTCATGTGCGCGTTTGTGTGTGTTGGAGGAGGGGCTCTGTGAGGAAGTGGCAGATTTCTTCCGGCTGTGTATTTTCAAATTCTAGCGCACTCGAGCTGGTTTCTCCAAAATTACCTACCCCACCTTTAAGAGTATTAGTACAAACAGACTCAAAATTAAAAAGTATATGCAAAGTTTGCTATTTGGAAAAAAAGTTTCAGTATGAAGAATTGAATTATGTTTCTAAACTGAATTTGTTTGCGTTAAAACATGTATTTGTAGAATTATAAACTTAAAGTACAGGCAGAGAGAAAAATGAAGTCAGAGTGCTGTGACAGCAGCGTCTCCGCTACACACGTGCTCCTGCTGCCAACGTCACCTGCTGTCTTCCAAGAAAATACCCCATCACTCAGAGGTGTAAGGCAACACCCAACAGGGAACAATATCTCGCCACATGGTCAGAGGCTGGCCTCATACATTCATGCCAGTGAATTTGGCGTTCACCGTTTCCCCTCTGCAAGGAAACCCAACGCTGCTGTACTGCTGTTATATTGCCCCTGAAACCCAATCGCCCAAATCCCAAAAGCTACCTGCCCGCTCCGTTGCAAACAGCCCTCCTGTCTCAGGGTGGAGTTGTCAGCCACAATTGTGCTTGCTGCTATGGACAAACTGTTCTTTTATATCCAGAAAATGTCAGGAGGCCTTCTGCCAGACCAATGCAGCATGACTAAGGCCAGTGACCGCCCCAGGGGAACATTTACCAGCTTCTGCACTTAGATCCAGTGGCGCTGACCTTGGACTTGCTCCCCTGGCCAACGCCTTTCACTCTCCATTTATTACATTTGACAGTCAACGTCATTGGATAGATGTGTTGTCAAGGATAGCTATAGCATTTCACAGGTTTGCTGTAATATTGATATACTGTATGTCCAAGAGGATTTATGGAGACTTGAAGGAAAACAATTAAGATGTAGAGATAGCGATAACAATTGAACGAAAATTAAGATGGATGTATGATGAATTGACAGGTAAACTTACTAAATGCATACATCATTATAACAGGCACTAAAACAACTTGATAAAGAGACTAGAAAAAACAGCATCAGAATTCAAGTCAAGCAAGTTACATCAAAACATCAGTGATTTCCACTGGAGTTATCTCACAGCCCAACAGCTGCTTTGAAGTCGGGAGGCTCAAGCAGCTTGTTAGTTTTCAAATCTATCTGAGAAGAAATCAGTGTTTGGGTTGTCAGGATAAGGTGTTATTAATCTGATAAGACTGCTGAGTGTGAATTCGATCCAATGTGCTTCATTTCTCCCAGCTTACCCACAAACAGTGAAGAAGGGGAAGCTGTCAGATGTTTTTTTTTGGTTCAACAATTAGCGTCACATCAACATGTTAAAGCCGCTTGAATGTAGCCTATAGGCTTTTGACAGTATAAGCTCTGAATTGAGGTTCAATATTTTCAAAAGGACAGAAAGTACCAGCTGTCAAAATATCAAATCTGTGATGGTCTGAGCTGCACGGCACCCAAAATAGAGCTGTTGACCAATCAACATCAATCTCCGACACTTCAAGGTGTGAAAATGGATGGACAGAGGGTCATGGGTTGAAGTATCCAAAAGAGGCCCAGGTCTGGTCTGGCATTTCAGTGTCTGGGCCCCCGACGGTGTGTAAGTGTATCCTTGCTGCTCCCTCTCCAAGGTAAAGTGGAGGAGAGTCTATTTCTGTATGGAGACCCAAAAAAAGCGTTTTCTCTGCTCCAAATTCCAAACAGGATATTTAGTGTGTCCTTTTCCGACTCGTTCATCCTTCCACTGCGGGCCAGACGGAGCGCTTCCCTGTCACTGCTCTCTCAGACAGTGATGCATGATGGACCGAAGTGGTCGCACAGCTGGGTCACAGCTGAGCACATCGTTGCTCCGATACATTCGGGAACAACAGCTCAATTCATCCTGTTGCAGATTGTGCGGGTAAGTCATCACCATTTAGTCAGAGTAGCTCGATCTCAAATTGATACCGCTTGAGAAGAGAAAAGAATTGAGGCGGTGATCTCACTGACATCTGAATTAGTCATGTGATCGTTCTCGCTCTGCTCGTCTGCAGGAGATCAATTGAAATGTATTCCTCAAACTCACGAGGAGGCAGAGAGGCGGGTGGTAACTTAGGAAGTGAGGATTGTTTCAGTGTTGAAAAGCACTTGGTGAGGTGTGTGAAGGGAAATTTCAGTTTGTTGTCATGGTAACAGGCAGTGTGGTCCACAGCAGAAAACCCATCCCTAGCATAGAGGCTCGATCAGGATCCAGTGGCTCCTCGCAGCACAGCTCCTCTCCTCCATTTTGAACATAAGAACGCCGGTTGTGTTACAAATGTTTAATGATTCGTAAAGCTCCGAATCATACGAAGTATACAGATCAGCAGAGCTTAAGAGAAACAGGCAGAGTTTCATATGTAGCGTGGGGCTGTAGTACTATCTGTGTGAATGTAGGCTTCATAAATGTGAGGCGAGTCACTGCATTGTTGTGGGGAGCGTGAGGAAGACGTTTCTTTTCATGGTGTGCAGGATTTCAAGGCAACCATGCGTTAAGGTGAGAGAGAAAAAATGTCAACAACAGTAACATTTACTGTAAGTGTGATACCAAACAAAGACAGAATCTGAGGAATAAAGCAACATAAAGAAGATTTTAACACTGTTCGGTAGTTCTCGAATATTTTCAGTGATTTGTAAATGTAGTTAACTTGTCAAAATGTTGTATTCTGATTACAGATCTGCAAGAAATATTGTCCTCAAGCCATTTGAAGTGTGGCAGTGGACAGTTCTGCAGAAAAACCCGTGTCTCTGCAGGGCCTGATCATTCCTACAGTACTAAAATCACCAGGACCTTTATCTTGATTATTCTTGCTTTTTGCAGGGTTTTGTAACTTGTTCTGTAAAGATAATAGAAGTGAAAAAAAACAATGAATGTATACAAGAGTATATCCACTAGTTGGGAGTACTGTAGGTCTGTACAGGATTGACGAGAGGTGATTAGTAAACTTGAAGGCATACTTAACGTTACCTTGATTACATGACTTTAGTTTCCATATGACTCAGTGTTTCTGTTTTATGAAGATGCTTCATTATGGTCTTAACCCTCTGGAGTCTAAGGGTATTTTCTCGATTTTTAGATGTTTTCTTAAATCACCTTTTAAATGTATTTCTTCTAAAATGGCACCCATGTGTTACATATCAAAATGTTCAGGACAGTCTCTAGTATTGCTATATATGCAAATTACTCACCTTAGAGCACTGTTTGATGAGATAAGTAGCTCAAAAGCTTAAAATTTGACATCCGATTTTCGGAAAATCTTCAAAACTCTTGTGAAAACACAAATTTACTCATGTGATCGAATTGTTTTGGTGTTTTAGATTTGGTTACCAAAGTCTTAGGATTACAAAAGTAGTGAAATATTTGAATTACACTGTATATAAATGTGTTATTCATGTCTAAAATGAAATTTTATAAATTCGCATTCTGAGTAAAACAGCTGTCAATCACTCTACTTTCACCACAGCAGGGACTGAGATATATCAGGACTGAATAATGACTTCATATTACATAACAAGGTTCATGTGATGTGTAAAAAAAACAGAATTGAGCATTAGAACTTTTTTTTTCAACCAACAATTTATTATAATACCAACAATGTATATAAATATAACTGCAAAATCTCACTATTTACAATATTGAACATCAGAACTTTTTTTCCTTCAACCAACTATTCATTATACACTGACAAAATGATCCTTCCTCCAGTAGTCCAATATATTGTCCAGTTTCAGCAGCCCCATGTATTTATAGAAATCCTCTACAGTCAAGTCAGTCCATTTGTAGGTTTTACCCTTTCCCATCTCCTGTGCAGCCCGCTTGTTTGTGTTGGTACAGAGTGTCTGTACTGTTAGTGCACTGAAGAACAGCTTGAACAGGTCAAGGGGTTTGTTTGATACTGTTGAGCTGAGCTGTGGCCCGGGTGTGCGAGCAGGTTGAAACCTGGAGACAGGGGGAGCAGTGTCAGGGTCTTCGCCTGTCTTCCAAGACAGTGGAGCTGGCTGCTGTGCAGGTGGGGGTGATGGTGCATGGGCAGCTGGTGGCTGTGTGGGAGGTACGTGTGCTCTACGAGACCTCTTTGCTGTCCGGGTTGATGGTGATGGCTGTGGCTGTGGTGGAGCTGAGGTGTATCTTGACCTCGTCGCAGGCAGAGATGGAGGCAGCTGTCGTGATGCTGGTCAGCTAGTGCTTGGTGGGGATGGCAGTGGTGAAGGCCCTTGATCCATGGTAGATCTCAACATGGTGGCAGGCACAGCTGGAGGCTCCTGGATAAATGTCATCTGTGGGCAGCTAGGCCCAGGCAGCTGTGAAACCTCTCTGTAAAACAAATAAAAATTGTGGGACAATAATTATTACGAAGTTCAACACACACACACACACACACACACACACACACACACACACACACACACACACACACACACACACACACACACACACACACACACACACACACACACACACACACACACACACACACACACACACACACACACACACACACACACACACACACACACACACACACACACACACACACACACACACACACACACACACACACATTAAATATCTCCGTTGTGGGACAAATAAAGGATTATCTCATGCATCTACACATGTAACCTTACTTATACACACCAAAATAACGTTTACACATAAAGTTTATCACAGACACACATGTAAATAAGTCTATGACAAAGTCTCATCTGTACAACAGTATGATCAAATAAAATACATGTCTATAAATGTCTCCGTTGTGGGACGAATAAAGGATTATTTTTATTCATCTACACATGTAACCTTACTTATACATGCCAAAATAACGTTTACACATAAATAACATTTACACAGAGTAAACGTTTACTAATCAAGAGTCTATTTTGTCCCGAGAAAAAGTTCATGAGGGGAAAATAAAAAGGTTGATAAATCCATTGTTCATTTTCGCGGTACTCCTCACAAAATGGCAAATGCACTACAAGTTATATTTACACTTACCCATCCTCAAATGGATCCCTGCTGTCCCTGTATTCTTCTTCTTCAGAAGAGTCGAAGCCTTCAGGTTCTGATGAGTAGTGATGGCAGTTTGACACTGAAGCTTCGAACGGAGCTTCAACCCTGGACTTCCTATTCCATAGAAGCAGTGCTTCGAAGCTTGCTTCAAATCACGTGACATATGACGTCCGAAGCAGCAACGGCTTCAAATCACGTGACATGTGACGTCCGAAGCAGCAACTGCTTCATTTCCTGAATGAATCACTTGACTGGTTCACGGTCTATTCACGCGATTCAATGCACTGCCTCGTCTCGATTCTGACAGGTGACAGGTTGAAACAGTTTCGAATTTGAGCGCTTCAACACTTTATGACCGCTCTAAACAATGCGCAATGTGTGGGTTGTTGTCGTAGTTTGCGTTGTTGCTCTTGAGTTGTTGTTGGTATTGCATTTGATATCATTATAGAGCAAGCCAGGAAGAAAGATAGGTCGTTCTGGCTCGGGAAACACTTCGAAATGTGGAGAAGTTGTGAACAAAAAGACAGTTATAAGTAATATAAAAACAGTTACATATTTCAAGGAATAGATAGCCCAGTGGGGAGAGCCGGCGGCCCGAATGCGGCGATGTCCTCCGCGCAGCTGGTTCAAAGCCCGGAATGGATGTATTTTAATCATTGCTTTTCAACTTTAATAACTGATAAAAGGCCCTCTCCTCCCAACATTTTTTCCAGCACTCTCTAGTCTCTTCTCAATAACCCAATACACACAATTATCAATCTTTAATTGCAAATAGAACATGATATTCAATTCAGTCTTAGTGTGTGTGTGCATCGAATATTTTTCAAGGCAAAGATACGTTAAACCCACTGCAGCCTTGCACTTCGACAGGAGAGGTCGCTGTAACTGAAGCTTCGAGAAATGAACCTATTTCCGACACAATTGTCCAAGTGGTTCGACGCTTCATTCAAAGCTTCATTTTGCCATCACTACTGATGAGCCATCTTCTTCACTGCCGCTCGCGAAAATAAAATCCAGCGCGTCCGCAACGGTAAAGTTCCTTCGAGACATTTTCTCTATCTTCTTCACAGACTAAAAGACTGAAACTGATGGGAAACACCTGCTATATGTTTTTTTATTGGTGTGTAGGTCCTTAGATTTCTAGAGTGTCCATTGGTCATTTCAGACCGACATGGCGGCCGAGATGTCCTTGACTGACACACAAATCCACCAATCACACACAGTATAACGCCGAATCAAGCTGCTTTGAGCGGCAATATTGGCTGGTGTGCCCTGGGTACAGTCTCACAGGAGATACTCTTGAAAAGCTACGATTCTAGCGATTCCGCAGATATCTGAATCATATTTCTACTCCTTACAAGCGAAAATCTATGATTAAATACGTAAATAAATGTGCACTTGGACGCGCCGGTGTTACCGTTTAACTGGTTACACCGGGGAACTCGTTACGTTACGTTAACGGTAGGAATGGGGCGTGTACTTTGAGGAGCCTTGTCGAATAACCAGGAAATACACATTTCGATCGCTTCTTTTGTTGTTTACATTTATCTTTTGGTATATTTGGCTCCATAGGAACACTTTGATGCACATTCAGTACCAGTGTGTGAGGTTGCGATGCCGATATCCGGACGCGTAGCTACAGCGAGGACTACAAAATGACAATGAGGTGACTGGGGATGTCTGTTCAAAACATTGCAAACGTGAATAAATCATTTCAAATATGTATTTGTCTCCGACTTTCATGTGTACATCGTTGTTAATGTGATGTTTAGTAGCTTTGATAGCTGTCCATACCTCCAGACAGCCTAAAAATAAGACACAAGTTGTTTACTCACAGCCCGAATGCAGCATCGAGATCCGTGGCCAGCTGTGATCCTCTCCGATTAACTTGTGACAGGACTTCTTTAGCTATTCTCCAGCTAGCAAGGTTTTTATTAAATACCTCCATTCCTCTCATCACAACAAGACTCTACACTGTGCAGAAAAAAACCAACATAAATGAAAATAACCTTGCTGGATAGCTTGACATCAAGCATGCTCATTTCTGACGTGGAGCTAATCTGAAGTAAACATTGAATACTGCTTTCTATTCCTCCATTTTGTGACTGTGTAACTCCCCCTCTTGGATATCAGCATGTGAAGGACACTGTTCAGGAACTAGTTGATGCTCTGTATGTGATTACTACTTCCATTCTGGAGAGGATCACAGACACATGGATCCTGAGGTTGAAGCTCAAACTGGTGAAAAGTGATATTTTTCCAACAATTTCCAATAAATGTTATTCTGAAACATAACTATCACTGTTGTCTTTCCTTCTATAACACTGATGTAGGCCAAGAAAAACGTTGCATTGCATAATATCTAAACTTACATTTGGCACTTTAAATGTAGCCAAAAATATGTGAAGCTTGCACTTAGCCCACCAAAAAGTGCATAGTTGCAACTTAGTTAGTTAAGCATTTTATATCAGTGGGTCCTAATGGTGCAAGACGGGGAATTAAGGCAGACATAATTGCTTAAACATATAGGCTTAACCCTTTAATTGGCAGACCAAGAAAAAAATCTATGGAAAAAGTATTTGTTTGCATTTTTTTTATCAAATGGGACACAAACTACTTTTGTTTTTACTGTCTACACAGTTTTGTTTTTATGAGCCTCAACCAACTGGTCGTGCTGGCATTTTATGGTAAAAGTGCATTTTCAACAATCATCATCTACAGTATTTGTATGCATCAAACTCAAATAAATGTTTTTCTTTTATGGAAAATGAGCAATATACCAGATATATTCATACAAGATAATAAAGGATAATTGTCAACAATTTTCTTTTTTTCAAGCCATCAGCATAAATATCGTGGATCATAAAATCCATCAGTTGTTTAAGAACTCCTGAATCCATTCCCTCTTGGTTAGCCCTAACATAACATATTCTCACACTCACACACACACACACAGCCGATCTTTCTCTATGTCTATCTCTACAGTATCTCTATCTATGTCTCTATCGCTATCTCTCTCTCTCGCTATAATCACAAACCAAGAAAGTTGTGACACTTCCGCCGGTTTATATAGCCTAGACAATGTAGGATATAAATAAATATAAATATATATAGCATGTATATATATATATATATATATATATATATATATATATATATATGTATATACATATATATAAAATAACAATTTCATTATATGGATTCAACGTGTGCCCCCCCGCTGGACTTGTCTGTGGTTTAGCCGTTACTGTGACATCAGTATCAGCCATGGAAGATAGTTTGTTTGTTTCATTCTAAGCTATCCAGCAAGGTTATTTTCATTTATGTTGTTTTTTTTCTGCACAGTGTAGAGTCTTGTTGTGATGAGAGGGATGTTGGTATTTAATAAAAACCTTGCTCGCTGGAGAATAGCTAAAGAAGTCCTGTCACAAGTTAATCGGAGAGGATCACAGCTGGCCACGGATCTCGATGCTGCATTCGGGCTGTGAGTAAACAACTTGTGTCTTACTTTTAGGCTGTCTGGAGGTATGGACAGCTATCAAAGCTACTAAACATCACATTAACAACGATGTACAAATGAAAGTCGGAGACAAATACATATTTGAAATGATTTATTCACGTTTGCAATGTTTTGAACAGACATCCCCAGTCACCTCATAGTCATTTTGTAGTCCTCGCTGTAGCTACGCGTCCGGATATCGGCATCGCAACCTCACACACTGGTACTGAATGTGCATCAAAGTGTTCCTATGGAGCCAAATATACCAAAAGATAAATGTAAACAACAAAAGAAGCACTCGAAATGTGTATTTCGTGGTTATTCGACAATGGCTCCTCAAAGTACACGCCCCATTCCTACCGTTAACGTAACGTAACGAGTTCCCCGGTGTAACCAGTTAAACGGTAACACCGGCGCGTCCACCGACTCCAGAGGGTTTTAAAGTTGGATTTATTTATTTTGTAATAGGAAAATGTTCTAAAATTGGCAATGTATTTTTTGTATAGCCCTGAAATAAAAGTTGTTTTTCTCACTTCCACGTGCCACAAATAAAAATGGCCCATCTGTCCTTTAAAGGTATAATTCAGAAATGTTTCGAAAGCCAGAATACTCTCTATTTGTTTCAATGAAAATATTAGTTATAGAAACAAGATCCACTTTGGTCTAATTTCAAATGATTTTAGCTTATTGTTGTAATTTCATCTCTGTTTAATTACAATATTTGTATTCAGAAAAGTTAGTTCTGAATGAAAAAGATTAAAGTAAGAGTGACGCATTAGCACAGTGATAAGCATTAAACCACAGTAAATGAACCCTTAGTTTACCCCACCTTTTGCCCTAAAAAGGATAAGTGGATAAAAATGATGGATACAAACGAACCTCACAGTCACACAAGTGACAAATATAAAGTCTTGACATTTAAGGCTGGAAAATGGAAAGTAACCTGGCAACTGTAAGGATTAATATTAAGGTTAGGATGGGGATTAAAATGTGGAATTAGGAAAAGACAGGGGTTTAGGTTACGGTTTATATTGAGTGCCAGTGGGGGTCGTAAGAAGTGTAAGACAAATGTGTGTGTGTGTGTTTCACGGAGGAAGAGACATCCTATCAAAAAGCAGGAACGCCGCCTTGTTTGTCTACAAAGATCCTGTGTGGGATCTGAAACTCCACTTTGAATCAGACAGATTTCCGAGTTCCCTTTGAATGTAGCAAACAGAGAGTGAAAGACACCTGCACACACTTTTTCCTTCAAGGTACACACCAGAAAAACAGACTTGACGTTCCTCTCCTCTGCCTCAGTCACACACACACACATAAGAAGAGAGTGAGAGTGAGTGAAGAAAGCAGCATATGCCTGCCATTCACTCCTGCCTGTAATCCCCAGCGCATCCACAGCTGTAAACTGTCAGGAGTCTGCTTTGATTGTCTTTGCGCGTTTGAGCATGAAGCCACACGTCTCCCTTTCCTTCAAGAAAACCGATCTAAAATTAGATTGACCTTTTTAAATCTTGTTCTTCCAGGCACTAAAATAGAAATCAAATGGCTTGCAGATAAACAAAAGCCTTCCCCCATTCTGAACATCACACAGTCTGCGCCTGGGAGCTCAGGCTTTGCATAAAATGAGCATTGATACATTTAGCAGTGCTTACGTAACTCACGCTCAGTTTGAATCTTACTGATGAGGCAGAAAAAGACGTTGATTTCACTCCAGCTTCCATCTGCTCAAAATGTTTTGCGGTAAAGCCGCAAACATGCAGCAGCAGTGACAGCGGCGCTTGACAGGGAGCAGGCACAGGAGTCCCTAAGCTGAAAATGCCACCCTGTGAAGGTAATGTTATAGAAGGGTTTGTCAGAAGTGAACCCCCCTCCCCTCCTCTTCGCAAACCTGCAAAGGCTCCACATGAATATCCACATCCAAAAACCTCAGAGAAGCTGTCAGTCTATTTTGGTGTTACCTGTGTTCAACTTTCACTATGTAGACTAAAAGCTTCTGGTCGAGATTTTTCCTAAAATAAAAAAAGGGAGTGCCCTATTTTAATATTCAAAGAATCGACACCAAAGAGTAGTTGTTTTACAAATATCTCTGGCAGTAAAAAGAATAAACCCTGTCAGTGTGCAGGATGTGTTATTTTCTCTTCACTGCGTTTGGAGGCAAGAAACGCTCAGATGCACCGAAGCATGATGGTAAGAGATACCATCAGAGAGTGCGTAAGCCGAGGAGAAACCACTCTCCTTCACTTCGATTGGACAATTCTGTATCAATTTGAATAGCACAGTCACAGGCCCATCTATTGTATTAATTCAAGAGAGAGGTGATGCATTTCAGAGGGCAGACGGGGAAATAAACAGCAGCGCAGCAAAGCGAATGTCAATTCATCTCATCACCGGGAAGCAATTACCTCTCTGTAGACTGTAGCTGCTTCTCTGCTCCACAGAAACATCCACAGGACTTTAAGGGAGAACATACTGAAGGCCTGCACACAATCTCTTCCAATTCTCCCCCGGCAAAATGACCATTCAGCCATGCCAAATGTGGATCAGGAGCGAGAGAGAGATGAGCAAATCACAGGCAAAAGGAATTCTGGGTAATACAATGCCAGTGATAAGCCTTTAGATACCCCGTCCATTTTGTTCAACATGAGCAGACGCTAGGATGGTTGTAGGTGGAGAGAACGGTCTCTCCACTGCTACTCCTGATGATGCAACAACAACAACATAAGGAGCCACGCTCCTCTGAGAGATATTTGGTTAAAAAGAACACAATGGTGCTCTAGGAGGAGATTCAGGTGATAAGGTGGGGGGGGCTACCTTGGTTGGTGATTGGCTAATGGTTACACAAGCCAAAAAATCGTTATGACATCATAAAGTGGCCAAAATCTGATCAGCTCATTTTCAGTTAACGCGTTAATAACGCGTTAACGCAAAAAAAAATGAACGCCACTAATTATTTTAACGCGATTAACGCATGTGTATTTTTTTTCCTCGGCCCCGTAGCTTCAGAGCGCATCGAGTTTAAAATACCATCAACAAGCTGATGCTGACAGCCCCGCTCCTGCCGCCCGCTTGTGGCAGACCACACTTCCACGCTCACCGGCTGGCACCGACTGGCTATTGGGAGGACCGGGAGGGTGTGTGTATGTGTGGCCCGAGCGAGCGAGAGAGAGACCTTACGTGCATTGTTGTTGTTGTTAGCATCTGGTGCTAGCTAGCTGTGCTAATGGATATGGAGCTGTTTAAATGAAAACAGAGGAGCGACATTGCGCCACAACTGCGCCGAGCACTTGACTTTATGCAGGAAGCCAGACAGTGGGACATTGTACGAAGAGTCAGCACACTCAGCACGGATAGTGCGCAACATGATTGCAGCGTCCAGGCAGCTCCCGTTCGAGCATATGCCTTGAGTTGCACATAGCTCCAACGATACATCTCTCACACACACACACACACACACACACACACACACACACACACACACACACACACACACACACACACACACACACACACACACACACACACACACACACACACACACACACACACACACACACACACACACACACACACACACACACACACACACACACACACACACACACACACACACACACACACACACGTTGTATTATTGAATGAGAGAGGTTCCAGGTTGAATTGAGGCGAATATTTTTAATGTTCAGAGGTTGTTGTGTTTAATATTCATGAGAATATTTGTCATTGTTCAAATGATAATAAACATTAGCATAAAGCATATTTGTCCACTCATATGTTGATATTAAAAACTTGAAAAATATTCCTCTAAGGTACATTTAGAACAGATCAAAAATGTGCGATTAATTTGCGATTAACTATGGACAATCATGCGATTAATCGCGATTAAATATTTTAATCGACTGACAGCCCTAGTTTTTATATAAATGGATCAGGACAAAAAGAGAGAGAATCTTTTTTCCTGAAACTTTCAGAATCTCTTTACACAGAGGGGACACATGCTGATGTATACAAGACAGGTAAAAGGGGATTTTGCATAATAAGAGACCTTTAAGATGTGTGGATGGAGTAGAATTAACTGATACCATGGGACAGCGTGCAACAACTTAGCATCACTTATCAATATTACTAGTACTTGTGCTGTTGGGTTATGTACAGGAGGACAGGTGTGTTTTTTCCAAACCGGTTTCTAATTGGACTTTCTGAAACAGCATAGATACGGACATTAAGTGAGAGGGGGATGGTAACAAAGTATTCATTCCCAACTTGGAACGCTGTGGAGACTTTGACAACCCATATATTTTAAATACCAATGGTGAAACCATTTCCTGACTATTAAATAAGTAAAACCGGATATTAATGGTCATCTGGAAAATCTTTGCTGTTTTCAGCTTCAAATTTGATGTTTTCAGCTTCAAACATTTAAAGATTTGCAAAGTTTTATATTATTGTAAACTGAAAACATTTGTGTTTTGGTGCATTTCAATATGTCACCTTGACAGTGGGTAATTTTCTGCTGTTAATTTTAAATACAAATGCATTTTGGAATTGATTAATTCCTTCATTTGGACTGCAGCATTTTGCAAAGAAATACAGATACATTATCAAAATCATATTGAACAAAATAATAAAAGCTTTAAAAAAAAGTATTGCCTAGACTCCAGATGAGTCATAGATTATAAAAACATCGTTAATCATGTATCACCAATTGCATTTTAGTGAGATGTCAATATGTTAAAACAGTAAACACAGATTGCATTATTTATACACTCACAGTCCTGAACTTTTCAGATAAACTTGATTCCACGCAGAGATGCAGTGTCAAGCAGCCACTGCAACTTCCTTATTCTGGATGAGAAGTGAAGGACGAGGTATGTCAAACCAAGACAGATGGGAAGCACAGTCCCTTAAGCCCACTTTACTAATTAAGGTCTAATGATATGTGATGTAGAACCCCCTCCCCAAGCTATTTTTCACCACATGTTTGGGTACATAACACTCACGACCTCTGGCTTCCACAGATGCTGTTTCTGAAAGGCACGAGGTGGCCTTTTGCTCTGTTTACTCGCTGCATGTAGACGACGGAGAGAATTTTAAATGAACTCATGCTCTCGGCTTTGCACGGTGTCGATGAATGGTTAATGTCCCATCTGCACTTACTACGGGTCAGTCCAGATCTTCTCCTGTTATCACATTGCTCCTATAAAATGTCAACAGGCCTTTCACTGAAACACTTGAGATGGTTCGAGTTTCAGGGGAGCTTTCTTTTCAACGCCAGGTATTTTTAAATGCACACCAAAGCACCAATTACCAGGAGGAATTACCTAAATCAGCTTTTATCGATTGAGATGTTGACATGGTTCAAAATAAAGCGGTTTATTTAATAACACAATTTTCATGGATCAATTAAATAAATAGGGGTACAAGTCAATTCAACAGTCACTTCCTCTTCTAAAAACAAAAAAGTATTGTCTTGCATGTCAAAAGTTGGCTGAGGCACAGTTACAACATCCATCTAGACATACAGGGACTGAAAGCGATCAGGCTCAAGAGATTAGGTTGGTCAAAGTGTCTTCATAAATAACACACCAGATGGAGGTGAAGAGTGGCGTTCCCTCCACTGTTTAGAAGTTAAGTGGGAAGTTATTTTGGGGGTACTTAAATCAAAAGTCCCTTAATATTTCTGCAAAACAATGGCAGGTGACCGGCAGTTGGAGTTCTTCCAAGGCTTGCAAAAGAATAGGACTGTTGAATGAGTTCACAAATATTTGGTTATTTGAAGTAAGAGGAACAAACAAGTGTAATTAAAAGGGAAGTGAAAAGGCACATTTTTTAAACAAGCACTGGGCTCATTAGAGTGTAAACAATAAACATAAGGTAAAGATTGCACAATTGGAAATCTAATAAATCATTCGGCATTTTAAACTAGTTCACTTTCCGATTCTAGGTCATTTTAGGGTAACTATGGTAACTATGGTTATGTATTTTCCCCCAAAATCAGATTATTTCTCAGAAACAAAGGTTAAATAATTCAAATATAAAGCCACAACATAAACCTAGAGGATTGTTAAATTGTCCAGTTTATTGTCTTTGTTGAGGATCATTTGGGATGTAATTTTAAAGCAAATTATGAATTAGTATGGGAAGAACAACCCTGAGTTTATTATTGAGTATGTACAACAGCACGGCAAAAATAAAATGTTAGATTAAATCACTTTTGTAATATGTTTAGTCAGTTAAACCCATGATTATTTTCCCAAGAGACAGTTAACTTTGTGAGCACCAACTATAGCCACACTGTTGCTATGGATACCTGCAGTTCTATATACTCTTAATAAACTATGTTTGGTGTTAACAATGTTTTAAGTGTTTTATTTTTATAATGTTTTACCAGAAAACTTCGAGCCAACCACAAACAAGTATTGTAAGCAGCAACTACGGCTGCTGGAGGGGCTTTGTCACTAAAGCTAACAGAATTTTTAGGACAAAATTGGATTATAAAAAAACCCACACTGAATTTGCTGTTAAACACTCCCCTGTAATATTCAGTAGTATTTCTAATTTCACTAAATCTATGCACAGGATTGTATCCTTGGCACACATTTGTCAAGAACATCTTGGACGAAAAGTTAGAAGTGCTGAAATATGAATGTTTATAAATGATCCACTGTGTACCAAATCACTAATGCAGAAGCTGCAACAGAGAGCAGATGAAAGGCTGACAGCAGAGTATGACTGCTGAGAGGCTTCTGGGAGAGAGAAGCAGGGAGAGGGAACAGAATAGAGTCCCTAAAACATCCTAACTGTTAACAAAATAAAGCCTAATACAAACACCTGATCTTTGTTTGTCCCTTGATATGATTCCTCCCTAAACTTAGCAGGCAGCAACTCCAGTAATACATCAAGTGTAAGCATCTCTCCCAATGAGAGCCAGACTGATAAACTGGCCGTGCTGATATAGGAAAAATTGACATTTCAATACCAGTGTATAAGTCAACCAAAAAGATTCCCAGGTTGCAAATCATTTTAATGCAGATGAGTAGTTCTCCTTTGCAAAGATACCCCCTTCACCTTAAGGGAGTGTTTGGTTATAAAGCATGACAACAATACACAGGTGTCCCTTGGGCTGATCACAACAAAAGGTGCTGACATTGCCGATGTGTTTCCACAGAGAGAGTGGGCTGCCTTGGTGTTGCGCACCGCTGAAAATGATCACCAAGCACGCTCGAAGTTTAAAATATTTCAACTTTGACCACTTTTACCGGACCTTTTTGACATGCAACCAATCAGATGAAAGCTGAGTGAAGCGTTGCAAGCTAGCAAGGTAACAAACAAAACCTAACTGTTTTCACTGTGTATCATGTGAATTCAGCTTTAAATGTGCAGTTTCATCTCACAGCGTAAAGCCAAAGATGTTGCACTGAATGTTCATTCACATTCATCAGGAGGATGTGTCCCCAGCTGACCCAGAAAGCGACGCAGGTTCTGGTCCAGGCTCTCGTCATCTCACGCCTAGACTACTGCAACTCCCTCCTGGCTGGTCTACCTGCATGTGCCATCCGACCTCTGCAGCTCACCCAGAATGCAGCGGCTCGTCTGGTCTTCAACCTTCCTAAATTCTCCCACACCACTCCGCTCCTCCGCTCCCTTCACTGGCTTCCGGTAACTGCTAGAATCCACTTCAAGACACTGGTACTTGCTTACCATGCTGCGAATGGATCTGGCCCTTCCTACATCCAGGACATGGTTAAACCGTACACCCCAGCACGTGCACTCCGCTCTGCATCAACCAAACGGCTCGCTGCGCCCTCGCTGCGAAGGGGACCCAAGTTCCCATCAGCAAAAACACGTGGGTTTGCTGTCCTGGCTCCAAGATGGTGGAATGAGCTCCCCATTGACATCAGGACAGCAGATAGTTTGCACATCTTCCGGCGCAGACTGAAAACTCATCTCTTTCGACTCCACTTAGAGCGATAGAACTATTAACAAAGCACTTATACTAATAAAGGACTGGCTTACCTAAAGTCAGTTGAGTAGCACTTGAAATGTTTGGCTCTATGAAACCTGATGTACTTATATGATTCTGTTTTCTTCAAGTTTGTATTTTGTTGGTCGAACGCACTTATTGTAAGTCGCTTTGGATAAAAGCGTCAGCTAAATGCAATGTAATGTAATGTAATGTAATAAAGCAGTCTCTGTTGTTTGAAAATGTGGCAGAATCAGAACCACACCTTATGTGCAACGACGCCAACTCAGGACCTCAATGTCTTCAACTGCAGACCATCTAGGACCAGCCCCCAGCTGATGTTACAGTTGGTTTACAGAACAAAATCAATTCTGTAAAATGTTCAGAAAGTGTCTGAGTGAAGCTAAGTGTGGGGCGCCTCGTCCTAATCAGGGTCTTAACACAACTTGAGTGGGCAGCTGCTCACTTTGGATAATGTATTCTCTTTATGAATGAATCATTTGTGAGCATAAAATACATTTGTGTAGCCCTTGGCATGTGTAATCCTTATCCTGATAAATGTATTTTTTCCATCCTAAAGTGGTTTTCCATTAGGACCAGCCCACGGCAAACCTATGTAAAGACCATGCTGGTTAATCAGCACATTGATATGCAACACCTGTCAGGTGGATGGATTATCGTGGCATTGGATTATCTCAAATTTGAGAGCAATAAGTATTTTGTGGGCAAAGAAAAAGTCTTTCATTTCAACAAATGAAAAATGGAAGCAAAATCAAAAGCTTTCCTTTGAAATGTTTGCTTAGTGAATGAATCTTGATCACAGTTTTGAAAAAAGTTGAAGAAGGCACTATCAGCAGATGTATACAGTATGCATACCCCTTGAACTTTAAAAAACTTGAGCCGCTGAACCTTGAGTTCCTAAGGCCAATATCAGTATCAGTTGGAATTCACAAGAAAAATAGAATTCATCTTTGTTTTCAAAAAGCACAGCCCTCCACAGGATGAGGATCCAGGTGAGTCAGACACTTGTTAGCTATAAGCCCCATGCACACTTCTGCTGGGCGGGTCCCCTGCTCACAGGTCAACTGTTGGCACGGCATTCACCTGCAGCCTCCTGGAAAATAAACGACACCACAAACTACTCCGACTCCTTCAAACCTCTCAAAGCGTGTGCGACACTGCAAAACAGAGCTTTATTTCCTACAGTGTCAAACTCCAGCAGCTCAGGAGCTGTGAGGGACAGACAGCCCCCCTTTTCATGCTGACATCCCCCCCGCAGTGATAACAGAGACAGAGAGGATGTCATGCTCACAGTCATCCTCCCCTTGTTCAGACACAGTGGTGATACAAAAAGAGAGACCGAGACAGGCAGTGAGACAAAGACAGAGGGAGACAGGAACAGTGAGACAGGCAGAGACAGAGAGGGGGGGGAGGCGATGCAGTGAGCTGAACGCCCGCAGCGGACATGACCCTCCCCGTCTAGACACCAACACACAGCAAGTTCCCACTGGCTGCAAGCTTTACTTCATGCACATAAACAAAGGCAGGCATTCACTTGTTTAGCAATGCTAAGCTCTTCTTGCTGTGTGCACATCTAGTAGTAATTGTATTATTATTCATAACTTTGTGAATTGGTGCCCTTTAATCAATACAGTTATAAAACATTAAAAGCCCTCTATGTGGAGGGAAATTGGACTTTATCTTACAATATATACAACTTTTATGATAAATCAGCAAATCAATATATGGCAGTCAAGAGGAGTCTGTAACGACTGCAAATAAATCCATTAATTTAGGCAATACATCTCTCTCCCATACCATCCACTTCAGTCTACTGTTACTCAGAAAATGTTCCCATAAACCCCACAAATGTTTAATTACTTTGTTGTTTGTATGATTGTATTTGCCAGTTAACATGTTCTGCTGAAACACATTTCTGCTGCTGCAGTGACAGAACTTCCCCACAGGGATCAATAAAGTTTCAGCTCATCTTATCTTTCATGAATCTGTGCACAAGGGCAAGGCTAACATAACAGACACAATGATTGTGAAGCTGGGTACAGAGAGGTGACCTGGAGAGACTGCAGCTTTATGTTGTGTACTTTGTTTGTATACACATCATATGCATGCCACACGGTTAGGTTTGTCATCATTGGGAGAGATTTATATTGAATACATCTATGAAAAAAATATGAATTGCCAACTATATTCTTTCAATATCAATGGGCAATGCTGCTAAAATGGTGTCTTTGGTTTAAGCTACAACTTGTCATATTTGTATTTTTGGCAATCCTTATATGATATTTTTGTACACAGTCACAACATTTTGTAGATTGTTATCAAATCCACAGTTTTATCCTGTTTCCTAAAACCCCGCATTGGAAATTGAAAGGGACTACACATGAAATGCTCCTTACTGTATACTGTAATTGTCCATGGCATGGAAACAGGACAAAAAGGTTTTAGCCACTTTGGAAACATCATGGGCGCTGTAATGCTCATTCCAAATCGGTAAAATAATACGACTGGAAGGTTGAAAAACTGAAAAATTGCTTTGCATGAAAGTCCATGTTGTCATCTAAACAAATGAATTATTATCTGTACCGAGGTCCTTATAGGACAGCTCACAAAGAGCTACATTGTGTGGTTCAACCTTAGGTCAAAGCAACACCCAAGCTGTGTTCAGTTGTGTTTTGAGTAGAGTCAGACTAAGCAATGTTAGCATGCTAACTCAAATTGCAGTTATTTCACTGCCTCCCTTATGTTTCCCTCACCTCCTGTGTCTTCCATGTCCCCGGTTTGCATCAGTCTGTGTGTGTGTGTGTGTGTGTGTGTGTGTGTGTTGTGTGTGTGTTCAAGGTCTTTTCAAGAACTTTCTAGGCCCAATTCCCTCTCATTTGAGGATCCAACACAGCACAGTTTGAGTCACAGAACAAGGTTAATTGTTATAGCACTAAGATGTTTTTATAATGAGAAATTAAAGTCTTAACAGAGGCACCGATTGAAAAGAAAGAGAGGCTTGAATCTGTGAACACTTCTCAATGTGCTGTTACAGAGATGGCAGACTTAGTGCTCTCTCGTCTAAACTTTCACAAAACAGCAAAACGACATCTTTTCTAAATTGAGTGATAGTATTCTTCCTAGGTAGAGAATTTGTATACATTTGTCATGTAATAAAGGAGGATTCAAATCCAGTAAAGAAACAGTGAGGCTTACTGTACTTGCTTATTTACATGAGATTTCAATTAAAACATTGTCGGTTTTTCAAAACAATATTGATATAAAAAATGGAAAAGTACAAAAGAAAATTGATGAAAATAGAGGTGTGGCGTACTACTACAGTGTAGAATCCTGAACCGATTTGAAGTCATTCCACAATAAAGCTGCTTTGAAGAGATTTTAATTAAAAAACTGGTGAAAGAAACATTCTTATTAAACAGAGGTTGGATTCATATCCAATAAAAAGGGGTGTGTCCTGTGTCCAAGTGTAGTTACAATGCCGCATTGGAGTTACGAGCTCCCATGATATTGAAGCTACTGAGAAAATACAAGACTTGCTGCTGCGCAAAGTGTTTGAATCTGTTTTTATATGTGGGTTAGGATCAACTTTACAAAGTCTAGGGTTTAGATGTAAAAGTTTATAAGCTTTCGGTGTGTTCAAAGATGTTGATATAATGTAATGTAATTTCCAATTGTGTGTCAGACCACAAATGACGTAGCACCTCTATTTCAGGGGTCAAAAACAACAACTTAATAACAATAAAACAACAGTGAACATCTGGAAAATAACTTTTGCCCCAACATATTCTTTATTGTTCTGATTTAAGTTCTCCAAACAACAGCATGGCTGTTAACTCTGAGAGTGAGTCAGAATACTTCTTTAGACAACATGCATTATGGGGCAGGCTACTGCCCCAAACACATGTTGGCCTACCATGATTTCATTTCATTTTAGAGCTAATAAAGCCATTCATTTGGTTTTTTCATTCTTATGATATGTTCCCTAACATAGACAATATAGTGAAAGAGTAGTAGAATCATGATAAGAGTCATATCTCACTACTACTGTTTTACTATGACATAATACTGTTACCGCAACAAACAAATACATAAAGTGGTGTACATTCAAGGTCATATCACCCAGCTCTAATACCTTATATCTGCCATACCCCCTGATTCTATGAAATCAACAACATTGATTTGATTTATTTCAAATGTGTAAAACAATAATACAAAAATGTAACATGAGAATTATTATACAATACAAAATGAAGCAGTGTCAAATTGATATACAAAAATATTACTGATTCTAAGTTATGTATAAAAAAATGATCTACTTAATTACACGTCCGAAAAGCATAAACATAATGTTGTCTTTTACATAATGTTAACAGACACTACCAAACACCAATGGGTTCAGCTTTTCAATGAGCCCTACAGCACACCGTCCATGCGACAATAATTGCTTTAAACAATTTGATTTACTTCAGCATTTAACTATAAATAGCCTGAGGTGGTATCAAAAATGACCTGATTTTTATTGTGCAGGCTTACAATTTCTCAGCTGACAATTTATTTGATCAATGATGAAGAGGATTTAGCGAAGGCCAGTTGGATAAAGACTAATCGAGGAGTGCCAACCAAAATGAGTTGGCACACTACAGAAGTTATGAGGAGCGAGCTTCCAGCTGCCTTCTGCTCACTGCTATTGATCATCAGAACAGACAGACTGGCAGGAAGTGGAGATGCTGGGCTGGTCCGGGTCCCCGAACTGGCTCCTCTGAAGAATGCATGTCTGCTGCTTTATGCACAGACCGTCTAATGAGTTCTGGACCGACTCTGGTTATAATGAACTGTTTGTGTTCAAAGCTTCAGTCTTTTTCTATGTTTTCTTCTCACCTGGAGGGAGACTGCTCACTATTCAAATTACAATGCTTTATCTTGGAAGCATATCAACTCTAAAGGCAGTATGAATAATATACTGCACAATACATTGAATACATGTGTGTGACATAAAGCATAGAAATATAAATTGATTTAAAACAAAGGGGTACAATGAAATGAAAGTGCTGCTAAAGCCATCACTATGATGTAATGGACTTAAACATGGTTGTGTGATGTACTGCAAGGCATTGTAAGCTATGAAAATGAAAAGGTATCCATTACTCATCCCTGCTTTGTGGTACATATCAAGTATTTTGGGGTAAAAGTGGACGCACCGCACAATCTAACCCACCCTGCCTGCTATGGCTCTCCATGGACTGTTGTGGAGTTGTAAGTCAAAAGTTGCCCATTACCTCAAAAGTAGCCTTTTTCTTTTTGTATTGAGAAGCCGTTACACCCACCCACAATGTGACCACAGAGATCGTTGTTGAGATTGAGTCATTTCAATGGACACAAATGAAAAAAGAGAGTTATTGTCAAATCAATTGTTCAATTTAAAGTATACTCAGAGGAGCTTTGGCTCCTTCATGAGCAATCATTATGAAGCTTGAAAGCAGGAAGCAGGTGTTATGAACATGATACATGTCTACTATCATCCAATGCACCAAGTTGTCTCTTCTTGATTACGTTAAGTCTGACTAGATTGCCAGGAAATGTGGGTAAAAAGTATGTGTTTTATTTCTAAATGTTTACATGGACTACCCCCCCCCCCCACCTTAGGGGAATTCATCCACAAAAAAGACACTGGACGCTGCACTAGGTCAGAAACTAGAGGAGACTGTGAAGTCCACCGCAGACGGACCACTTTTGGACAAAATGTCCTCTCCATTAAAGGCAGCTCATCGTGGAACAGCCTCCCAACTGAGATACGGGATTGTCCCACTCTCAATAGTTTTAACGGTCAACTCAAAGAATGGTTGAGAAACAAACAGAGGTGCGATCACCGCTAAATGCACTTTAACACAGGGGTATCTTCTCTTACACTTTATGTAGCTCTTGTATCTTCTCTTACACTTTATATGTCGTAGCTGCTATATTGTATTACCATGTCATAAATACTTGTGTATGCTGCTCCTGCTCTTTTGCACTTTTTGCATATCATGTATTTTGTTTTTGCTATGTTTGTAAAATGTAAGTTTCTTAAATGTTTTATGTGAGGGACTGTGGATGGAAATTAGCTCAAAGCTAAATCTGGCACTGTTACGCTTGACACATTTGAATGTTTTCAGTGTTCATTACTGTGCATTGTCCCTGCCAAATAAACGATTAAATACATTAAAAAAATAATTGGGGAAATAATGTAATTGCGATTTTTATGACAGATATTGCGATTGCAATTCAATTTGCGATAAATATATTTAATCTAAAAGGACATCCACAGGAGAGTGTTTCCATAGATAAAATACACACACACAGAGACACACACACACTCGCACTCAGACACACACACACACACACTCATACCTGCAGGTCTTTCTCTCTGACCCAGTTCATTAAATAAAATATAATACACAGACTCTTCACTGATTGTACTTGAACGCATCATAATGTTATGGTGGTGCATTCACTGGTCGTAGGATATAGGCCTAGAAGCAGTTTTTCTTTACTGTATGATTTAATAAACAGAACTCTGCAGGACGCCTCGCAGACAGTAAGTAATCGATTAGAAACTTAAAGAACGTGACGAGCCTTTAGAAACTAACCAGGCGAGCAATAAATACAGCGTGTGGACCAGGACAACGTGCAACAGAAACACATACAAATACCTTTAAATGCATTAAAACAGGTAGTGCGTTATGGAATTGGTTATCTCACGGTGCCTTCGTGAACCCTTTTCATACGGCGTAACAGCCGCAAACGACTCTAAAACACTAGTTTGCTTAACGTTAGACTGGGCTACGGGACTTTCACTTAACACTTTGTTTCTGACCGTACACTCGTCATAGAGCTGCCTGTGGTGCTTTTGCAAGTGCTGATACAGGTTTGTGGTGTTGCCTCGGGATGTAGCGACTTTTCCACAACAGGTCGTGCTCAACACCTGCTTTTGTTGCACATCTGTCGTCCTAAACCTAAATATACAGTCTATGTCCTAAACCCGAAAGATTTCCATACAACCGAAGTGCTGCTTTTCTTCGGGACTAAATTGTCCAACGTTGCTTCTGGCTCGGCTGAAGCCATTTATCTACACCAGTGGTTCCCAGCCTTTTTTCCCAAGAGCCCCCCCAAAGGACTCCTGTTGGAAGAAAATTATACATTTATGCCTATAATAGCTACTAACTTGAATTTGTATTCAAATTAATTAATCAATTATTTTTTATATTTTATTGTAATGTAGAGACAAGGCTTTTAGTGGGCGCGCCCCCCAGGTTGGGAACCACTGATCTACACCATGAATGTTGCTAGAAACGTCTTCACACATGGGCGTTTCACATGCAGTGTTGTTGGGCGTATGCGTAGTTACCATGGGCCACTTCTGATTGGTTAACAATGGCTGGTACATGTGGAGCACAGCACTTCTGATTGGTGTGGATGACTGACCCACAAGAAAAACATTGAATCCGACGCGCTGTATAACATGTATCCCAAATCGCAGGCTTTGCGATTTGCCAATTACATCATTTGAAATCGCAATTTCAATTTAAAATCGATTAATCGTGCGGCCCTACTTTGCTAAGGCAAAGAGGAAAGAAAATCTGTATATTTCTAAAGAGTGACATGTGTTCTCTAAAAACAAACCCTTTGTCATTTGGTGCCACTGGTTGCCGCTGATTGTTACCATGGAAACAAAGCTCTTAGTCCTGGTGGCTAACATTTAGGATATAAATAAATCAGTCTTTAATTGTGAAACTGTCTACTTCTCCTACAGTAAGTCACTACGACTAGTCCACCACCACAGACCAGCAAAACATTTCTTTGTGAGACTGGCTCCATGTAATAATGGCAACAACAACAAAAAAAGAACGACTGCCTTCATACAGTAGCATTGTATAGCATGGCTTGGTACGGCATAGTTTGCTTCTAGAAGATGTGCTATCAATGAGGAGCAGAATTATTTTTGATAGAAATAGTTGTAAATTAGCAGGAATGTTGCACGACATGGAAGAAATATTATATAATAGTCTGTATTCAAATGCAAGTGTATTAAAACTAAATATTGTACTGATATGATTATAGTCATCAAGATGATCATTTTGGCCATAATCTGCATCCTTGTTTAACAAATAGTAAATGCATCAGAGGCAGAAAGGCAGTCATATATTTGCCCTTAACACATCATGTTCAACTGGTATAGTTTCTGGATCAAGGAAAAAATAAAGAACAATATGAAAATAAATAAAACAGCTACTGCATGTTGAGGTAGGACCAGGTTGGATGTGCCTTATGAACAGCCACAGTGGTCTGAGCATTTAACATTAAAGCATCAGCATCATGATTTAAGAGAGACATGATCTCATTTTACAGAAATAGTGTTTGTGTTTTATATTTATTATCAATAAAATATAAGATATCTTTTATCTGAAACGCCTCAAATCAAAATGTGTTTTTTTTATTTGCAGTCCTCCTTACATTTGTTTTTACTTAAAAGAAAGTGAAAACAGTTCAGCTTGTCTGATGCTGACAACAAACTGAATTCATTTTCTTTGTGTTTTGTTCCGGAAAGAGAGTTGTGATCCTGTTCAAATGAGGGATAATCTGTGAGCTTGCATTGTGTGTGTTGTGTGCTCTGCGTGTCTTAGCCTGCACACAAAGATGAATTAGTTGCGGTTAACAAAAGCCAAAACTTGTTAACAGGGAAATTGCGACGTCACTAATAGGCTTTGAGGTTGTGTTGGAACGAGTTCATATCAGACTGGCTGATGTTGCCATCATTTCATCCAGCAGAACAGACACAGAAATAACTTTCACATTACTAGAGGTCTCTTTGTGAGAAGAGAAGATAGATGCAACTCCTTCAAAACTGCAAAAGCCTTTTCACAGAAGAATTGCATTATGCCTCTAGAATTGGAGCAACCTGCTGCACATGTGTTTTATTTGTATTGGTGAGCTACAGTTAAGGTGGACCTCAAATACATAAAAACGTATGTAAATACATAAAAAGCAACATTAACAATTAACCATCCCAGTACTTAACCTAAACCAGTCCTTCAGCAGATCTCCTGCTTACAGTTATATCGGATATCATTGTTGTTGTAAATAACTGAAGATCCCAGACAACATAAAACCAGCGGGTCCTTTTTTAATGGCAAGAGAATAAAAAAGGAAGAAACATAGTGTACATTTGCAGCAAAATGAGCCAAATCATTTCATTGAAAACGAACAGGGCGGCAATTATTGTAACTGGAGGCGCAGAAGAGCAAGAAGGTCATGTCTTCTTGCTCTTCTGTACTACACCCAGCAAAGTGAGAAGCCCTGCCTATAATGAAGCTTGATATCAATAAATATATCTCATTCAGAAGTAAGGTAGGACTCATTTGACAACTATTTTCTAAAAGGCCTTTACAGAAAACATTTTGACTCGTCATAGGAACAGCACCAATGTTGCTTACATTAACAATGGCTTTTCAAATGTACCAAGACCCTAGAATGAAATGTGGGCATCATCCATTTTATATTTTACACCTGTGCTGCTTTTACATCTATGTCAAAAGTGCCTCTGGGGATTGAGATGATATATATTATATAACATATAGCCTATTTAAACCCTGTGACTTTGTTTTTAGGGATCCTAAGGTCCTTTTGAACCTTCCACCTACAGTAGGGCTGCTCGATTATGGCAAAAATCATAATCTCGATTATTTGGGTCAATAATTGATATCACGATTATTAAAAGCGATTATCCATTGACTTTGAAAACATCCATTTATTGAAAAAATAAAAGTGAACAGTATGTTTTTAACGGTTGATTACCCTGAACTTTAAGTATAATTCAACTGAAAAACCAATACAAAACAAATCGTTTTATTTCAATTATGTTGTTTTCATAATCGTTCCAAGCCAAAATCGTAATTGCGATTCTGGCGGATAAAAGTGACCCACATCTGTCAGCTGCCAATGTATCATTTGCTGAACAAAGTGCAGCAGCCAGTGATGAATGGACCTGCCTCCCCTGCTCAATATGACGCTGGCTGGCGCGCTGTCCAGCAATGGGCAACTGGCAACAATTGGCAGAGCAAAACAACTCTGCTAATGTCCAGCTTTGGGTAATGTCTTTAAATAGTGAACTAGAAAAGGATTGAAGGAAAATGAAGCAACAAATGTCAAATAGAAACTCTTTTGAGAGTGCTGTATCAATATTTGTTACATAATAAATAAGAACACACTTGCAAAGAAAAGGCACAAAAGATATACTAAATTACAATTTCCAAACACTAACATCTTAAGCAAAATGATGGAGTGAAACATATAATATATTGTTGAAAAAGGCTCTGTGTCAAGGCTTTATTTTTAATCATAAATTTAATTACAAATATTTGTGACAATTTTCATTAGGATTTCATACTTCTAGAGAAATACATGGACGTTCTGGTTTTAAGTTGGCTCTCTAAAAGTCAGATTTCTGCCAAACAGCTGTAACGGCTATTTGAAGAGTTTCAACCCCCCCCCCCCCCCCCCCCCCCCCCCCCCCCCCCCCCCAAAGAGATTGTGTTGAAATTGTTTTTTTCCCAAAACCGGTTTAAGGATATTTTGAAAGAAGAGAACTAAGGGAAATGACTGTGAGAGCCCATCAAACTTACTCACCCTCCCCATCTCTTAACACACTGACGCTGAGCTGCCTGCTGGATGAAGTGGATTCCCCTTAGGTACTTTTTTCTGCAGCGTGACTAAGTCCCTGTTCTTTCTTCCCCCAACTACAACAATATCAGCATTTGTTTGCTGTTTTGAGCAAAGAGAAAAAGCAGAGAGGGCAGACTGGTGCACAGTGACAGTGGGATGATTGTGGGATCACCTGCGGGTGGGTGCCTCCATGTGTAGCGTTTGTTTTTTTACCCCTGTCTTTTGGCTCTAGGTCTTCTTTGTGCGTGACATTGAAAAAACCCTAGCTCTTAAAATAAAAACCGCCACAGACTCTGCCAGTGGAAAGTCCCAAAGACCGGGGACAAATGTCCAATGTCCAATGTTAGTCAGAGTGGATGTCTCGGTTGTACCACCATTTAACAGAGGAACTGAATAAAAGGCTCAGTTTGGGGTCAAAGAAGACAACAACAAGATTATCTAACAGTTGATAATGTTCTTAAAGCAAGTCATATATCAGCTCCACTCAAATCACGCTTTGAAATGCAGCATTTCATGCAGTGGTTTGATCTACTGTCTGTGACACATCATTTAAAACGTAATCAAATGATGAAGGAAAGATGAAAACCTGGTAAATCATTTCAGGTTTCACACACATATTGGTGAGTTCTAGTTGGAAAAAAGATGTGGCTTGTGGTGCAAACTGGCAGCTGATAGTCTGACGTCATTTAACCTCATCTTTAAACTTGTGAATGCACCGCTGCTCCTTTTCCTCACGCTCACAAACGACCACAAATGCTATAAAAACACTCCAAAAAGCTTGTATAAACAATGCTTTTTGACAGTGCTTCAACATGTTCTCAGTTTGGCAACTGAGAATGGATTTGTTTCATCTGGTTGCATGTTTAGAAAGGCACGCAGAGCTGACAGCTAATATGCACAGAGCCCATTAAGTGCATTGAATCAGAGATGATTATGTTGAAGCATGAAGTATAGCGAAATGTTTAATGAAATCTGTATTAATGAAGTGCTAAACAAAAAGTATAAATATCCTGCTATAAATATTGAACCCAAAAGTGAGGATCCACTGCAGGGAAACAGGTTAACGACGGTGAGTTGGTTCAGAAGGGGCACAGAGGCTTGCCCGCCAGCGCCTGTGTGTGTTTGCTGTTAGGTGGAAACAATTGGTTGATTCCATCAGTCAAAATGTTCATGTGAAATTATTCTCTGGAGCCGACTCAAGTCACATCCGAGTACTGTACGTGTTGACTAAATCTCCTGCTGTGCAGCGAGTCGTCCCGGGTGCTGCCTCACACGCCCCAGAATCAGCCTGACAAGCTGTTCATCACATCCGCTCATTTATCTGTCACAGTCCGCCAAAGAGTCCCGCAGTGAGGACGGACCATTCCCCACAACACCGTCACACAGACACCTCCAGCTGTCCGCCTGTTGGTTTCCCAGAGCCGGGGTTTATAGTTTGGGCCATGATTCATGCACTTCATGAGGTCACTCCAACACAGGGGCTTCAGTCAGGCACCTGACGGACACCGAGCAACACTTCTTGTATTCATTCGCCGTGTTTATTTGGCAGCCTCAGCACTGTAGCTTTTTCCAGCCCAACTTTATTTTTGACAGACTTGCTCGACAGCTTTGAGTGCAAACACATTGTATCTGCATGTGAACAAAGCAGACCAACGCACTGTGCTGCATATGCTTTTAGACCAAGAGAGTCAAATGTAAGTATAGAAAAAGCAGTGTTTATCTTACTAAAATAAAAACTTTTGTTGCTCATCCTTTAACTCTTTATTTTACATTTCAGATTAGACTAGAAGATAGGATTTGATAACATTTGAAAATAGCCACACAACATGAATTGTGCTCATACTAAAATATCACCCTTTCTGTGACATAAGTCAGGACTGTCAAAACAATCACAATGCCTCAGATGCTTTGCGGAAGTGCTGCACGTAATGTTAAAACATTCCCCCTCAAACACTGTGAGTCACTTTACGTCAAATAAACTTGATCTAAAGTCATAAATCTAGACATGCATATAACTCGGCAGCCAGGGGAAACTAATATGAAAATACTGTGCCTCAAGCTGCTTAACTGTTTAATCAAGATAAAGTTAGTCAGTTGACGGTGAAACGGTGAACTTTGAACATCCTTATATAAAAAGGACACTGTAGTTCCGCAATGCAGTACCAAGATTATGATGATATGTCAATAGTTGTACTGGCCAGAAAATTAAATAAATAACTCCCACAGCAACAAAAGGAAAAACAATGAACTAATTCTATAAATTAAACTAAAAGTAAATGTTAAGGATTTGATACTATTTCCTTAAGGCTGTTTAAAATGCTGCTGTAAGCACATATAAGCACACGTGCAACATTCACATTGACTATCATCGGTTTAAAAATAAAAGACAACACAAGAACAGCATTTTCTCTGCAGTGCTTCCTCAGTAGCCTGTTAACTCAGAAGTGTCCCAACTCCCGTCAGACCACATTCGATTCTCTGTGCAGGCGTTTGTTCTGGCCAAATACCAATTGATTTTGCAACAACGAGTGGCCGGTGGCCAGAATATGATATCATCATTCATTGTTTCAGACCCAGATTCATTTGATCACAGCGGGATAACAAGGCTCCATCAGGCTGTAATGTAGCTGTAACGTGTATGACATGATGAACCAACCCCACAAATTAGGAGGAGGGAGCGCTGAAGTGAAAGGAAGCAGATGCTCGGGCAGCGTTCTCTGACGGCAAACACACAGATTGTCTTCAAACCGAATCATCATGTTGCACTGCAATGTGGAGATTGGATAAAACAAACACTGCTGATATTTGGCTGTAATTCCTGGAGCTCAAAAGTTCAGGTTTGAAAATCACATCATCAAAGAAAGAGTATTAATTATATAAACATTATTTAGGCTAACACATTTAAAGCCAATGTTGTCCTTCTCAAAATCTATCTTGATAAACAACTAAGTCATTTCCGTTTGAAGTGGTTCAATTTCACACTGCATTTAATTCATATATCATCAAGCAGCATTTCATTTGATACCTGTCATCTTTCACTGGAGTGGGCATTCATCTTATGGAGCAGCAGGAATGCTTTCAGAAACATGACAAGACCTCACAAAAGCTTTATGATAGGAGAAAACAATTATAAAACCACATGTGTAAGCAACACAGCACTGTGTAACTGAAAACCATTGAAATGTTTATATTCAGATATTATAGAAAAACAAGGAAGGTCTGCAACAACGTTATATTTATTGATAGGCTGCCCTGGTGCTTTTGCAAATTGAACTGCAAAATTGATTCAGTATTTGTTGTGCAAGATGTTATGAATGACAGCCTTTGAATGTCCTTTACATATTAAACTGATTAAGAATATCATTGATTAATATGAACATTATTTGAAAAGTCCACAGGCATGTTTTTGAATTTGACACAGCGCTGCTTTCTTTTGTCAACCTAATTTTCACATTTATTTCCATGGGGAACACCGCCGTGCCTTTAGAGCCCATTGGAATTTCTTTCAAAGGCAATGCTTTTCATATTTCTGCTTAATTAAAAACTTCACAGATGCGATAGAAAAATGTGATGGTAAGTAACAAGTACAAAAAGATCCAAGCTGATCAGAATTTTACTTTAAGGTGAGAAGGTGTCCTACTATGTCCCGAGTACATAGTATAACCATCCTACTGCATCTGACACAATCACTTAACACCAACCACCAACCACTTTTACCGTCTTTACTTCCTACTGTCTATACCCGTATACGTGAAAGGGTCTTCATCTGCATCAAAGGCACTTTCTGGCCCAAACAATATCTGAATAATTTATTTTTAGATTTGACAATAAATCTATTTCCCATCCAAGAAATAGATAGGAAAATGTCCTTATATACACAAGTAGTAGCTACTTCTGTCTGTATTTGTACAAAGCCATTAATGTTGTGTAGAGGATTAAATTAAAGCATAATGTTGGGTATTTAGAGTCACATTTGTGAATTGTTTTGTACTATAATTGGCAGATATTATATATTATAATCAAAATACATCTTACAAAAGCAGGCATATATTATTAATAGAGATCAATCTTACACAATTACTCATTATCATCATGTTTATATATACATATGTCGCCTAACTACTAAAATGACTGATCAAATATACTATAAGAAACAATCCAATCATGAGCCCAGTAGTAATGCTTCTTTAATTATAAGCTCTCCATCAGTCTCGATCGTCACTAAAACCCCCACCTGCTCCTCTAAGACAGAAAGAAATGCACATTAGGCTGTAGAACGAATCTGAAACTAATATATACATAATTCAATTCTCATTTCGAGTCCCCCAAAAAAACACCTCAAGCTATTGTGTTTGAACAACAGTTATAAATCCTCATTTAATTTCCATTGATGTGAAACAGGGAAAGGCTGCAAATTGTCACAATCAGCTATTGTTTGACTCTAATGTTTCCCTCTCTGCATATTCCTAATTAGTTTTTTGCACCAAATCATGTACTTGAACTTTGAACATGTAGAAGGTTATACTTTATGATGTCAAGTCCTATCCAGCTCCAAGTATTTCTGTGTAGGCTTCCCTCGCTGTCACTGAGAGTTAGTTAGTGAGGTCAGCGCCCGTTACATCACTGCTTACACTCAACCTGATGAAACCGCCCTGGGAGGAAATCTGCCCAGTCGACAAGGACTGTGGCCGACAACGTACTGTATCATGTAAGAACAGAGGAAACAAGGTTTTACGGATTCGCAGTAAAACGTCTTCAAACGATTAATCAGCACCAAATATTTTCAGATAGTGAGATGTGTCAATACCACACCACCTGTGTGCGTTAAACACTCATCTAATGTCACTGTTGGGGAAAGTTCAGCTGTCACAACTACTTTGAATAAAAATACTTGTTTGACAGCGCGTGCACCAGGGAACAAAGTGCGTATAAAACAGTACTACAAATTGTCCTCGCTGTCGAGTTGGGTTGACATTAATGAGCACGTCTGAACGAATGGAAAACCTTCTCTGTTCTGATCCAAGCTGCAGCCGTGTCACACACAACTGCCTCGGCCCAGAGCAAGGCTAACATCCTCAGATGCATCTCAATTGAGTCACTGATGCAGCCCTAACCTATTTCCAAATGAGCGTCTGGCAAGATCCTCCTTGTCAACGCAGATAGGCTGACTGCTTGGAGTCGTGTGGACAAATGGTGAGCGCGTTGAGCTGCAAACAGAATGAAAATGACCAAGAGAGACAGAGGGAAATACGGAGGGAGAGACAGGGATGGAAGGAGGCATCTCACTGGCTGATGCAGCTCCCACACACTTAACGTCTTGTTGTCGTTTTTATATGTTTTTGCAAGGATGATTCTGCAATGAATCACCCTGTGACCTACATCTGAAAACCCAGGCTAAGAGAAAAATAAACAGATATCATTAGTTAGCTTCTACCGTCCATTTGTTCCAAATGACAGTCTCACGCTCTTTGAGGGAGGCTCCTGCTCAACTGTGGAGGTAAAGTGCATGTGATTGTTTGTGTGGCATCTGGATAATAGGTTTGTCTGTTTGAAATTGTGTGTATGCAAATGTGTGTTTTTGGATGATCACAGCTCACCTCAGTGAGTTGAAGGATACTGTAGTAATGCAATAATGTTGAAGTGCAGTCAGCTGGCAGCTCCTTTTAATTTCAAAAGCAAATCATTTCCATAACTTTCTCTTTAATTTACATCTCGTGCAAAATGATGAAAGGAAGTATTTGAATCCTCTTAAACTCTCAAATCAACAAATGTAGCAGATTTAATTGTAACTCGTCAAAACCCAAGGACAAGATTTATAAAGTGGACTTCTAGTAGAACTAATCACAGCTTTCACACAAACTCGACCCAAACATAGCAGTAGACTCACTGGTCCTCAGTTGATCCTTTTTACAGACAAGAAACAAATACAACTAAACTACAACAAGGAAAGCTGGCTAAGCCTTAGCCTTGGGATCTGAGAGGCACATTTTCATATCAGGACCAATGAATTATCATAACGAGCCGTCCATGGATGTCGATGTGAACGTATGACAACATGCGGTTCCCTGAGGCGCAGTGGACATGTATCTTCGTGTGAGTCCACTTTACTGTTGACTGAATGATTCGGTGCAATGTTCACTCCTAGAAAGTCCTTTTCTTGCACAACGTGGGGGAGGATGCTGCACTGAGAAGAGCTAAGAACAAATTGAACATGAAAATATTCGACAGTATACTAAGGCGAAGTAAGGAGTTTTAAAATGTAGATCAGACAGTTTGTTGGATAAACTGCTATATTTTAAAGAGAAGCCAGAACAAGGGGCTCACGTTATGTTTTCCTGATAATGCTTTATTATAAATAATAAGTCGGAAATGGGCAGGCGGAGAGCTAGAAAGCATTGCTGTTAGCAACCGGTGAACAGAGGATCCATAGAGAAACACTGTGGTGCATTCAAGGTCTCATCAGTAAAAATGACTGTTGGGCAAAATTGAAATGTTTTCATGATGTTTTCTTATGTTATATTGTACATTTTTGGGCGTGAACCTTCAAGACATACAGTTGTTCGAAGATGTTTTCACAACTAGAGAGCTAACTGTAGTGATTGTCACGGCTGTGTATATACCACCACAAGCTAACGTCAACACTGCACTCTCCCTCCTGCTAAACACCATCAACCACCAACAGCAAGCTCACCCCAATGGTGTTCACATTGTTGCAGGAGATTTCAATAAGGCCAACCTAAAATCTGTCCTGCCTAAATTCTACCAGCATGTCAAGTGTCCGACCAGAGGGAAAAACACTCTTGATCATGTGTACTCCAACATCAAGCACACATACAGAGCCATACCTCTCCCCCACCTAGGACTGTCAGATCATATCTCCCTGCTACTGACCCCTGCATACACCCCCCTTAGACGGAGAACAAGTCCAACTAGAAAGTATGTTACAACCTGGCCTGAGGATGCACTTGCTCAGCTTCAGGACTGCTTTGAACACACCCAGTGGGATGTATTTGAACAACAACACCAGGACCTGGCAACCTACATAGAGACGGTACTGTACTACATTAAATAAATACTGTATCGACAACGTCACTATGGTAAAAAGCATCAGGGTTTTCCCAAACCAGAAACCCTGGATGACTGGCCGGGTCCGCATGCTGCTCAAGGCCCGTGACTCAGCCTTCAGGTCAGGGGACAGAGCTCTCTACAGTGCTGCTCGAGCCGACCTGAAGAGAGGAATTACAAAAGCCAAGACAGACTACAAAACAAGGATTGAGGACCACCTCACAAGCAACAACCCTAGGCAGGTGTGGCAGGGCATTAAGAACATTACCAACTACAGGGGGTGTGACACGGCAACTGGGGACTCAAGCGTGTCGCTAGCAGAGGAACTGAACTGCTTCTTTGCTCGCTTCGAAACACCACAGCAGCAATCAGCAACTCCACCCCAGCCCCCAACCGCCTCCAGCACCCCCCCACTTACTGTGGAGGAGCATGATGTGAGACGGGTGCTCAAAGCAGTGAACCCCAGGAAGGCTGCTGGTCCAGATGGAGTACCTGGGAAGGTGCTCAAAGCGTGTGCCAACCAGCTCTCACAGGTCTTCACCAGCATTTCTCTTTCTCATTAATCTCTCCCTGAAACTCGCTGTTATCCCACCTTGCCTTAAAACTGCCACTATCATTCCTGTTCCAAAGAAAGCAACCACAGACAGCCTTAATGACTACCGCCCCATTGCACTCACACCTGTGATCATGAAGTGTTTTGAGAGGCTGGTGTTACATCACATAAAGGCCTGCCTACCCCCCACCCTCGACCCACACCAGTTTGCCTACAGAGCAAATAGATCCACTGAAGACGCCATAGCCATAGCTCTCCACTCTGCACTGAGCCACCTGGAGCATCGTGGGAGCCATGTCAGATTGCTCTTTATTGACTACAGCTCAGCGTTCAACACAATCATCCCGGACATTCTAGTTTGCAAACTGTCAAACCTAGGCTTTCCCCCACCCACCTGTTCCTGGATCAAAGATTTCCTCACTAACCGCCCCCAGCGTGTGAGACTTGGCCCCCATCACTCCTCCACCCGCACTCTCAGCACCGGCTCTCCTCAGGGCTGTGTGCTGAGCCCTCTCCTGTACTCGCTCTACACCCACAACTGCAGTCCAGCCCACCCAGAGAACATCATCGTCAAGTTTGCTGACGACACCACTGTGGTGGGGCTCATCTCAGGAGGAGACAAGTCGGCCTACAGGTACTGAAGCTCTCAGCGTGGTGTTCAGTGAACAACCTGGCACTGAACCCCACAAAAACCAAAGAGATCATCGTAGACTTCAGGAGGAATACTACCGACCTCGCTCCCCTCGACATTAACGGCGAGTGTGTGGAGAGGGTCCACACCTTCAAGTTCCTCGGCGTCCTCATCACCAACAACCTTTCCTGGAAGGACAACACCACAGCTGTCATCAAGAAGGCCCAGCAGCGTCTGCACTTCCTGAGGGTGCTCAGGAAGAACAACTTGGCCACTAATGGCGCGTTTCCACTGCAGCGGGGTAGCCCCGTTTAAGCGTCCCTAAGCGTCCTCGCTCTGGCCTCGGGCTGCCTCGCTGGCCGGCCCAGGCCGTGGCGCATTTCCATTACAATTTAGGACCTGGGGTAGCAACGCAGTGTAGGCGGGGCGATCGGCTTTGTTTTTGTTCACATTTCGAGTTGTTCCGTCGAGCTCCCGCTGGATTTTATCATCCCCAATGAGATGTAGGAACGTCGTCACCTCCTCGGTCGACCACGGTGTGCTTTTCTTAGAAGTAGCCATTTTTGTAGCTCCTCCGTTTACAAAATGCTGTGTATAAAAATGCTGCAAGCTTGCTTCTAGATATATATGCGACGCTAGGGATGAACTCGCGCGCGATCTTGTGACGATTCTCTCTGGCCAATCAGCAGTCGAGAGTGTTGACGTCACTAGTTCAGCCCTGGCCCTGGTCTGAGGGAACCACGATTTTATGAGGCCAGAAAAAGAGGGAAAAAGTACCCGCTGGCCGGTACTAGGCTATATGGAAACGCCACCAAAAACTGGCCTGGCCGCTTGAGGACGGTTAAGGACGCTTAAACGGGGCTACCCGCTGCAGTGGAAACGCGCCATAAGCTGCTGGTGACCTTCTACCGCTCTACCATCGAGAGCCTACTGACATACTGCATCACAGTGTGGTACGCCAGCTGCACTGAGGACGACAGGATGAGGCTCCAGAGAGTTGTAAAAGCAGCACAGAAGATCATCGGCTGCCCTCTCCCCTCCCTGATGGACATTTACACCTCCCGCTGCCTCAGTAGAGCCAAAAACATTATCAAGGACAGTTCACACCCCGGCTTTCACCTGTTCAACCTGCTGCCCTCCGGCAGGTTGAACAGGTGTATCACATCCAAAACAAACAGACTCAAAGACATATTTTTCCCAAGAGCCATCATTGCTCTTAACACCTGAAATCATGTTAATCAATGTGACTCTGTCTGTACATATACATATATATCATTACTATTATTATTATTATAAATACACACTATTATTATTATTATTTATTACATTACAGATTTTATTTGTATACTCCTGGAAATAATTACTGCACTTTACTCTTTATTCCTTTATCCCTTATTCCTAAGTATGTATGCTGCGTGTATTTTGTTGTCTTATGTTGTGATGTTTTGTTTTTGATTTGATGGCACCCTTGAAAGGGAGAAGCATTTATCTCATTGTATATGTATAATGACATTAAACTATTCTATTCTATATAAAATGGGGATTCAAACTGTTTAACTTCCCAACAAAAAACAGTATGCAAATCATTAAAAGGTTATATGTTGTTTTGTTCTTTACTGTGGAATGGAATGGGAATGAAGAATCATGATTTGACTGGTATTGGTATGATAATTATACCTTGCCATTAAACATTAAATTGGATGATGTAAAGCATGATCACATGAAAAGACACAATGAGGGACTAATAAAGGAATTTCAGATAAAGGTATTCTGAAAAGCAGACGGTGTAAATAATAGATAATAGACAATTATAAGCTCCTCCAGTTTCAGTGGAAAATATTTGTTTATCTAAACCAGGGGTGGGGAACCTCCGGCCCCCGGGCCGTATACGGCCCGCGAGACCATTTGGTACGGCCCTCGAGGTAATGTATAAACACACGCAAAAAAGAAAAAAATGAAAGAAATCTAGACCGCAAAAAAATTAAACAATCGAGTGCCTGTTTTTCCTGGCCAAGGTCAGGGTCCTTGAACACAACACGAGCCTAACGTGTCATCACGTGGTATGTCTCGTCTGACAGGTGTGTAGTGCTGACGGAGAGCACCAGAACACCGCTCCGGCACTTTCACGAATTGCAGTAGCCTACCCATAAGGAGCCGTACACATGCCGCCGTTTTTGCGTGTCTGTGTCTTTAGTTGAAAGCCCAGTGGCGATCTGTTCATGACCGTCATACTGATCATACAGTCAATAACTGTGTTGTTATTAGCATCTGGTTAGCTAGCTATGCTAACGAATATAAGAAGCTTTTTCTCCAACCAGTGAGGTAAAGGCACATCTTTATATGATCATTATTATAAAAAAATAAGATAATAAAGTAAACAGGTATAACATACTATATGACAGTAAAAAAAAAGTTGTTATTAATAAACAAGAATACAGTTTGAAAGGAGAGTGATTTGTAAAATGTCCATAAAGAAAAAGTAAATCTGTTTACAGTTCTGTTTCATATGGGTGTTGAGAGATGTATCCAGAGCTCCTAATTTTGCTCTCAAAGTGCACCAGATTGATGCTTTTAACTTCAACATTTAAAAACAAATCTTCCCGGGGGAGCATGCCCCCCGGACCCCCCTAGAGGAGGTTAGGTACCCCCCCACTTAAATCATGTTCACATGGATAGGAAACTAAATACATTTGCACACATCTTGTGTCCATATCCTTCTGTTTTGGTGTTCATGCCACAACCGTGCACGTGCATGCATCATCATGGTAAGATATCTGGATTAAGAGGTTGCTTTTTCTTTGCACAGCATGAAAGAAAGGCCAAATGAATGGGCTGTGATTTTAGTTTTTTTAAGCAGAGGTCAATAATTTGTACGGCCCTCAGAGGATGTTGAAAAAATTGAAATGGCCCTTGAGAGGAAAAAGGTTCCCCACCCCTGATCTAAACCACCAATGTGTCTTTGATTAAATTGTTTCAAAGAGCACAAAGTTAATCGTAGATATCATCTCTTTAAGTGCACTAGATTTCACACTAAAATGTGAAACATTTTCTTACAGATCTGACCATCAGCTCATAACACCATTCAAGAGTTCATCACAACGTTCAGAGAAACTGCTCTCTGTCTCTCCCCCAGAAGCAAACTGCCTTCATCGCTCTTTACTGCAGAAAGCTGGGCATTAATGCCAAAAGTGACTGTACTGGAAATGTACAAAAAGTGGTTAACACAGTGGGCCGACCCACCTGTGCGGCCCTCTTAGGCTGCTTTCCGATTGTGCAAACAGTGTGACTGAAACACAAGTTTTGGCCCTAATGCAGCGGCTGTTTGGAAGGAGCCTGCGGTTTCAAAGCCTGAGTACAGATTTGGAGTCCAGCAATGAAATAAAAAAGAATTTTATGAAACTGTGATCGTGTTTCCACAGAGCTTCCCAACACAATGCTGTCACTGGATCTAAATATAAACATTCACTCTTCTCTCTCTCTCTCTCTCTCTCACACACACTTTAACAGACCGTTGCAGAGGGTTTTTCCCCTCAACATTACTCCCACTCACGACTCTCTCTCTGCGGCGCTGCATGTAGTCAGAGCTTGCAGCTTCAATCCCCCCCCAGCTAGTAAAGCGACAGAAGGAGAAAACAAACCACATGTGTGCACACGCAAGCGTGGATCTTCCCTGGCCGCCCACATAGTCACATGACATCAGATAATGACCAAGAATCACTAGATCTCCATTAAAGCCAGAATAAACAGGACACAGGAGCTGTGGTGGGTTTGAGGCACTTTGACTGAGATAATGGGATGTGAACAGAGTGACACATTGGGAAACACCAAGCTGAGCTACACAGAGGCAAGATCAACAGAACAACTGTCCAGCTTGCTTTGAAACAAAAAGAGACGTCTTTTTAATTGCATTTTAATTTAAATAAATATATATTTTAGCCTTGCAAAATACCCATTGGTTCTGAATGAAAAATGTCGCGCAACCCGATATTTCGTTGGATATGTCCATCAACTTATCATAAATGCAGTTCAGTAAGTGTTTAAATTACCCTGATAATAAGCCAGGGGCAAAAAAAGAAGACAACAATATATTAAATCTATACAATTATTAAAAACATAAAATAAATGGATTAATCACTGAAATTATTTGGATTTACATATTTAAAATAAATATACTAGGGTTTTTGATTAAAAAACTACAATTGGAAAAGGTAACTTTGACGAACTAAAGACTTGGAAGAAAGAAGATTTTTTCACCTTTCTTTTTACGATTTACAAAACAAAAAATGGATCGATTCTGCAAATTAATTATCAATATTGTAGCTACAATGATGGTAGAACCACAGTATAATGATTTGATAAATAATTTTTTTAATTTTTCTAGACCAACAAACTTTTTACTCGTAATGAGCTTTGGAAACGATACCGTTTGATTCCAACTTCGTAATCCTCGGAGTCAGAATGCAGTTGTGAATATGATGAACTGTGCTTGTACCCCCCCCCCACGTACACTAGACACAATTACACACAGATGCATCTCCTTTCCCCCCTCAGTTATGTAACCTAAATGCAAGAGACAGCTTGACCAAGACATGCTGGACCCATCATGGGATCGCCGTTTACTCAGCATGCCGGGGAATTCATACATTATCATGTTGAGCTGATGATGACCTGTGTGTCAAGAGATGAATCATGTGGACAAGAAGCATTGACCAAGGAGCTTGTGTGTGTGCGTGTAGTGTACAGGAGATGTTTTACACAAAGCAAATCCACAAATCCCCCTTTTACAAACACACACTGCTCCATGTTCTCCCTGCTACAACCTGCAAGGCCAGGGTTGGACAGAGACAGCTTTGGCGTGTTATAAATGGCCTTGTACAATTGTTGCTCATGAGAGCACCAAACTAAAGAGTTGCTGCAAGCTTAACCTTCCTCTAAAATCTGACATTAACCCCATGAAAGTCTTGTGAAAAAACACAAAAACAACATTCAGCACCACCTCTAAAAGTTAGAATGTTAATTTAAAACAAATTATTTAATGAGTGGGTGGGTGTGTAATCCAGCATCTGTTTTGAGAAAAAAGGTTATGAAGCAGCTCCTACCTAATGCTGTTAATTATTTAGCAACAAACCTGATTTTCAATCATCAGTTCCGTGCGAAATGTTCCCTTTTTATTTCTCATAAAACAACATGGTAAAAAACACCAGTCATTGTGCCTTACTTAATAATATTATACTTGCTTACACAGCTATGTTCAGCCGACAGTAGTTCACAGATAAGCTTCCCCTATTGGCTACATGATCTCGTCTTGCTGGTCAAAGCGGCCAATCGAGAGTCGCTGACATATAGTTAAAGGTCCCATGTCATGCTTTTCCGGTTATTACCCGTCCCCTTGTCTGTTATAAAGGTTTTTATGCATGTAAACGGTCTGCAGAGTCAAAAACCCTCAAAGTACACCCTGTAGCGAGTAAAACTCTAACACAGTCTATGCTGCCCCAAAACGCCTCGTTGGAGATTTCTCATTTTCCATTGTTTACTTCCTGGGTACTCTGACGTGGGGATACCCAGAGGCCACACCCTCTGCCAGCCTTTCACGAAACAAAGCTTCCCAAACCTTTCAGCGATTCATGCCGCATATGTACAGCGTAGGGCACTGAAGCACGATGCTGTTCCTACTTTGTTTGGTCCAGCGGGAGATTTGGGTACACAACCTGTAAGTATTCATTGTTGTTTGTGTATTTATGATGTTTAAAACAAACAAGGTATCTACCACGACTGTTTAAATGGGTAAACGTTTTTCGGGCTACTACGTTGGGATGGCGGAGAAATGCTCTCCGCAGACCCATGCTCACAGCATTATAAATCTTTTTCTTACTAAATATCAAGCCACACTTATTGTTTTTACTTCGGCTTTGAGTGTTTGTGTGTGCTCAGGATGAGTTTAGCTTGTTCTCGCTGTATCGCCGACACGGAAGCCTGTCTGCTCCTCGCAGCAGCAACGAGCCTCTCAATGTCTCAAGTGGGGGGCAGGAGCTCCAACAAGCCGTTTAGGACTGAGAGTGAATACCGGTGAATACACATACTTGGGCGTGGTGGCGAAGTCCATAGGGACTTGGCTTGGCAACTGGAAGGTCACCAGTTCAAGTCCCAGCAAGACCAAGTGCTACGAGGTGTCCCTGAGCAAGGCACCGTTCCCCACACTGCTCCCCGGGCGCCGTTCAAAATGGCAGCACTAGGATGGGTCAAATGCAGAGAAACAATTTCCCCACGAGGGATTAATAAAAGTAAAGTATTAATTAATTAATACTTTACAGAGATGCTGTATGAGAAACCAATGTGAGTTTGGAAAATTGCACAGTATATCTATTTTAGTATACCTCAACAATGGAATTATGATCAGTAGAAATGGCCATGACATGGGACCTTTAAGGCGAACTTCACCTTATTTTACCCTCTCAGTCTCCATTGCAAAAACACACACTCCCATGCAGAGCGAGCAACAGGGGTTCAGGTTCCTGCCTGGCAGATGCACGCAGTGAGACGCAGGGCTCCCAGAGGCCTTTGCTGCGGCATGCAGGCGGGCGCCACTGACAGCCGGGCACACAGGCAACGGTGACAAATAGTAGTGGACTTTTTACGCCCCAGCAACCCCCAATTCACACACACACACACACACACACACACACACACACACACACACACACACACACACACACCCACACACACACACACACACAACACACACACACACACACACACACACACACACACACACACAACACACACACACACACACACACACACACACACACACACACACACACACACACACACACCACACACACACACACACACACACACACACACACAACACACACACACACACACACACACACACACACACACACACACACACACACACACACACACAACACACACACACACCCACACACACACAACACACACACACACACACACACACACACACACACACACACACACACACACACACACACACACACACACACACACACACACACACACACACACCTCGGCATGGCACCTTCCTCCTCCATCTCTTTTCCCATCAATGACACACAGAGATTGGAGACACAGCCTATCAACAGCTACTGGCTCCTCGTGCAGAGAGGGAATAAAATAGAAAACAAAAACTGCAAAAAATTAAAACGCTAAATCTGCAGGAATATTATGCACTGTCATCCCCCCCCCCCCCCCCCCGACTGCAAGGGAGGGAGGAGAGAGGTCTCAGGGAGGTACTACAAGGCGAGGCAATATACTGAAGATGTACAAGACTCTCAGTTACATTGTGCACAACATGCTTATAGTATTAATCCTTTCAGCATAGGATACATTAACTAAGATGCCATGAAAACACCTTGACCCGTTTATCCATAAATCATTGAATCTTATTGAAGTCAAAATTAAAACTTGATTAGTAGACCTGGGACGCCTCTCTAGTCTGGTAAAAAACATAATCGGATTTGTGTTGATTTTGTGGACGCTTGTAATGCAAATATGGTTTTGAAAAAAGAAGAGAGATGCATGCAGATTAATTGCATGTAAAATCATTTGGATAAAGAATGTTAATCAATGCAATAAAGAAGAAGAAACTCTCACTTTTATTATCAAATTTGAGCCACATGTCCTCTATTAATTGGAATGTTGTATTAACTAATTAGACATGGATGTGGCTACTAGTTATTTTAAGGGTTGAATTAAGGCAGAATGCAGGGAAGTAATAATGTAAATAGGTGTGGTCATCTGGATCTGGGATTTGGATTAATACTGAGCAGAACCCAGAGGTATCACGCTCAGTGGGGGATGGATGATCCCCACTAAATGTCTCTTAAGGCCCGGACACACTAATCTGACACCAAAGAACTGACACAGACGGACTCCCGACTGTTGTGTCGCCTCGTGTCTCTGCGTCTTTGCCATGTGTCGCACTGGAACACACCGCAAAGACTTCAGCCGACGGCCAAGAAGCACGTACGAACTGTGCATGCGTGAGTGGCAATAACTCTCCTTACCAGCAGGCGGCGGTAGTGTGTATTCGTCATTCAAAAGAGGCAACAACCGGAAGACAGACTGCGATAACCGAGAGAAGAAGAACAGACTGCGTGATATAAACAAACAACAAATAGCGTGTGCGTTCCATTTTCGCTCTACAACGAGAAGCTCATGGGGCTTTCCCGAACCTGTGTCGAGAGCTGGAGTTAAATGAAATCTCATAGTTTGTTTGGGTCCCTCACTTCGGTTTCGCTTCTCATGCACTGATTCGCTAGCTGAACAGCCAGTCAGAGTGATTTTTTTTGGCCGACTGCCCACCAATGCGACATGTTGAATCGGTGGGTTTTCGGCCGAAAAGGTGTCGGTACGGTTGAAAAGACCCGACGGTGCGGGACACACCAATCTGAGTAGGGCGTGTCGACGCTCATCGTCGGCCTGACGCCCATCGACAGCCAAAATCGGCTTGGTGTGTCCAGGCCTTTAAAGTTTACCGGAAGCACTCCACGGACTCTGCGATGACAGCTTCTTCTGGTAGCAAGTTCCACTCTCTGATTGTTCTCGGAAAGAAAGAGTATTTAAGAGTGTCACTAGTAGCGAAAATGTGCTCGAAGTTCAAAGAGTTGGCTTTGCGGGTTGCACTTCTAACTGGCTCAAGGTACATTGATGCATCAATGGCTGAGATGTTATGGACAATCTTGAAGAAGAGAACCAATCGCCGCCTTTCACTCAATTCCACCCAGTTAAACCGCTTGAGCATGTCTGTGACACTGCTGTCCCATTCATAATCTCCAAAAATGAATCTTGCACCTCTTCTTTGTACTGATTCCAGGGCATCACTGTCTTTATTAGTGTAGGGGTCCCAGACCGAGCTGGCGTACTCTAGTTTAGAGCGTACTAGGGCCACAAAAGCTGTCTCCTTCGGTTTCTGGGGACAACGTTGCAGGCTCCGGTGTAGGAAGCCGAGCAAACGGTTTGCCTGTGTTACAATTTGGCCAATTATTGCCAAACTTTAGGTTATTATAAATGTCTACCCCAAGATAAGGCTGGTGGGTCCCCTCTTTTAACACCTGGCCACATAGAGCAGTGCATGACATTAAGGATTTGGGAGATGGCCCTGTGGGCCATCTAAGCTAATTTACAGATGGCCCTGAGCCCAATAGATTGCCCTGAAAAATACGCGTGGACGAAATGGCACAAAGGGTTTGGGGGAGCCTCCCCCTAGAAAATTTAGATTTTTGCAGGTCTTAGATGCTGTCTGGTGCATTCTCTAGACTGAATTATTATAAGATTCAATTTTATTCTTCATTTCACTTGTTTGTTTGTTCTTGTTTGTGTTTGCTCGCTTGCATGCCCTGCATAGCTATAAGAAATACTTAAGTTGTTGGTCAAGACACTTTCCATCTGATGAAGGCAAATGCCTTCCCAGATGTAAAAAAGTAGAAAACATTACATTCAGTTATAACTGCCAAAACGAACATTATTTACACTATTATGGCCCCTGTTAAAAATGTTTGTAATGTTATCTACTGTAAGTTGGTCGAACGAATGCCTCCTCATCCGGAAGCTGACCGAGCAGACCCGAGCAGACCCGAGCAGCAGTCGAGCGCATCCGCGAAGCACACAAAATGGCGACGTCAGAGTTCCCGTTAGCCGGCAAATCTAAATATCTTCGGTCAAAATAATTTCCCTTTAGCGCAATACCGCTTCAGTTGCGCCACTTATGTGACAGACATGAAGAGTATGTGACAGACAAGAATAGTCAATTCCAATGTCTAACACTTAATGTGGAGAAAGAGATGTCCTGTGTGGGTTGATTGTGCGTTGATCTGTTGGTAATGCGTCGGGGTTCCGGTGGGCATGTAAACAAATGCATAATGCTGCACTATACTTTGTGGCCTCACCCGGTTGCATAGCGACACTTATTGTTTAGGTGTCTTTTAATAAGCAGGTAGTCATATCATTAGCTAGAACTAGCTGGATCTGATCGATATGGACATAAACGCGAGTGAAGTCTAATCTGACGGGAGAGAGAGATCAGCTGCTGCTGACGAGTCGACACGCAGCTCTGCATGATCACATGCAGCGGTGAGCGGACAAAACACACACTTCAGGTTAGAATATCACACGTAGCTATTTTAATTACCTCTCAAACTACCTACACTAGTTATAGATATGTTTAGTTTTACTGTCGGGTCACTCATTACTGGATCCGCCAGCTGCATGATACTGGCATAATAGATTGCCTGATCGGGCAACCAGCAGGTGAGGCTTCATTGCCCGAGCTAAATACTAGATGGCCCCGGGCCATCGGGCAGTCGTTAATGTCGAGCCCTGTAGAGTATAGTTTTTAGTGTGCGGGTTTGTTGATCTGCTTGTTCGTAGGACGTAGCACTTACTAGCATTAAAGCACATTCCCCAAGTGTTAGCCCATTCCTGAAGTCTGGTCAGGTCACCCTGTAGGTCTTCTTGGTCACTTCCATTTTTAATAGGCCTGTAGAGCAGGCAGTCATCCGTGAATAACCGCACTGTGGATGCTACATGTGACGGCAGGTCATTAATGTAGCATAGGAAAAGCAATGGACCCAACCCAGTGCCTTGCGGGACACCAGAGTCAACATGAACTGTACTTGATTTCACCCCTTCTACGACTACTTGTTGGCTTCTTTGCATGAGAAAGGTTGTGGTCCAATCAAGTATTGGGCCGGTTATACCCATGTGGGCCAGCTTTTGCAACAGGCGCTTATGTGGGACCGTGTCGAAAGCCTTTGAAAAATCAAGGATTGCCACATCGATTTGCATTTTCTGGTCATGATATTTGGCCAGGTCATGCATTGTGACTAGGAGTTGAGTTTCACACGAATGGTTTTGTCGAAATCCATGCTGGAACGGGGTGAGGACATTATACCTTTCCAGGTGATTCAACAGGTGTTTACAAATGATGTGTTCCAGGAGTTTACAACATACTACTGTCAGGGAAACTGGTCTGTAATTTGCGGCAGTGTGCCAGTCCCCTTTCTTGAATATAGGCGTAACGTTTGCCTGCAGCCAGGATAGATTTCCTGTCTGCAGTGACTGCGTGAATATGCACTTGAGCAGTGGGCCTATTTGGGGGGGCCATCATTTTGAGTATGCGATTGGGTAGACCATCGGGGCCTATTATTTCTAGTCTGGTGTTGTTTTCAGCAAGACTCTGGGTGAGTGTGTTTCCGATATAGAGAACCGCAGTGACGCGTCGTAAAACCCGGAAGTAAACTTCTTCCGGTTCCTTCGTGAAAAACGCAATGCAAATTCTCCATAGGATTTTGGAAAATAGCTCGAAATAAGGTCTCTGGTTGACACACATTTAAGAGAGGGATCACGTTTTGTTCAGCCGGATAATCTTCACATGTCTATCCTACTTTTATAATTTTTGAATCATAAATCTAGCCGCCAAAAGCGAAATGCTAACGTTATGCTATAAACGAACTACAAGCCAGAACAGCAGCAGGGTCGCACGACTTCAACGTCACGCCAATTTAAGATCGTTTCAACTGACTTGCACTGAAACTGCACTTTGAACACTTTAAATATATATTAACATTTTAAACTGTATACCCCCGTTTATCTAGGCCCTTTTTGTTTTGTTTTATGTATACATGTCACACTGTGGGAAACGATATTTCTGAATGTATAACACATGTAGAATTTTTTACAATAAAGCTGACTTTGACTTCCGCGTGCTTGCATATTTCAACAAAGCTTTTCATTTTAGCCACACTGAATTTAACTAGAAGTCATGGCTGTGTCAATTACCAGTCTGATATCGCTTTACAAAGATGACAAGAAGAGTGTAGATAGAGGAGAGAACCACTACAAGTCAGGACACGTAAAACAGTGCAGCCTAGATGAAGGTGTGCTGAGTGTGAGGGACAAGGTTTATAGAGTGTCGGTGAGTGGTGATAGCAAGAGTACCGTTAACCTAGAGTTAATTTATTCACATTAATTCCCATCAACAAATCCATTTTATGTGTCACATGAAATCTTTATTAGGCAAGGCAAGTTTATTTATATAGCAGTTTTCAACACAAGGCAATTCAAAGTGCTTTACAAAAAATGAAAGACATTAAGAAAATGGCATTTAAAATTAGTCATTAAAAAGAAAAGCTAATAAAATAAACATTAAAATAAAAAATACCTGGATAAAAGTTACAGTGCAGTCTAAGATATGAATACTTCAATTAAATGCAGCGACAAAAAGAAAAGTCTTCAGCCTGGATTTAAAAGTAGTCAGAGTTGCAGCGGACCTGCAGGTTTCTGGGAGTTTGTTCCAGATATTTGGAGCATAATAACTGAACGCTGCTTCTCCATGTTTAGTTCTGACTCTGGGGACAGAAAGCTGACCAGTCCCTGAAGACCTGAGAGATCTGGATGGTTCATAATTTAGCAGTAGGTCAGAAATGTATTTTGGGCCTAAACCATTCAGTGCTTTATAAACCAGCAGCAGTATTTTTGAAATCTATTCTTTGACACACAGGAAGCCAGTGTAAAGACTTCAGAACAGGAGTGATGTGATCCACTTTCTTAGTGTTAGTGAGGACTCGAGCAGCAGCGTTCTGAATCAGCTGCAGCTTTCTAATAGATTTTTTAGTGAGACCTGTAAAGACACCATTACAGTAGTCCAGTCTACTGAAGATAAAAGCATGGAGAAGTTTTTCCAAATCCTGCTGTGACATTAGTCTTTTAATCCTAGATATATTCTTTAGGTGATAGTAGGCTGATTTAGTAACTGTTTTAATGTGACTGTTGAAACTCAGGTCAGAGTCCATGACTACACCTAGATTTCTTACAAATATTACACACCAGAAAACACTGAAATATCCATGAAATAAACATACAGTAGGCTATAAACAATTAAAGGGATAATTGGGAAGGCATAACAAATGTAAATATATTTTTAAATAATAAAAAAATCCCATCACCACAGGTATCTACAGGAGAAGAGGGAATTCTCTCCACAAAATGTGAATGCCCATGTGGAGAATGGAAATGCAGTCATGCGGCTGCATTAGCCATCTTTGCCATCCACAATTTCAGCTGCACTGACATCCCCTGTCAGTGGAAGAAGCCAAAGGCAGCTAAACGTACACATTCAGTGGAGGAGCTATTTCCTCCAACCAATAACTAATTTAACCCGCTGACAAGAGAGCCCACCTCCGAAGATCGTGACTGGCTGAGGGACAGACTCTGGGCAGGTTCTCAGGAATTTATTGGCTTCTCTCCCCCGAGCCAGAAGAGGAACACTACAGCTTGGAAACACTTACTGTTCCTGAAATTCTCAAATCTGTTGGGCATCAGGGACCTGAGGCAATTGTGGCAAGCATGGCATTATCTGAGGAGCAACAGAAGGCAATTCAGGTGGCTACCACTGGTCAGCGAACCAACCCAAACTGGCATTTGTTCAGGAAAGGAAGGTTGACTGCCAGCAACTTTGGAGCTGTCCTGAGGTCAAAGCGTGTGACTGCTTCCCTTATTGCCAGGGTGCTCGGGCAACAACAGGCCCTTGATGGTGTTTTGTCTGTACAGTGGGGGACTATGAATGAATGTGAGGGTGTCAGGGCATTCACCACTGCAACCCAGATGCAGGTCCATGAGTCAGGTTTGTGGCTCTCCCAATCAGGAGTGTTGGGGGCATCTCCAGATGGTCTGGTAGGGTCTTCCGCTGTGCTGGAGGTAAAGTGTCCCTACGGAGCCAGGGAAATGACAATTAGTGAAGCATTGCAAATCAAGGGCTTCTGTGTCAGTAAGGAGGGAGAAACATTCAGCCTGCGTGAGGAGCATCCTCACTGGCACCAAGTGCAAGGTCAGCTTCACCTCACTGCAAGAAAGAAGAAGAAAAAAAAAAAATTGGGAATCGTTTTTAATTTACAGTTACTCGCCTTTGCAATGTTGTGGTTGTTAGAGTGTTAGGCTTCCTGTCAGCTCGTCTGTTGGGAAGATATAAAATATTAGTTTCATGGAAGTCACACTGTCACATATAAGAGCATTAAGACATACAGTACATAGGCTAAAACAAAACATCTAAAGATATAACCTTGCACTTTGTCTCGTGAACATTTTCACTATTTTGACATTTTTATAGATGAAAATTGAACTAAAGAAATAAATGGAAGATTAATCCATATTGAAAATAGGTGTCAGCTGCTACACTAATTATAATAGTTATATTTCTTAATTAATTAAGATAAGATATTACTGTATTGATCCCAATTTGGGAAATGTTTGTGTTGCAGCAGCATAACAAGAAAAACAAAATATAAGTTATTATATATACAAAAGCATGTGAGGGATGGAATATTAAATTGAATACAAATGTAAAATGTACATGTGATTTTACGTCCAAGAGAAGCTATGGAGCAGAGAGTTCTCTGCCAGCCAGAGGTGATTTGTTATTAGTTCAATATGTCAAACTGATTTCCCTGACTACAATCTTTAGTTACATGGTGAAACGTTATGCTGCTTGTACTAATTAGACTTATCATATAAGCCACACAGGTTTTAATAGGATGTATTCATTATCTTTACTTATGTTGCGGTCAGCAGCGCCATCTCTAAAACGGCGATACAGTCACTACCCATCATTTACATTTCACCGTGATATGGACAAAAATGTAACGTCAGCTTACCTCATAGCACAAATCCAGACTCTCCTTTGGAAAACATTGGCCGGGAAACGATAGAACGAGCACGTTTCATGCAAAGACCTGTGGCTGCAACCCGGAGCAAAGCAACAAACCATTGTGTAGCTAACTAGTAGCGCTAGCTTTAGCTAACGTTAGCTAACGAAACGAACTGCCGAGTAAATTTGGAAAACACTGGTAATTAATTATTCTATAATTTGTAAAACTACGGTGTTAAAAACGACAATTTCAAAAATACAGATTCTAATGGTCAGATATAGATATACAGATACTAAAGATAGGCAGGTACTTGCTTTCAAGCAGAACAGGGAAAACAAACTTAGCGGGAGTGTTTACGTGTGCGGCGTAATGACGTACAACGGCCTTGACAATTTCTGTAGTCCTATTCAGCCACTCGGTAACAACCATCGTTTTTCAGACACGTAAACTCTTCAAAAATCACCAGTGGGGTCACTGCTGATGTATTTAATGTCGTAGAACAAAACGTGATTTATCTCTTAAATTTGTGTCAACCACAGACCTTATTTCGAGCTATTTTCCAAAACCCTATGGAGAAAATGCATTGCTTTTTGACGAAGGAACCGGAAGTGCTAAAAATGCTAACTTACTTCCGGGTTTTACGACGCGTCACTGCGGTTCTCTATAGTCCCAGTGTGCACTGCGAAGGTTATTTGGAACATGTTTCTTTTGTTTGCTGAAGTTTTCCTAATCACGAATTTTGCCTGATCGCTTGGCTTTGTTGTATAACTTATTTTTATTTTTTATTTGGCGTTTCATGCAGTGAGTGAGCCAGGGCAGGTTGTGCCGTGTGGTAGTGAACTTGGTCGGGATCTGCTTATCCATCTGTGAAAACAGTTTGTCTCGGAATATATTTCAGTTGTCATTCATAGTTTGCTGGTTTTCTGTTCTAACAAATTCTGTGCTGAACACTTCCAGCTCAGTTTGGATCGCTTCCCAGTCTGCTAATGAAAATTTGTAAATGTTTCTCTGGGCTTTCTTTGTATATACAGGATGGATACTAGAGTCCATCATAACAGCACAGTGATCTGATATGCCAGGTATTGTTTGCACATTTCACGAGCGTTTGATTTGAAGTGAATATCAAGTCTAATATGTTCTGTTTTCAAGTAGGCTCGAATTGTACTTGTGTTAGTGAGTATTCTTTGGCTATGTCTAAAACATGTTGATTTTTAGAGCTATGTTGTCTGCCCCTGGTTGTTCATTTTCCCAGTCTATACCAGGTGCATTGAAGTCACTACCTAGAATTATTGTTTTTTCTGTTGCGTTACCAGGCAATAGAGAAATTGATTTCCGAAGCTCATCCAGTTTGGTGTGGTCATGTTTTCGTTTCCAAGATAAATACACCTTTAACCTTTTCTAAAAAAGCATTACAATGTTAATGTGAACCGCAAAACACAGCAGCAACAAAACTTACAAAACTACTCCAACACTAAATATTAATATTACTGTAAATCTCAAACAACTAAAATGAATGTAAGCCCAGTCATTAAAAGCAATTTAAAGGGGACCTATCATGCAAAATGCACTTTTGTACGTCTTTTATACATGAATATGTGTCCCCGGTGTTCCAGGGAACTCACCAAGTGTCAGAAAACACAACCCTCTCTATTTTCCTCCATACCCAAATCTCTAAAAAAGGGGCTGCAACGGATCTGATACAGACTGATCCAGATTTGAACACTGTCCTGACGTCAGGACGGTGGCGCTACGGCTATTGGTAAATTCTCCACCTATCAGGGGAATGAGAGGTTGGGCCACGGCCGGCCATTGCTGCTCGAAAGCGCTGGAGACGCTGTAGTACATATGCCAGGCCTGTAAGTGGCGCTGTAGTCTGCCACAAAAGCAGTGAAGAAGACTTCCCTTGCATGGTTGCCATGGTTGCCCTTCTGTTTATTCTCCGCTGTGGCTCTTTTTCTCCCTCCCCGACAGTGGCGGAGCCAGGACATTTTCAGTGGGGTGGCCAGGATGGAACCAGTGATCATTTTGGGGTGGCATTGAAATCACTATTATATGAACATAAAAATACATCGCACTATAAAATAAGGGGTTATTTAAGGCACCAACAACACACCTCTACATTATTTGGGATTAAGTGGTGGAATAGATCAAATAATATTCATTATATCAAACTATTTTTTTCGTATTCCTACAGGCAAAGTATCAACCAAGCTTACATTATCAGGAATACAGAGACACACACACATCATTTAAATAAGAGTTTTTAAATTAAATGATAGGTTAAGAATAAACATCTTAAAGTAAATAACAATAAACAATAGCCCTTAACCCTGCAAGGCCCCCGGTTGTAATTTTACAACATTACTTGAAGCTATCCTAAAAGAGTCAGTAAATGTTTTTTTAAAAAGACTACATTTACAGTCAAAAGGTCCTTTTGATCAGCCTCACAATGCTATTGGGTAGTAAATGTGTTATAGGTCCTGCCCTCTGGCCATACACGCCAGGGATTTTGGGCCCCATGGAAATATATCACATTGGGCCCCACCACCAGGCCCAGGCCACGCCAACCAAGCACAATTGCTGTAACCACACCTCCAGAATCCAACCGACTCATTTATGCTTTAAATCAGTGGTTCTCAACTGGTCAGGCCTCGGGACCCACTTTTTACTAGGTCAATACATCGCGACCCAACATTTTGAAGCACTCAAATCTATTCAACAAAAATCGTGCTGTAATATATACGCTTTTCAGCATACAATATTAATAAAAGTGAAGTACAGTGCATATATCCCTTATATCCCTTCACAGAACTAAAGTATGCTTTTAAAAAAGGTTTAATGAGATGATGGAATCAAAGCTGAACTATATAAAAAGGCACGCATGCTGAAAACCCAACCCCAGCAGGGGGGTCTGGGGGGATTCTCCCCCAGGAGATTTTTAGAAATACTAACATAAACTATGCATTCTGGTACACTGAGAAGAAAATAAATAAATCTATTACTACCCGACATATTAATAATATTTTATGCCATTGTTTGTTTTTCACTTTGTTCTGACATCTTGCTGCGAGAAGAGTAAAGAGGAGATAGTCTGTGTGACCTACTTTAAATTGTGGGTTAGGGTAGATAGCTCCCATTGTTCTGTGACCTGTCAATCATCAAACCGGGGGTCATATTTCATTATGTGTTCGTTTGTTCATTTGTATCTGAAGTTGTACCCATGGATGTATAAAAAAGAGTTCTACCGCAAAGTTATTCTCCGTGGGGACTTCCGGCAACAATCTTGATTTTGATTGGCCAGAAGACTCGAAAAAACCTCAGCAAAGATATTTTATTGAGAAGATGATCACTATGTGACAGAAGTTTTCAAAACCGTTTATGGTCTCCGGTACTTCCAGTCCAACGCCGACTGCATGCACAGCGTTAGAAAATCGGGCCTTCAAAATAAAAGTTTGAGTTTTTTTTTTTTCTTTTTGTCTTCACTCACACATCCCACTCGAAACGGGTCCGCGACCCACTTTTGGGTCGCGACCCACCAGTTGAGAACCACTGCTTTAAATAACTCTACCTGTACAGGCTTGCATCTATCTTGTAGTCCAAATACTAACTGCCCAATATTTACTGACACTGAGCTGTGAAAATATAACACTTATGGGGGGACAGGGCTGCTAAGTCTAGAGATAGATCTGTTGGTCCTGGCACCAGGGGGAGGGACATCTGATTTAGTATGAATCGCTGCTAAAAATGCGCCTGCATTTACTAAATGTCAGCTAAAAGAGGAGTGAAATTAAAACCTGTATAGATATTAACAGTACTTAATGTCAGCTTAGTAAAAAAAAACATAACAATTATTATTTACA